>NW_006293248.1:58178-61043 GCF_000327345.1 Myotis davidii | reverse complement strand
GACGGGAGGGCAGTTGTGGGTTATCAGGCTGGTGGGGGGCAGGGCCGTTAGGGGTAAGCAGACCAGCAGGGGGGCCAGTTGGAGGCAAACAGACCATCAGTGAGGGTCAGTTTGAGGTGATCAGGACAGCAGGGGGGAAGTTTGGAGTGAGCAGGCAAGCAGGGGGACAGTTAGGGATGAGCAAGCCAGTGGGGAGGGAAGGTAGGGGTGAGCAGGCCAGCAGGGGGGCACAGTGTGGGGTGTTCAGGCTGGCAGAAGGGCATTTGGGAGCAAGCAGGCCAGCAGCAGGGGGCGGGGCAGTTGGGGGCGAGCAGGTCCACAGGCAGAGTGGTTAGAGGCAATCAGGCAGGCAGGCAGGCAGGTGAGCGGTTAGGAGCCAGTAATCCTGGATTGTGAGAGGGATGTCCGACTGCTGGTTTAGGCCCAATCCCTGTAAACTGGCAGTAGGACATCCTTCAAGGAGTCCCAAATTGGAGAGGGTGCAGGCCAGGCTGAGGAACACACCCTCCCCCATGCACAAATTTCGTGCATCAGGCCACTAGTATAAAATAAATATCAAAAATATAAGTCTTTGCCGAAACCGGTTTGGCTCAGTGGATAGAGCGTCGGCCTGCGGACTGAAGGGGCCCAGGTTCGATTCCGGTCAAGGGCATGTGCCTGGGTTGCGGGCACATCCCCAGTGGGAGATGTGCAGGAGGCAGCTGATCGATGTTTCTCTCTCATCGATGTTTCTAACTCTCTATCTCTCTGCCTTCCTCTCTGTAAAAAAATCAATAAAATATATTTTAAAAAAATGTAAGTCTTTGTTTTACTATGGTTGCAAATATCAAAAAATTTCTATATGTGACACGGCACCAGGGTTAAGTTAGGGTTTTTCAAAATGCTGACATGCTGACCTCAAAAGGTTCGCCATCACTGCTGTAGCCAGTCCACTGTTCCCCAGGCTAGACTGGCAGGCAAGCATTTTCCCTGCATCACCCCTACTTCACTGTACATGCAACCGTCTTCCCCTGTGTTTGATCCCTTCCCCCAGTGATCTGCAGAGAATGTACAAGTGGCTCCCTGGGGAGCGTGAAATTGTAGCTTGCTGGTGATGCTGCCCAGAGGACTAAGCTTATAATGTCTCCCCTTTGCTCTCTTTCTATGATTAGTAACATTAATAACTATCTAATTATGACAATAACAGTTTCAATATGTTCTATTAAGAATTTCAAAAGTCCTAATGCTCCCCTTTGAACTACCTCCCCCCACTTAGCTTGCTCTCTTTTCTCAGGTTCATTCCACTTCACTATCTATTTAGAATAAATGCTAAGTTGTTTAAGATGCCATGGCCATTTACATTTATATTTAATTTTCATAAAAATTGTACAAAAAATGATAAAAGATGAACTGTGCTCCTTGTGGTTTATAAGATTGTGTGTGCAAATTTGCATGTGCAGGCTCAGAGAACATGTGGAATCTGAGAAAAATGTCAGAAATATCTTACTTGGTAAATTAACATGCATCAACATTGAAAAAGACCTACTAAATGAGCAAATGGTTCATTTCTTATTTTGCAAATAAAAGTATAATTATGGAAAAGCGTGTATGTGGAGTCAGGGTGGTGATTATCATCTTTCTCTGTTGTTTATCTGCTTCTGATGATTCAAGTGCGGCTCTGGATACCATATGTGGAGGGGTGCAAGGAGGCCAAAACATGTTCAGAGGACATGGAGCAGATTGATGTGTGGGCCATGACACCGTCTTAATGTAAGAAGTTTATCCTTTAGAAATACATGTCAAAATATTTACTGATGAAATGGTATGTTTGGAATTTGCTTCGTAAAAATCAAAGATGTTTGTAACTGGTGGCTATAATACTGATGAAACAACTTGGTCCATGCTTCACAGGTTCCTGAAACTAGCTATTTGGGCCTCAATATAGTATTCTCTTCCCTTTACATATGTTTGAATAGTTCTGTAATTAATAAAATTAAAATTATGAAAGGTATGACTGAAGAAGAGAATAAGAATTAGGAAGATCAGCATAGATAGAAGATACTTCTCAGCTAAGGTTGACAGACCTATGCAGAATTAGAATTTTAATATTCTAAGGTAATATCTAGGATAAGTGGAAAGAAGTTGTAAGGAAATAGATTTCAGTTCAATATAATCTGTAATTTTCATTTATTTGTCAGTCAATTGTAGAGTCCCTTTTGTGCATTGGGAGAATTTTATTAGGAGAAAAGCGATGTCAGGGCTACTTGTGAATTAGAGGCGATAGGAATGTATTCGCAATAGGGTTAGAATTTGATGACATTCTTGAAAAATAGGCAAATACTCATGATACCAACAAGTTTAGGTTTTATCTCCTTTGCGGTAAGGATAAATTCAAGAAATTTAAGCAAGGGAGAGATAGGATCAGATTCATATTTTATTTTGTTCTCTTTTAGACACTACAGAGAAAGTGTTGGAGATTTTTGAGGCTGGAGAGCAACCAACTTTTAAAAATACTATTTCACTTGCCCAAGTAAGATGTAATGTGTCCCTGAGCTGCAGCAGTAACAGATAGGATGGTGGAAAGGGCATGAATACTCAACATGTTGAAAAGCAGAAATCAAGGGACTCAGTTACTGAGTGAATTAAGAATGAATTATGATTTGAATGATTGCATAGATGTTGTCATTCTCCAAGACAGGGACCAGAGAATGAAAAATAGATTTTTAAAAGAAAAGAAAAAGGGGGGATACTTTAGAATAAATTCATTTTGGGATACATATAAGACTACCTGGACAGAACCACAAACTTTAGAAGGGAATTTCTTATAGTCACAGTATGGAATATCGGGTAGAAAGAGCAACTCAGCTTTCATTGATTCATTCGTTC
>NW_006293248.1:54019-58126 GCF_000327345.1 Myotis davidii | reverse complement strand
ATAACGGTTACATCTTGCGGCAATCTGCAGCTGAGGTGTCTGGTCTGACCACTGTGAGTGCTGCGCTTGCCCAGGATCAAGGGAATGAGCATGGGCCTGGAGCCAGAGGTAGAAAGAGAGTTCACACTACATGTTGACATTTGCCATCATCGACCACCGACCACCGTAAATCTCCATGCCAGCACCTTGTGCTAGTCGCACCCACCTCAGCAATCACAAACCTAGAGATCGTAGGGGAAAATAAGAGAAAATATTGCATTAGCCCTAGGTGCTAAATGAAAGTGTAACACTTTATGTTTTCCTCAGTTACCCTTTGGTGGAAGATTATTTAATAATACATTTGGGGGCATTTCAAATGTTTGCCCCCTCAGGGGATGATTTAACAAGATGGAGAGTTTCACTATCAGAAGCAAGGCTGTCTATAAAAGATAAACTTCAGTGGGTAAACCAGGGGCCTATAATTTATTACAGGAAAAATAGGTCAGAAAGGACATATCTACATGAATCAGGGAACTATTCAAAAGTAAAGTCATCTTAAATTCATCCACGCTGTGAAAAGATCGCTGGAATGCTAAAATTTATATTAAGAATTTTACATATTCTAGTTATAAACTTCAGTACCTGCCAAGTAGCTATATATATAATAGAGAATAAGTTGAGAAAATGTTTTAATAGTATAATTGGAAGAATCTCTATATCATGTTACTACACTTTTAAGTCATAAAGATGCATAATAAAATGCAAAGTAAAGGGTCTTATAGTTTAATTCAAAAGTCATGTTACAAAGGTTTCTGCTGAAAAATAAAATAGCATTTCCTTTGATAATGTCATAGCAATATCCTTTTAAACTTGACTAATTGTTTGTAATTCCTATCTTTGTGAATTTTGTAAAAAATCAGAAATGAAAGGAAGAGAAGGCCAGGAAGGCAGGAGAAAGATAACAAGGGATTCGATTCTGGGGTGCTTTTTCCTGGAAAATGGGACAGAAATGATCATTTCACTGTGGTTCACCATATCTGCATTTGCACCATATGTATTTCTTGCTTTGCCAAGTAAAGAACCGAAAAAATAAGACATAAAAGTAGAAGAAGAAAAAAAGTTCTCTTGATTAGACTTTAGCTTTGGAAGCAGAAACACAAGCAGAGTTTGTTTCTTCCCCATCTCTTTCTCAGGAAGAGACTCTTGTTTGGAATATTACTCTTGGTGAACAAAATATGCTGAAATGAAAACTTTTAAAAAATATTTTTTATTGATTTCAGAGAGGAAGGAAGAGGGAGAGAGAGAGATAGAAACATCAGTGATGAGAGGGAATCATTGATCAGCTATCTCCTGCACACCCCACACTGGGGATTGAGCCGAAAACCTGGGAATATGTTCTGACAGGGAATCTAACGGTGACCTCCTGGTCCATAGGTCGAAACTCAACCACTGAGCCACACCGGCCCAATTTTTGATGTCAAAGCAGATAATTGGGATATACCATGTCAGTGAATGGGGTGCCAGGGTACACCGGAATGCTTTTAAATTTCTGTCTGTATAAAAATCTATGGAGATTTCAATATACCATAGGCTTACAGGGTCATGATGCACAGAGAAGCAGCAAACTTGAAATAATTAAAGTCAGTTTTCCTTGTCAGTGAGGTATGTGATATAACAATATATTTCTTTTATTGTTTCAATTTTTTTTTAAAAAAATAGCTTTATTATTGAAAGTATTAAAGATGTCCCCTTTATTCCCCCATTGACCTCCCTCCATTCCACCCCATTCCCCTCCCCAGGACTTCACCACACCATTGTCTGTATTCATGGGTTATGCATATTTGCACACAAGTTCTTTGGTTGATCTCTTACCACCCACCCATCTCTGCCTTCCCTCTGAGATTCCACTGTATGTTCCATGCTTCTGTGTCTCTGGATCTATTTTGCTCATCAGTTTATTATGTTCAATTAGATTCCACATATGAGTGAAATCATGTGGTACTTGTCTTTTTCTGACTGACTTATTTCACTTAGCATAATATTCTCCAGGTCCCTCCATGCTGTCTCAAAGGATAAGAGATCCTTCTTCTTTTACTGCTGCATAGTAGTCCATGGTGTAAGTGTACCACAGCTTTTGAGCTGTTTTCAGATCTCAGTTATTGTAAATTGCATTGCTATGAACATAGGGGAGCATATATTCTTTCTGATTGGTGTTTCAGGTTTCTTAGGATATATTCCTAGAACTGGGATCACTGGGTCAAATGGCAGTTCTATTTTTAACTTTTTGAAGAAACACCATACTATTTTCCATAATGGCTACACCAGTCTGCTTTCCCACCAGCAGTGTACTAGGGTTCTCTTTTCTCCACATCCTCAGCAGCACTTGTCATTTGTTGATTTGTTGATGGTAGCCATTCTGACAGGTGTGAGGTGATATCTCATTGTTTTTTTTAATTTGTGTCTCTGGTGATCAGTGGCTTTGAGCATTTTTTCATATGTCTCTTGGACATCTGTATGGACACTTTGGAGAATTGTCTATTTAGGTCTTTTGCCCATTTTTAAATTGGATACTTTGTCTTCCTTTACATCTCCTAGGGCTAGGGAAACAAAGGAGAAAGTAAACAAATTGGACTATAAGTAAAAAAATGTCTGCACAATAAAAGAAACCATCAATAAAATGAAAAGAAACCATCACTGTATGGGAGAACATATTTGTTAATGATACATCTGATAAGGGGTTAATTTCCAAAATGTATAAGCAACTCAAACAATATATTTCTTATTCAATGAACTCTTGTTACTCCAGTTATTTCAGTTAGTCTAAGTGATCTCTCCTAATTTTCAACAATTCAGAGGTGGAAAATGCCATTTCCCAGTCTCTTTCTCACCTAGGGGCAGATTCCTGGCCTAATTGTGGCCAGTGAAATGCAGAGAGAAGTCACTGGGCTGAGAAAGACCTTCTACCTTCTCCTAAAGCCTCATCTTTCTTCCTGTTTGGTCACCCTTCCCTGTGGACACTGGGTGTTTGAGAGGCATTACCATCAAACTGAATATGATTTAGCAGAAGGATCAGAAAATGTTGGCTTTTATAACATGAGTGTCATGTATAAGCTAATAACCCTCCCAAAATAATGTTTTTCCTATCATTTATATATAAATATTTAAATTATATATAAAAATACATTTACAGTATATACAAGTAAATAGGGCTTAAATCTGAGAGCTAACTATAATGAATATATATTTAAAAGACTTTATTGGCCATATGTTGTTTTTGTCTGAAAGCATCCCTTTTTTGTTCCCATAGCACACTGCTTTTCCACTTAATGTATTCTTGGTAGGAATATAAATCAAGATTCCACCCTTCACCATCAACACTGAGCAAAGTGGGGAACAGTGACACGAATTAGCCAAACTCATCTACATATTTGCATTTTAAAAAAATTACCCAAGGATGGAAAAGTGCTGAAATTTTATCACCTTAACATCCACAAGATAAAAGACAATCAATTAATTTCTTCTACCTTAATCCTAAAAGTCCTGATGTTTGTTCTTTCTAAAGTGTATTTGTTTACTTTCATCTTTTATAATAAAAATTTAAGCTTTGCAAAGCCAGTTTATCCAGAATAAGGATCCACAGTAACTGATATAAAGATTTAGAATGAACTTCACACAATAGTGAAATGTGGGATATTTATAATGGGGATGGCATTGAAATGCAGGAAATGACATTGAGATGCCCATTAACATTCCAGAACAGAAGAGTAACTGCCCTCAGGTAATCAGCGTAAAACAGCTAATTAACTATTTCCCTGTGGTCACCTGGAACCATGTGTTCAACAAGTGCAAAGCTTTGGGTGACTGGCTGTGTCACAGAACAGCTCTGAAAGCTTGAATAATTTCTGCAAGCAAATGAAAGGAGAGTTGTTTCTGACAGTATTCAATATTTGAAAAGCAGAAGAATGGCAAGCTCAAATCTTAAACTTGCCTCAAGGCATGGACTGAAACTCAGGGCCTATTGTGACTGTGCTGGGAGAACCTTTTCTCTCTTAACAACCATAGGACTGAGATCCCCCAACAACCATCTAGATCATTTTTCTGTAGATTGTTGAATTACAAGTCAGGTGA
>NW_006293248.1:50537-52671 GCF_000327345.1 Myotis davidii | reverse complement strand
CCTTGTGGCAGGGAGGGGAGGCCAGGGCTGGCCAGGGCTAGCGGGAAGCTTGGCTTCCTCCACCACCAGGGACAACCCAAGCCTCCTGTTTGCTCTAGCTTTGTGGCTGCCACCATCTTGGTTGGGTTAATTTGCATTCTCACTCCTGATTGGCTGGTGGACATGGCTTGTGGGTGTAGTGGAGTGACACCAATTACCATGTTTCTCTTTCATTAGTGTAGATGAGCCAGGAGGCTTCTCAAAATAAAATATAATTGTGGTCTCTTAAAGAAAGAGAAAACTGTACACATGTTTTACAGGAGCAAATATATATATATATATATATATATTAGAGACCCAGTGCACGAAAATTCGTGAATTTGGTGAGGGGGCTCTCAAAGCAGCCTGCACCATCTTGTAGTCCTAGACCCCTCTGGGAAGGGGTGCGGGCCTAAGTTGTCAGTCAGACATCCTTAGCGCTACTGCGGAGGCAGGAGAGGCTCCCACCACCACCGCTGCGCTGGCCAATCATGAGCCGGCTTCTGGCTGAACAGGGCTCCCCCTGTGGAAGAGCACTGACCACCAGGAGGCAGTTCCTGCATTGAGCATCTGCCCCCTGGTCCTCAGTGCACATCATAGCGACTGGTTGTTCCACTCTTAGGGTCAATTTGCATATTACCCTTTTATTACCAGTATATAGGAATGTGATCTGGATTGATATCTAGAGCAATTTTATACTGGCTAATAAGGAATAGGTGACAATTTGGAAAGCACTGGGTACAAAATGTCCAATATGCTGTGGCCTGCTGGGAAGAGTGGCAGCGTGTAGCTTTCAGGTGATAGAATAGGCCTGAATCTGACCTCAAACCCATCCTATTTATTTGTTTGTTTGTTTTCTTTCTTCTCCTTTTAAGAGAGTATTAATCTTAGAATAATATTATTATATATAAATAATAGTATATTATATTTTAACATAGTTGTAAAATAATCTCATAGCAATCCATTTAGATATTCTCAAAATATGGAAAAATCCTTCCTGTTTATATTGTAGGGGTCTCTGTTGAGGGAATAGTCAAAAGGAAGCTTTAGAGACTCCTCTTCCAACAAAAGTAATGGCATATCCTTGGAAAATAAAGATATTAGGGCCACATCAAAGACCTAAAAATGAAAGAAAAAAAAATTACGTGTGGAAGTTTCTATACCATTCCTGTGTAAATCTTAATTAGACCTATGAAAATTTCTGATGAGACAGCAAATTAAAGGATTATTGAAGCTTAATTTTAAAAACTGGCTCCAACTATATAGGGCTGGGCAAAAGTAGGTTTGCAGTTGTGATACAAATAATACAATAATTAATTAATAATAATACAAAGATAATGTTAGTTCATATACTCACAGCTGTCAACCTATTTGTGCCTAGCCCTGTGTGCACTGTCCCTGAGGCTGTGGCCCCCTGGGATGAAGTCACGCAGCTCCTGCTTATTAACTATCTGTGATGATGGGAGTTGTTTATATTTCCCAGGAAAACCAATAGTATCCTTTACTATTTGCATTAATTTTTATTCAGCTGGAACAGATTACCACAAATATGGAAGTTTAAAGAACAGAAATATGTTAATAGTCCTAGAGGTCAGAAGGCTATGATGTGTAAGCAGATGCGTTTGTATTCTGAAAAACCCATTTCCTTGCCTTTCCTACCTTCTAGAGCAGCGGTTCTGAACCTGTGTGTCACGACCCCTTTGGGGGTCGAACAACCCTTTCACAGGGGTCACCTAAGACCATCCTGCATATCAGATATTTACATTACAATTCATAACAGTAGCAACATTGCAGTTATCAAGTAGCAACGAAAATAATTTTATGGTTGGGTCACAACATGAGGAACTGTATTTAAAGTGCCAGAAAATTCAGAACCACTGCAGTAGAGGAAGGACAGAGTGGACAGGAGCTGTGTGATCAGAAGCCAGGGATGGGGCGCACACCTCAGTTTTCTATGCTGAGTCATTCTCTCACACTGTGGAGGACATCCTTCTCAGGCAGACCTTTGCCATCCAGGAAGTTTTTGCCTTGGGGGGGGAATACAGTTACCGCACCCTATTGAAAAACCCCTTGCTCCACACTGTGGAATTTATGAGGACCATTAAGAGACTAAGAA
>NW_006293248.1:30716-49753 GCF_000327345.1 Myotis davidii | reverse complement strand
ATATTGTAGGGGTCTCTGTTGAGGGAATAGTCAAGAGGAAGCTTTAGAGACTCCTCTTCCAACAAAAGTAATGGCATATCCTTGGAAAATAAAGATATTAGGGCCACATCAAAGACCTAAAAATGAAAGAAAAAAAAATTACGTGTGGAAGTTTCTATACCATTCCTGTGTAAATCTTAATTAGACCTATGAAAATTTCTGATGAGACAGCAAATTAAAGGATTATTGAAGCTTAATTTTAAAAACTGGCTCCAACTATATAGGGCTGGGCAAAAGTAGGTTTGCAGTTGTGATACAAATAATACAATAATTAATTAATAATAATACAAAGATAATGTTAGTTCATATACTCACAGCTGTCAACCTATTTGTGCCTAGCCCTGTGTGCACTGTCCCTGAGGCTGTGGCCCCCTGGGATGAAGTCACGCAGCTCCTGCTTATTAATTACTATCTGTGATGGGAGTTGTTTATATTTCCCAGGAAAACCAATAGTATCCTTTACTATTTGCATTAATTTTTATTCAGCTGGAACAGATTACCACAAATATGGTAGTTTAAATAACAGAAATATGTTAATAGTCCTAGAGGTCAGAAGGCTATGATGTGTAAGCAGATGCGTTTGTATTCTGAAAAACCCATTTCCTTGCCTTTCCTACCTTCTAGAGCAGCGGTTCTCAACCTGTGTGTCACGACCCCTTTGGGGGTCGAACAACCCTTTCACAGGGGTCACCTAAGACCATCCTGCATATCAGATATTTACATTACAATTCATAACAGTAGCAACATTGCAGTTATGAAGTAACGAAAATAATTTTATGGTTGCATCACAACATGAGGAACTGTATTTAAAGGGCCAGAAGATTGAGAACCACTATTCTAGAGACTGTCTGACCACTAATTGCTCCAACCTCTACTTCCCTCACTGCGTCTCCCCATCTGACTTTGATCTTCCTGTAAATCTCTTTATAAGAACGCTTGTGTTTCCATTGGGTCCACCAAGGTTATTCAGGATAATCTTGCATTTCAAATTCCTTAGCTTAATGACTTCTGCAAAGACTTTTCATTCTATAAAGAATTGTATTTATAGGTTCTTGAATTAGGAGGTAGATATATTTTGGAGCCATTATTCAGTCTGCTACACTTACATTTTTGTTTTATGTCACGATTTAATTCATGGTATTGTCCAACTATCCCAGTAACCATCCCATGACAATGAGAATATTGTGTTAATGCCCAGAGGAGAAGAGTTTGTTTGTGTTATACATTGACCTTTAAACAAGAGAATCACAGAGTGGGAAGTGATATAACAAAATAGAAGATTTTTCTCTATGTTGCACTTCAAGGAAGTTTCTGTATTTTGAAGAATCTGGGGGCATATCAGGATTTTACCTCTAAACTAAATGAAATACTGATCATTTTTTTCTGCTATCACTGAGAAGGATAAACAATATTTAGATGGCTACTTAGGACTTTGAAAACATGCAGGTATCAGGTATCCTTCTATGTCCCATTGAAATAAAAAATTTATGATTTTTTTTATGTTTACCAGAGCAACACAAAACAATACCGGGCTACATTGCTGATGGCTCTTTTTAACTAGTTTGCAGATGGAGCAGATTCCCAAAGTGTCTGTGATAGAATGGATGGAGCCTTTGGCAATCGTTATCACAATTGGAGAGTAGGATCCTGAGGTGGGGAAGAAAACCCATAATCCTTTTGGTTAACTGCCAAAGGATCTGCTTGACTGGCTACCAAGATTCTTATAATCTAGCAAATGACCATACAACATAAGATGATGTACCAACATTGGTGGAGTACCATTATGGAGCAAATGCTATATTTTCCAAGCCATTGCACTATATAGTGATAGTTCTTTTTAGGACCAGAATACATAAACTCAGGAACTGAGAAGTGGATGTGGGAAAGGTGACTCAGTACTACACATTCTTTGATCTTCTTAAAGATGGATCCCATTTTCCCACTGTAGGTTCAGCTTCCAACAGGGCATACAGATATGGTTATATTACACTGGAGACTGATAATGTCTTCTTGCCATTTTAGACATCTTATTCCACCAGAACTATAGTCAAAAAATCATTCAAATCATTGATAGTTTTCCTGTTAGACAATCATATTAGAGAAGAACATAAGATTTTTGGAATACACTCTTTAAAATAATATAGCAATTAAAACATTTAAAGAAAACCATTGAAGAGTTATCTAGGCAGGATTACCATAAAATAAGAACCTTTAAAATGAAAATTTAGGCAGAGTATCCCAATTAGCTAAGTGGTTAGGCAAAAGGAAGGTGAAAATAGGACAAGCACCATAAATGCAAGTTATAGATTTGGACACTTACAGAAGTAAATATTATGGTCTGTGTTTATTAGGTTATACTAAAAAGCCCAAATCATATTTTCCCTCTTCCATATCTGTATTACTAATAAAGAGCATACTGATTATGGTCATACATGACATAGATTATAAGATATCTAGAAAGGAAAAAACAATACAGGACAGGAATGCAGATCATTTCAGAGATCATGGAGATATTAACTGGAGTTAAAGTTGCCTGTCTTCTGGGAAGGCAGAGAGTGTATACCTAATAGAGATAGATAGATGTATTTGTATATATATATATTTAGATATATTGTAATATATTGTAGAGAGCACCTGGGGAGGCACATGGGCATTTCTTTAATTATTGTCAGCTGAATCCAGTGGTGTTGGCAAAGCCACGTCCTGGAAACTCGCTTTGCCAAAAGGCAGGAGTGTTGTCAGCTTGACCTTCAGCCCAGGTGCCAGGTGCCTGACCAGGAATGAATAAGACTCTGGGCCCACCCAAGAATGCACATAATCTCCTTTGTCTTGACTTTTAGTAAAACTTCCTCCACTCCATGCAGTCTTTGGGACTTTTCTTTGTCTTGACCTTTAGTAAAACTTCCTGCTTTTTGCTGCATAAAATAAACACACTGTGTTGGCTCTGGGTCCCAGTCTCATCATCAGAGGACAGTGGTCCCACCTGGCCTCAGCTTTTTTCTTCCATCTCTGTGTCTGTCTTTTTCTTTCATTTTCTCAATCCCCAGCCGCCCCTGCTCAGGAACCAGACCGCTCTCTAGCCGCGCTGGACAAGGAGAAGAGAGACATATTTACAATGTATAAATGATATATGATAAATATTATAATAAAGGGTGCTAAGTGATGGTGTCAGATTGTTCGTATGAAACAAAATGATATGTTTATGTTGAGCAGTCGAGGACCAGAATGAATGAATGATTTAGCAAGAACACCTTTCCTTCTACTCTCTCAGTCATAGAAAGCTACCCTTAGAAAGCTACCCTTAGAAAGCTACCTCTTAGAAAGCTACCCTTCCCATTTCATCATGGGCTGCTCCTTTCTCTTCCATGTCCCATGACCCAAGTAAATCAAATTAAACCCTCTCTTTTAAAAGTTAATGTTTATGAGAAACACACAAAGATATAAAATATTCAAAACTGGACTATTCTATGGGAACAGAATGAAGACAGTATATGTGAGTTCTACACAAATTTTCATCATGCTGTTTCTTGCCTTTTCTTAGATTTCATTGTAATTTTCTCAGCTACCCCGTTGTCTTAAAATAAAATAAATTTGTTTATGATTAAATTAGCCAGTAATATTTGTTTTATTTTTATACAAAAAACTTCTTTAGCTTATATATAGGTTATATCACCAAAATTATAAAAATAAATGATTTACTCATAAAACGAAGTTTATAAAACATTTCACTGAATTTGAGAATTTTTTGTATTCAGACAACTTGCAATGAAGCTGCATGTCTAATCATTCTCTCTTCCTCATTATACATAACTTGGAACTAAGCGTTTCTTAAACTCCATGCATTTTTCTTGCTTTCTCTTCCTTCTATAAAGTCCTGCTCTTCTATGTCTTCTTTACAAATGGCCATTCATCATTCATCATTCTCTTCTTTGTAAACAGAATTAATTATTCTCTTGCCTTAATGTTTATATGCAAGATATGAATATAATATTTTATTAGAATTGCATATTGTGCATCTGTCTTGCTCACTGGACTGAGTTCCATGAGGACTTTATGAGCATATTTTTTATTTCTAGGTCTTAATATATGCCTCACACAAAGTAGATGGTTCACAGCTAATTATTTAAAGAAATATTCAGAAGTGACCTATTTCTCATCAAAATAAAGAGAGCCAGAATTATTTTAGAATTATCTAATGTTACAGAAGTTCAGAAAAAAATTGCAAGGCAGCAAAAGAAAACAGAAAAGAAGGAAAAGGAGTGACAACTTTCATTCACCAATATTATCCATCTCATATTAATAAAAAATATATGGCAACAATAGAAATTTGCCTATATAATTTATTTATAGTAAATAAAAAAGAGATAAAGGTAAAATTTGAAATCTGGAGGTCCAAGATCATGCCTGAGATGTTTACTCATTTAGTCGTAGCAAGTATATATTTTTAAAAATATATTTTTATTGATTTCAGAGAGGAAGGGAGAGGAAAGGAGAGAGAGAAACATCAATGATGAGAGGAAATCATTGACTGCCTCCTGCACATTGAACTAAGCCCACAACCCAGGCATGTACCCTTGACCAGAATTGAACCTGGGACCTTTCCGTCCACAGGCTGATGCTCTATCCACTGACCCAAACCGGCTAGGGTGCAAGTATATTTTTAACAGCATCCTGGTGAGAAGAAATTAGAGGTATATTACCAGTATTAATCCCCCATTAACACACAGTATTTCTGAACAGGACATGCACTTCTCATCCTCTTGTATGCTCAACTTCAGGACTGCTCATTTCTCATTCCCCCTTCTCACTGTAGCTTCCTCACCGTGTTTGGATAGCAGGAGCTCTCGGTATAAATATGAGGGTACTAGACACACATGTTGGGCAAGCACATCAGAGACGTTGAATTGCAGTGAAAGGAAGAATCACACACATTTAGCAATAAGTTTTAAATATAAGCTGTTAAAAAATAAAAATTCCCCAGAAAATATCTCTACTTTTTATGGAGAAAGCATAGAACTAAAGAAAATATATATTAAAACAATCCAGTAACACCAACAACCTCAACATAGCATAATATCTTCCAACAGACATCACATTAGGAATTTGCACTGTAAAGTTTTTGCAATCTATCTCCATTCTATAGGAACCTACACTGTCACACAATAGAATACACTAAGCATTAGTGCATCTTATCAAAATTTCCATTTCAATATGCCCCATAAATATAGTGATTATTATAAAATTGGAATGAATTCATGCTTAATATACTCAAGGCCATTTCACAACATCAATTGCAGTAGAAATATGAGAAGAATATTTCATGCTTTTATTCTCTCTTGAGGATAACACCTTTAGTAATTTTCATATGTCATCTAGTTAATAGGACAAACAAAGCAAGTTGAGGATTTCAAGCACAAGAACAGAAGTGAAAGATTTTGACTGACTGGTACATTATGACTCTTATTACATACTGTGGACCCTGATGTTATAATAATTAGCCTGTCGAGTCAATTGTTACTCTTCATTAAAAATGAATGAAAGGGAGCAATTAATCTCACAAGTTTAGCTTCATCAGGATATTTGGTTATTGCAGTTGGGTGTAATTTGGTGTCTCAAACTGAAGGATGCATCATTTTCTAACTTCATTTGATGATCTTGAATAGCAAAACATAAGCTTATGTACTAACTGAGTGAAAATTTTGAGTTATTTATAATTTGTCTTTTGAAATTCATGTTAGATATAAGATATTTTGTCCTATCCTTTTCTTCACCTTCACATTATGAGGCTGTGTTTTCAGAATTTCACACTCCTTGAAAGTAATTCTATCATTTGCAAATAATGTCTCTGAAAGTGCTGATACCCACAGAAATAGACAAGAGTCAAGGACTTTTCTACAAACTCGTAAAACCATGTTTTTAAAAAGTGAAATCAGCGCTGAGTTTTTCTTACATAGTGAAGCTTAGATGAGTGATAAAAAAAATTGCTTGCTGGTAATCAGTTGGCAACCTACACTCAGACTAGGACTGATTGCTCATGTTACAGCACACATTATAGAGAAGGTGCTGGGTCTGCCCTGTTTGTTCTAATCTCACAACTTTAGCTTCATAAGGATATTTGGTTATTGCAGTTGGGTGTAGTGTAGTGTCTCAAACTGAAGGATGCATTGTTTTCTAATTTCATGCTGGATCTGTCCTGTTTGTTCTAATGAAATAAAGACAAGAAATAGTAACAGTTGAGTCAGCAACAGGGACAAGTGACCCCACCAGTTGGAAAATGAAAGAGAAGGAAGTCTGTGTGGCCGACAGACATTAGAGGGAAACGTTATTCCACAGACTAGTAGTGATACAGGAATAGGCTCTAAAAGATGGGCCATGGTACCCATCCCTTCACCCACACACAACCTGGACATGTTCAACTCTATGTTGGAAATGTTATGATCTCCCTTGAAAATATATAAAAACATTCACTGTTAGCAAAGTGTTACTTATAATAACTGCCACTGTTTATGGGAGCCAACATGGTATAACTTAAAACACCATTTACTTAAAGAAATCTATGTTTGAACCATTCCCCATGTCTAAGTGGGTGAACCTTCAACAAAGTACATACACTTTGAGCTTTATTTACCACTAGGGGTCCAGTGCATGAATTTGTGCAACTTGAAAGGAACTGTGGTCCACGAGGCTGCGGTAGGCACAGGGTGGGTCTCAGCCCACCCTCCGTGCCCCTGCCTGGCCCCTCCCACCATGGCCCCCTGTCCCCTATCTGCTGGTCACTACCACCATCGCTGCTCTCACACACTGATGGCACCGGCCCCACTTGCACCTGCTGAAGGCGTCAAGTGATTGGGGCTGGTGCCAGCAGCGGGTGCAAGTGGGGCTGGCACCGGCAGCAGGTTTGAGTGGAGGCTGCTGCCCCAATCGCTCCTCAAGAGCAGGGGGAGGTGGAGAAGCCCTCAGGGGTGATCGGAGCCAGCAGCCACCACTCACACCTTCTGATGGTGCCAAGTGATCAGGACTGGCGCCAGGCACCAGCAGCAGGTGCAAGCAGCAGCTCTGGGTGGCGCTAGAAGTGGGTACAAGCAGCGGCTTCAGTGCCAGCAGTAGGTGTGAGCGCTGGGCAGGACCATGGCATGCAGGAGCAAAGAATTTTCAGTAACCACCAGAGGCTTACCCCGATGACAGCGACCAGTACCCTGCCTTGGTCTGGTGCCCCCACTCACCTGCTCCACCCTCCCACCGCGGCTGATGCCTGCCATGTTTCACACATGCCCCCTGGTGTTCAGCACACATCATAGCAACCAGTTATTCAGTTGTTTGGTTGTTCCAACGTTCAGTCTATTTGCATAATAGCCTTTTATTATATACGATATCTATTAGTTTGCTGTAGCTGCTGTAAACATTGGCTTACATAGAAACTTCTTTTCTTTAGTCTGACAGCTAGAAGTCCAAGATTAAGATGACATCAGATTTGGTTTCTTCTGAAGCCTCTCCATTTCCTCTTTTCTCTGTGTTTATGCATCCTGATGTCCAAATTTATTTTTATTATAAGGACACAATCAGGTTGAATTAGGGACTAAGCACCTTTATGGCCTCATTTTAAGTCAATCTCATCTTTAAGGCTCTACCTCCAAATATAGTCAACATTCAGAAGTAATGGGGGCACATTTCATCCCATAACACCACATCTACATATTGGCAATAATAACATTCAAATTCTCAGAACTTTTCTGAGCATTAAATGAATCAAACTTATAAAGTATCAGCTAAAATGTCTGTTACATGTGGTAGGCATTCAGAACTTCCTTTCTACAATTTCTCCTTTAGTTCTACAGTACCTAACTCTGAAATCTCTCAGGTTGAGGTTTGTATTTTAGTAAGCACGTGGCCCAACATTCAAAATTTAGCAATTGCGGGTAAAAAAAAAAAATGCAATTGAACTAATTCCCTAGATAAATTCTGCGCATACTCCCGAATTGGTGAACTTTCAGAGTAGACCTAGGAAAAAAAGGGGGAGAGCATTTGGAGAGGCAGAGGATGAAAGGAGTCAGAGAATTTATTGTTAGGTAAGACACCAGTGGGGTGAGTGCATGAGTGGAGGAATGGGGTGGGGAAGGGCAGTGGGGGGATAAGGACACATATGTAATACCTTAATCAATAAAGAAAAAAAATTAAAAAAGACATAGTCATTCTTCAAAGAAATTAATCAAGGGATAATGGGCAAATGCACTAGAGGTGAGCAGATCTAGTTGACCAGACAGCCCAGTTACACAATAACAAGCGTGTTAGACAGGTAGATTTTCTGAAATATATAGTTATAAGGGTTGGAGCAATCTCGGATTTACCAGTAGAACTCCAGGTACCTGGAGCACCTTAGTTCAGGAGAAATTACCAAGATAAAGCAAAAGAACAGGGAAACAATGATTGTGATGGGGTAAATAAATGAGTATGTGAGTAAATAAATAAATAAATCAGACACCACTGTGCTAACTTTTTTACATGCATGTGCTCATTAATTCACAGTACCATTTTAGGCATGATGTACAATTTCTACCTTACAGGTGAGGAAACATTAGTTTAGAGACTTAAGCTTCATGAGGTCAGAGTCCATAACTATTTTGCTCATTATTATATCCCAGCAAAAGGCCCAGCAATGTTCATTGATTAAATCAATAGCCTGTCAACTAATTTGTAGTTGAATGCTGAAGCTAGGAATTAAACCAAAGCCATGACTTAAGTCAACATGCCAGAAACAGAAGGTAAAACCAAGAAAAATGGCATAATTATAAGGGTATGACAAATAACGATGAAAATGACAGCAGCAAGACTAGAATGGTGACTCCCAATTTGACAATTTCAACATTTGAAAAGCACAAAGCAATAAATGCAAAGAGCCAAATGGTGTATCTTTAGTCACACCTTTTTAAATGATATTACTTGATCAACCCTCTCTGAGGATTGGTTGTTCATCCACCTGTCAATAAACTTACTTTAACCCTTTGTACGCCATAAACATCTGTAGATGCAGTGGGGATGGTTTCCGTTTTGGACACGTGGCAGTTACCTGGTTAAAATCCAGCCCATATATATATTTTTTTCATTTTTACTCTAACAGAAATTGTTATACTTGTCAAATAGCCTGCTGTGATCAGTGTCTAATAATATTTGCAGTAAACCCGATGGAATGATCATGAGCATTGGGGTTAGTGCAGCGGTTCTCAACCTGTGGGTCACGACCCCTTTGGTGGTCGAACGAACCTTTCACAGGGGTCGCCTAAGACCATCCTGCATATCAGATATTTACATTATGATTCATAACAGTAGCAACATTACAGTTATGAAGTAGCAATGAAAATAATTTTATGGTTGGGTCACAACATGAGGAACTGTATTTAAAGGGCCAGAAATGCAGGAGCTGACCCCTGGTGGTCAGTGCACTTCCACATGGGGAGTGCCACTTAGACAGAAACTGGATCATGGCTGGCCAGTGCAGTGGTGGTGGCAGGAGCCTCTCCCACTTCTGTGGCAGCACTAAGAATGTCCAACTAATGGTTTAGACCCAATCCGTTGGGGGCCTAAACCTTTAGTCAGACATCCCCAGGGCTCCCTGGCTGCCAGAAGGATGTCTGACTGCAAGATTAGGCCTGATCCCCTGGAGAGTGGGCCTAAGTCGACAGGTGGACATCCCCCAAGGGGTCCTGGACTGTGAATGGGCACAGGCCGGGCTGAGGGCCCCACTCCCTATTGCAGAAATTTTTGTGCACCGGGCCTCTAGTATTCTTAATAAAAGAACAAGAAGGTTCCTTGTGTAAATGTTTCCCCTCACATCCCGCATGGTTCAGAGTTCAGGATCTGGAAGAGGAGCTGCACACAAATGAAAGAGAAGAGACAAGAGATAATTTGGAAATATTGGGGAGCCAGGCGGGTAAGTCCAACTCAAGGGGAAGGACTTCCACTGGTGCTCAGGCCTCACCAACCTTCTATTGGTTTGGGATCCACCCATAGTATAGCCAGCCGTGGGCAAACTGCGGCCCGTGGGCCAATCCTGCCCATTTGAAATGAATAAAACTATTGAAAAAAAAGACCGTACCCTTTTATGTAATGATGTTTGAATTTATATTAGTTCACACAAACATGCTTTTGTTCCGGCCCTCTGGTTCAGTTTAAGAACCCATTGTGGCCCTGGAGTCAAAAAGTTTGCCAACCCCTGGATAGCCCTTAGGCAGGCAAGTTCAGGTAACACACAGACTATCTTATCAATAAGGATTTACATGAGTAAAGGTAGGGAAGTTTGCTTCTGCTACCATTATCTGGATTAACAGAGGTGGTGCACAGCTCTGATCTTTGCTAGGGCTTCAAAGGTCACCAGCCTTCCGGGTTCTCTGTCTACACCTCTCTGCTAGTGAAGACAATAGGCGGTTTCCCACAGATGGAAGCATGGACCCTGTGAGCTGAAGGCTCAGGGCCTGGTGGTCCATGGCCAGCACCAATGCCATGGGTGGCAGTGCCTGGGTGTTTGTTGGTACATTTTTATGACAATAGGCAGGTGTCCTTTGGCTGCATGGTCTCCAAGCCTGAATCTCTAGCATTCACAAATATTCTTTGAGTGACCTATTTCCTTTATTGCTTTTTCTGTTTAAACTTGCTTCTATTATTAGCAACTAAGATCAGTGCCTGACACTGTGTCCCTCAGTGTTTACCCATGAGATATGCTTTTCTGTCTATATTCCAGTGCTAAGTAAAACATTTTCACAGCCTCAAATAAAACCTAGAAGTTAATAGCCACCCAATACTTATTTCTATTTTTGACATCAGACATTTGAGCTTCACACTATTATCTCCACTGGTTTATTTGACATTCCTGCATAGACATATGTCAGAAGTACTCAAACTAAACGCATTCAAACTGTACTCACTACATCACATCAAGATTCATAGGCATTTAATCAGTCAAGTTAAACAAGCTTTCATTTTATAGGTTTTATCACCGCATCTAGATATGGATATCAGTCTGGATATCAGTTCATTTTCTGTAACTGTTCTGTCCAGTAGAAATGTATGCAATGATGGAAATATTCACGGCTCACAACAGCAGCCACTAGCTACCTGTGGCTACTGAGTATTTGAGATCCGGCTGGTGCAATGAGGAACTGCAGTTTTTGAATGTTCCTTTAATTTGATTAAGTTTAAGTATAAATAACTGCATATGGCTAGTTACTGCCATATTGAATGGACAGCGTGGTTCTGTATCATATCCCTCAGCTTTGGTTTACATTTTAGATGTAGCAAATTGTATTTTTACCCAGATTCCACTGATACAACTTTTACAATAGACTTAATAATTTTCCTTTAGAAATGATGCTAACCACATTCTCCGGGCCAGCATTTTGCACTGATAATTCTTTGGACAGTAACCATTAGCCAGTTGTAGGGCCACCTAAAGGTAGTGTCCAGAGTGATTTCCCTGACCTATTGATGCATGCCAAGTAAAGCCGAATCAACCAGCTCTCTGCAGTCAGGAGCTCTGGCATCTGTGTTAGCAGAGTGGATCGCCTGAACTTGCCAAGTACAGAGACTTTTATCAAGTGAGGGAGCAGGTGTGTTTACCTTGCTTCTGGGAGAAATTGTATAACCCCAGCCTACAATTAAGTGGCTGGTACATCCTAAATTTGGAACTGATCCACTTTATTTAACAGAGTGTGAGGAATAGTGTTCCTTAGTGCAGACGCTCAGGGCTGAATTACTGGTTGTGCTTACTTAGAACACCTGGATCAACTTTCTGTCATTAATTGGACTGTAGAAAACAGTTGGAAATTTAGCTACACAAGAGGTCTGATGACTTTTTCCTCTATATTGACCTTTCACATTTGCTTTATTATTCAGTGGTGGCGAACTTTTTGAGCTCAGCGTGTCAGCATTTTGAAAAACCCTAACTTAACTCTGGTGCCGTGTCACATATAGAAATTTTTTGATATTTGCAACCAGAGTAAAACAAAGACTTATATTTTTGATATTTATTCAATATATTTAAATGCCATTTAACAAAGAAAAATCAACCAAAGGAATGAGTTCGCGTGTCACCTCTGACATGCGTGTCATAGGTTCGCCATCACTGTTCTATAAATAGACCAGAGATGGCAAAAATTTTCTTTAAAAGTCAGGTAGAAACTATTTTAGATTTTGTGGATGAAGAGGTAGGAGCAAGAATTATTATTTATGCCTTATAGACTCATTTACAAACATAAATGCCTGATCTAGTTTTTAACAACATATGGCCTCTATTTGTTGAATTAATAATTTTAAAACCATGTATTTCATATTTAGAGATATTTGTTTCTGATGTCTTATTTTGTTCATAAGACAATTATTCCCTCATTTTATAGTTTGCAGATCTTTATTTTAAATTTATTTTGAGATTGTTCTGTAAGCCTCATGTAACAATTTCTGTTATTGCTGCCTTTCTTAGTTTTCCGAGGGAGGTTTGGGAATTTAACTGATTGGGTCTAATTCTGTGGGGAGATTCTCTTGTGAAATGTTCCCCTCAATCTTTGCACTTAACCTTGGCCTTTTCATAGGTTCGGTGGGCACTCCCAGAACAGACCTGAGTATTCTATCAGGGGCTAAAGCTTCTGTCTCATGGTAATGTAGTGGATATTTCAGCTCTAGTGATTCAACCACAGGGTGACTGGTCCCAAGCTCCATCTACAAATATTTCTCCTGCAGCCACAGGTACACGGGGTTATGCCTGCTGTGGTCCTGGGAAGCATTCCCAACTTCAGTCTCCACAGTTCAAGTAGCTGGTCTTGATGCAGACCCCTACCACTCACAGGTTTTTCAATAGTTGCTACCCGTGTCATGCCACCTTGTCCCCAGCTTATAACTGTGCATTTATAGCCCATGAAAAACTGTTATGATTGAGGCTGTGGTTTTTTTACTTTATCATATTATAATTTATTTGAATGATTTTTATTGGGATTCTCATCATTTAGTCGTGTGGAGGGAGAATTTCCCAGTGCTAAGCTCACATCCTTATCTTGATCCAAAGTCTTTAACGAGTTTTGAAAACTCATCAGAAATTCTCATGAACATAGCAACTTCGCTCTCTGAACCTATGAATAGAAGTGCCCTGGCTGGCTTTCCTGCAAGGTCTCGGTACGCGTTAGACCCTTTCTCTCTGCATGGCAGATGAAGCGGCCTCAGCAGTTCTATCATAAACACTATGAATTTGGCATGCAAGGTCAGTGAGTTCTCTTACCTTCAAGTCAGATTGTGTATGAAGAAAATGTTAATCTACCCTGACTTCTTTAAACCCAAAACTTTTCTATCTTAAAATAATGTATAGAAATGTACCAGTTGTCTGCCTTATTTGTAAATGTAATATAGTACTAGATTTTCCTGTAATTTTTTTTGTTATTTCCCCTATTCCCTTCTAAATATTTGATATTACATTATATTCATAAAGCTATCTGGGATCCCAACATATTTGCTTTTAAATGCCAATTACTCATTTAAAGTTTTCTTTAAATGACTTTTTTTCCAGTGATGCAAACTAAAATCAGCAAAAATTCTGAAATTATTTCTAACTAATTTTGTTGTTTCTACACTTTAGTATGCAAAGTTAAGCTGCATTTTCATATACACATGCATACACACATATGTGCAGGCACACAGGATATCTTTGGAATTTACACAAGTCAAAACTATAGTATAGTATGTATTTCTCAAAAAGAAGTACTATCTTACAAAGACCTGC
Organism: Myotis davidii; assembly: GCF_000327345.1. Lineage (NCBI taxonomy): Eukaryota > Metazoa > Chordata > Mammalia > Chiroptera > Vespertilionidae > Myotis > Myotis davidii. The sequence goes on along the minus strand of NW_006293248.1, from coordinate 35,961 downwards.
ACATCACCCCCCTGTAGACCATTGAACAGAAGCAGTGGGATCCTTAGCCATCTCTTTATCCTGATCATGACTCATTTACTTAATGTGGTTTGTCCTTTATCTTAATCTTATATTTTTTATCTTTTTTCCCTGTCATTACTTCCTCTAATTCTTTCCCAGTGTTCATTTAGTTACCCTTCTCTCCTCATAGTGAAATTCTCTTCTTCGTCCATCTCTCTCCACATTAACAGATCACATACCTAAAACATCATTTATTTGTTCATTCACTAGGGAACACTGCCTCAGTCCTGCCATTTAATAGTTACACGAGTGTCACTAAGTCCTGCACTGAGCCAGGAACAGGTAATGGGGAACATGTCCTGAGTATCAGCAATAGCTCGCATGTGGAAACTCAGCATAGGGTCAACAAAGAAACAAAGGATTAAAAAAAGAGGAAAGCTTCTTGTTTAAGAATTTCAACTTCAAATAATGAAATCTGTCTCTTCTCTAAATGTATATGACTTCAAAACTCCATATGGGTTTTTAAGAGTTTTTGTTTAATTATCAAATTTGCCAGTTATAAAAAGTGTGTTTCCTTTAATAGTTGTTACTGCCAATTTTGTTTCTAAATAGTCTATTTTTTTCCTTCACTGAATTTTCTACCAATCCTCTATAATAAAAGGCTAATATGCAAATTTTCCCCTGGACTGGGAGTTAGTCCGGGAGTTTGACCAGGAGATGGGCCGGCTGGCCAACTGCCCGAGGCCCCTCCCCGAAGCTAGCCCAGCCCCATCGGCCCGATCAGGGCTGACTGGCCGGATCCCACCCATGCACTAATATATGCATCAAGCCTCTACTATTACATAAGAAAGAAAAAATGAACAAGAATCTAAAAGAATAAGATATATTCAAGTGAAAGGCAGAGTGACATTTGATTCTTTTTAAAATGAAGAAAAGTTAACAGTAATTTATGTCCCTCACATTTCTACTTCTAAGTATAAAGATCTAATTATATGATCTGTTTCCAAAATGTGGTTAATAATAGCAACTGTTATACATTGTCCTAAGACTTACAAATATTTAGACACTGTGTTAGAAGAATGGCAAATAAACCTTTAAAGTGATATACAATTACTCAAAAGCATTTTTTAAAATGTGCTTCAAAAGTTGCTTTCATAAAATTCTCTTAATGCAAAGCTTCTCCTAAATTTCTAAGATACATAAAATATTTCTCTCTTCCTTCTTTTTCTTTTTTGTTTCTTTTTGATTCCTGGAGTCTTTACTTCCTCTTATATTAACAAAGTAAGTATTTCACAAAGGCACTGCCCCCACCAAAGGAAATTGGAAACGTTTTTTAAAAAATAACAGATGCCGATTTTCCCATTTGTGATGTTTAAATTGCTGAATGATTTGTTAATATATAGATAAAATTGATTGTATTTAATTTTTACTTGTCCACTTACTGATTTTTCTTTTGACTAGCTTCTCCATTTCTTCTGAACTCATCTGAAATATTTAGTCTCAAAACTTGAGTGAAGGAAATGTTTATGCCGTTAATGTATTTATAAGAAAGGGTGTTATTTTTGCTTTGAAAGTAGTACTGCCTTGAAAAAATATATAGGTATACTTACAGTTTTTTGCAATGGCCCTGGAGCTTATATAACATATACACACATGAGATTAAAAGTAAGACAATATCGACCGAGTTCCCTGGGAACATAAAAAGATGTGTAAGACAGGCTTTACGCGTTTATGTAGGACATAAGCTATTACAACTTGCCCATGTCAGCAATATCCTCTTTGCTGAGGTAGAAAATACCAGAGGCCAGTGTACCTCATATCAATACCCCCTAATGATATTGTGTACTTCAAAGAGATCCCCTCCAAAAAATAACAAGGGGGAAGGAAATAGTCCCTCAAGTCAGTGCTCTTATAATTCATCTTTCATCTGCACACTCAACTAGCCACATTCCACAGCGCTTGGCCATTCTGTCCAAGTCCTGTTACCTATCCATTTTGATTGATATCCTGAACCAAATGGATAACTGAATAATAAAGGGTCCGGTTTTGCTGTGCGTATAGACTATTCCAACCTTTCCAATCTAAAGCCACCACCCTCTAAGCTAGTTTCTGCAGCTACTTTCTGCCAAATAATCACTGGGTGGCGACTGAAAGGATCGGAGGGGGCCGGGGTAGCGCACCTATGACATGAGGCCATAATGTATCAAAAGAACTTTAATTTCGGGCACCTGGGTGCAGGTGGGCTGAGTCGGGAAAAGGAATTGGCGGTGACTGAAGGGGGAGGCAGACTTTTGTTAACCTGTGCTGGCTGCAAGCAGTTCTGCTGCTGTACGGGTCCGGTCTGTCCTTGGTCCCTCCCAGCGGCTGATGTCTAGTGGTTATCTAGGCTATGCCGAGCTCAAGGCTGCAAGTTTTCTGCAAGATATTGCTGAGCACAATAATTCCTCTGCCCCATTTTATTCTCTTTAACCCTTTCTGCTACTAGTAAAAAACGGTATCTAGCCCTAACCGGTTTGGCTCAGTGGATAGAGCGTTGGTCTGAGGACTGAAGGGTCCCAGGTTTGATTCTGGTCAAGGGCATGTACCTAGGTTGCGGGCACATCCCCAGTAGCGGGTGTGCAAGAGGCAGCTGATCGATGTTTCTCTCTCATCAATGTTTCTAACTCTCTATCCTTCTCCCTTCCTCTCTGTGAAAAATCAATACAATATATTTTTTTAAAAAACCGGTATCTAATGACCACATGTAACAAATGCAGAGAGGGAGGAAAATTCTGTTGAAAAAAAGATAAGAGAAATATATTTCCTATCCTAGGCCTATACCTCACCCTACTATAAGCTAATGAATTTTTGTTTTTGTTGTTTTTTATAATATTTCTTGACAACATTCTTAACCTTCCACAACTGTGATTACTAAGGGTATCAAGGGCTTTTAAATGTTCCTCTGTTTTTCTTCTTATTATTATTACTAGTCATTGATCTAGGTCAGAAGTTATTCTAGAATTCCAAGCCTGATAGACTCCAATGGACTTTTGAATCACTTTATACAATACCGTGTTACCAAAAATGAACACATAAACACCTTTAGGTATGAGGATTCCAGATTTGTTTTTAAAGGTAGAAATGAATCTTCAGTATTAAAACAACATACCTCTCACTTAATAAATCGCAGACGAGAGATTGGATCAGATAATCTTGGGACGTGTCAGTAAAGTATGCTTCTTGTTTGTGGTGAGTTATGTCCAGCACTGAAGAAAGCTTGGGACCTGGTATTATTCCAGGAATACACTTGGACCTGACTAACCAGAGATTCAACTGGACATGAATGACCATCTCTCTCCCATGATGGGTTAAATGAATGGAGACCTCCAAAGCTCTAAGAGGCAACAGCTCAGGTTTAGAGTGATCCATGGGGAGATGTAGCCCAGGTATCACAGAGGTTTGGGGGCAGTGTTCTGAATCTACAGGAGAAAAAGGGGGCCAAGTAAGAGGAAAGAGACTATGGCTCTAAATAGGCCACTCAAATAGTAGCTTCGAAGAGCATGGCCAATAAAATTCAGCCCTGACTAAAAATTAGAAAAAGTATGAGTCTTTGGACTTACGAGTTCACAGTACATTAGCCCTCAAGCTTTCAGATAATCTGCATTAATAGGGACTTGTTGATAAAGAGAAAATAGATGGGAAATAATAGTTGAAATCTACTGCTAAGTACTATATATATGGATGTGGCCAAGAGTGAAAAAAAAAAAAAAAAAGGAAATTTGGATCCTGGGAACAGCATAAGAACCAGCAGTTACTCCAAACCACGTGCCTATGTGCCTCTCCTGCACTACGTTAGAATAATTTAACGTTACTCTTAATTTGGCGGGAGGTAGAAGTTGTCTTGTTTCTGTTTTTATGAGTTATGTTTGGCCTGAGAAACAATGATGTGGAGCCTGAAGGAAAAGAATTCAGTAGCATTGAATGTGCAGAACCAGAGATGGCAAAGTCAAGAGCTAAGCATCTGGAAAGAGTTTGATGCAAGGAAGCTTTCAGAAATTCAGACACCTACTTATGACATGTCAACACATCCCATGTTATTTGTTTTATAGATATATATTACAAGTTTAGTTAAATTGAAATGAATTTGTCCCCATGATGCAATGTTTTATAGTTTAGTTGTGTATTTTTTTAACTTTTCACTTCTATTTTCCTTTATTTGGGATTTTATGGTTAAAACTCTCTTCTACTTTCAATTAGTTTTCAATTATTTTGTAGGCCCTTGAAATCTTAGAGGACTAGACACAATGCTCTCTGTGCCTAATGATTAAAAGGGCCCAGACTAAATAATTAAGAATCCACAGCACCTTATCCATGTGAATATTATATTTCCCTCTCCTCCTTTTATTACTAGGACACCAATCCTGTCATATGAAGTCCATGTGTGTTCAGCTCCATTTTCTTTCTTTCTTTTTTTAAATATATATATATTTTTTATTTCAGAGAGGAAAGAGAGAGATAGAAACATCAATGATGAGAGAGTACCCTAATTAAGTTAATAACAATGTACCTACCTATATAGTTTAAGTTTAAAAAATTTGGCTCTCAAAAGAAATTTCAATCGTTGTACTGTTGATACTTGGCTCTGTTGACAAATGAGTTTGCTGACCACTGGGCTAGGGCATCAGCTCCATTTTCTATAGCAGATAATGTTTCTAGCAGATATGGCAGTAAATGGCCTACGTATCTAATTTTTAAAATTTTACTGGTGCTTCCACACTCTTTTTGTGTCTGCAAAGATACTTTGATGGGAAGTTGACAGTGTGGACCCTGAAAAAGGAGATACCTGCCAAACAAGGCTCCTGGTGGCTAACTGAGCTCAAATGTAAAAACAAAAACATGAGGCAGTATCTAGCAACCCTTTCTAAGCAGGGATCTCTCACAAAGGCCTACACTGACTTCTGGGAGAAGCCTGCACTGAATTGCTTGCCTACAGTTCTGTGTTCCTGACATCTGAACCAGCCCTCATGAAGGAGCTCCTATATTGTATTTCAATCATTAGGACTATGTTTTTCCCCATCTGATGAAGCTGTGCAGCTATTTCCCCATCAGCATCTTCAGCTAATCAGAACAGCTTCACTCTGACCAATCAGAACAGTTCCTTTGGACCAATAGAATTGCAAGACTTTGGAGTCCTCCTGTGCATGAGGACAGACCAATCAGGGACCAGGGGTGGGGACTTCTCTCTGCCTAATTCAGCTCCATTCTG
>NW_006293248.1:24968-30633 GCF_000327345.1 Myotis davidii | reverse complement strand
GAAAGAGTGGAGTGGAGCAGGCAGGAGCAGACAAACAGAGCAATGTAGGTGGAGGGGACTTGAGCTGGGCAGAGTGGAGCTGAGCAGAGAAGAACAGAACTCCTGTGCTGGAATGGGGCCTCTCCCCAGGGCCACCTCCACATTCTGCTATTTTATGATCGAACTGTAACACCATTGAGCTATGCCACAGCCGTGTTGTTCTCACAATCATGCTGTATCATAAGAGAGCTGTGTGTACTGAAACAAGATGCCTTTTTCGCCGCATCACAAATTGGGGATTTCTGTTGGCATTGAATTTGCACCAACAACCATAGATTAGCAACAGGGACTTATTGGTTGCTAGCTCAGTGCTTTCTCAAAAGTAATTCTGTTTGCTCATTCATCATTGTAACAAAGGCGGTCAAAGGATCAAACTAATAGTGTTGAGTAGCACCACGTTTATAGTTTTCAGGTTTTTTTAATTTTTATTTTTCCTTATGTTGGCTGTAGAATCCTTAGAATATGAAATAGCTAGCATAGAGATAGATTACAGCACTTAAAAACCTAGTGTTGGAGCTAAGCTTTCTAGATTCAAGTACCAGATTAGTTTTTTATTATATGTACAATGCTAGGGATCTTGGGTATATTTCTTTAAAAAATGTTTTTATTGATTTTAGAGAGAGGAAGAGAGAGGGTAAGAAGAGAGAAACACTAAAGAGAGAGAAACATGGATAGGGTGCCTCCAGCATGCCCCCTAATGGGGATTGAGCCTGCAACTCCAGGCATATCCCCTGGACTGGGAATCCAACCAGCTACCTCTCTTTGCATAGGACGGTGCCCACCCACTAAGCCACACAGACCAGGACAGGGTATATTTCTTATATTCTCTGGGCCTTAGTTCCTTTATATGCAAAATGACATTATTGAGAATATGCAATAAAGTAATATAAGGAAAGGATTTAGAACAGCACCTGGCAATTACTCTATAGCAATATCTTATGATTGTCTTTGAAGACCAAGGGTATAATCATATAGAATTGCTTTGAAATATGCATTCATCATTTTTATTGCACCTCAATCACACTTGCAGCTACAGAAACCAAAGATACATGCTTCTCCTAGTAATTTTTCAAATGATACTGATAATTATAGAGGTGAAGAAATGCTAAATACTATGTTTTATTGGCAAGGTATTAACTTTTCTGTTATTAGATGATAAAACAATTATGAATCTACTGACTCAATATGATTACTTAAATCAAAACCATGTTCATGTTCACTGAAGCCACTATGTGTTTTAGTGTTAAAATATTGAAAGATAGAAGCCGAGAGTAAACAGTAATCGTTAGCGCTTCCATTGTCAGTTTACCAAAGTTAATCTCCCACTGTGATCAAACCAGCTTACAATTATTATAACAAACAGTGCTGAAGAGTATAAAAACAACATGAATGGCTTTGTTTTGTCTGTGATTTTTTTCCTATTCTTTATTTATTTGGCATAATATTTCCCCCCAGAAATTTTGTCTTAACACGTTTCCTTTGGTGCCTGAACTTTGTTACTCCTGATGGCATTGGGCCAGAAAGATGAAAAAATAGAGAATCAGACCTCTAGAACACTCAAGCTCCCAGCTTGCAGCTATTGTTTTTTAAAAAGTATTATTTTAATTTATGGCTTTTGAGAGAGAAAGAGAGAAGAAAAAGAAACATCAATTTGTTGTTTCACTTATGTAAGCATTTATTGGTTGATTCTTGTATGTGCTCTGACTGAGGACTGAACCTGCTACCTTGACATATCGGACAACGCTCTAACCACCTGAGCTACCTGGCCAGGGCTGCATGTATGGTTTTTGAAGGTGCCAGGCCCTCGGAGAAAAGAAAATAGAATCCATGCCATCTCGCTATGGAGCGAAAAAACTGAAACCAGTGGCATGGAGAATGAAATCCCAAGGCCCACGGACTTCTACACACCTCCTATTTATAACACTACCTCTACATTAGGCAAAATCCACCCGATTTTTTATGACTTAATTGCTTCTCGCTCTTTGCATGTATAACACCAATCTGCTTTCTGTCTTTCGACATCCATCCCAGAGAAAGGAAATAGAAAATAAAGCACATTGTTCAGTAGGATTTCCCTGCGCATTGAGGGTAAAAGCAGGCATGTACAAATGGCAACGCATTTGAAAGCCTTCCCCACTGAAATCTGGCAGCAGGTAAAGCACTTTCATTAGGATTTGTAACTGCAATGGCGAACTGCTTCACACAAAGTGCCACGTTCATGAACAAGGCACAAAATTGACTGTCAAGGAGATGTAAGGCCATAGCAGATCACAGTCCATTTTGCACAAGGTAAGCTATGGGGACATGGTTACTTGGCAACTCCAAGGTTTAGCTTTCATAAACTGTTGGTAGAGATTCACCACTGAATCTTCATTTGGTTTAGAAATAGGCCTTTTTATAATGACACCATGTGAATGGCACAGCTACCTCCAGAAGTCAATGGGCATTGAATCGATATACTGCAAAAATTACTGGCAAAAGAATAATCCATAGTCCCTAAATTTTAAATAGAGACATTGACATAGCCTAATGGTAAAACGATTGTAATTATATGTCACTGGGCCAAATGTACAGTTAAAGATAATGTCAAAATTGCTTTTTAAAATTCTGAGTCAGACACATAGAAATAAAGTCTCTGATTTTCCGTTCATATCGACTTCCATTATTGACAGAATTATTAGCGTGAATAAGTATGTTTGCCTGCTGAGTTCCAGGCACAGGACTTGCAAGCACCTGTTAAAACAGGCCCCATTGCTCAGTATTTACTCTCTTCACCATCCCTTTCACCCAAACCATTCTTCTTCTTCCACACTTACTTTGGTTCTGGGTAAGAGTCCACGCTATCAGGAGTGATCCTGTTTCTCATATATTCATTCATGAACAGGACTTAAGTCACTTAATATTTCTCATGTTAAAAAAGCAAAATTTAATTCCATGAAGTATACAGGCTGAAATAAAGATTGGAGCCATAGGATCTCATTTTCTCCTCATTCCATTAAGAGAGGTACATATGTGAGTTGATGTGTTTTCTTTCGGCCTTGGATTTTAACAATCCTAAATATAATTACCATGTTTACATGTGGTGTGAATCTCTACCCTCCCCTAAGATTCTTGGTAATTCTAATTCTCCTTTTTCCTGAAGGAATTTTTTCTTCTCCATGTTTACCTCAATTTCAACTGGGCTGTCAGAGTTTGAGCTCCTCGAGGACAGGGCAGATGTCTGATTCTTCTGTACCCCAAAATCAGAGTGCATGTGGCTTAAAGAAAAAGTGTATCTATGTTTGCAACATGTGTGAAGTTAAAGAGGTTCAAAAGTTAAATGGCTTAGAAGAAATGGTTTGCCAGAACTACATAGCGCCGTTGTTATTTTCGATACTATTTCAGCATGGGCCTGGTTCTAAGTTGTTTTCCTGCGATTTTGAGACATCCCTGCAAATAAGAATCACCCTGGAGACTTGTCAAACATCAGGTTACACAGAATCAGAATTTATAACAGAGAAGTGAGGAAATCAGGTTTAACACATAGGAGCGACTGTGGAATCTTTCTTAAAGAGAAACATTGAAATGTGCGAATAAAGAAGCATCCAGGCATTGAGAAAGAAATAAAAGCCACCATGGGAAGCAGCTGGTCTATCCCTGGGAATTTTCTTTAGGAGAAGTTGAAATCCTCCCTGAAATGACACACTGGCCGGGGTTCCAGCAGAAGCAGGTGGAGTGGCTGCTTTTCTCTCTGTATGGTGGTGAGGCACTCACAAATCTGCAGTGGGAGCCATGGAAAGGACAGGGGTGGGGAAAGCAGGTGATTGAGGATGTAGAAACCGCAGGCCTTTCGATGTCCACTTCCCTGAGAAGAGAACAGCAATCAATTACTGTTAGTGTAATTGTCAAACACTACAGAATTTCATCCTTTTTAAAAATAATATTTACTGGTGCCTGTTAACTGAACAAGTCACTCTGTGTGAGGCAGTGAGGGGGCCTGAGAGAGTAGAGCACAGTGCTGATCACAGGAGGGGCAGTGAAGAGCAAAGGGACAGTTCCTATTCTGCTTTGTGTCTAGTAGGTCAGGTAGAGAAATAAACCATCAATCATTATAGCATCTGAAGAATGCTATTTTTGGAATGACATAGGGAGTTATAGAACCATAAAAGAGACCAAAAGCTCGTTATGGAAAGAGTCTTATTGGTATCTACTCTCACCGTATAACAAAATACCCCCACACCCAGCAAATGAAACAAACAACAGAAATCGACACACTTCTTGGCTGGGCCCTGAGTCTGAATTTCTCCCAAGGCTCAACTGGGGGGAGATTCGCCTCTGAGCCCAATCACGTGTGTGTTGGCAGGCCTCAGCTCCTTGGGGGCTGTTGGTCTGAGAGCCGCAGGCCCTGTTGGTGATGGCTACAGGCCTCCCTCAGCTCCTTCCCACGTGGACCTCTCCATACGTCAACTCAAAACATGTCACCCGGCTGCCATCAGAGTCAGCAAGCAAGAAAGGGCCTGAAAACAGAAGCCAGAGTATTATTGTAACCTCGCCCTGGAAGCGACCTCCATTCTTTTTTGCCCTGTTCTACTTTTTAGAAGTGAGTCACTAGTGGAACCCATGCTCATGGGAAGGATTATATAACTTCATAAACACCAGGAGGCAGGAAACACTGAGAGCCATTTTAGAGGCAGCCAGAATCCTAAGAACAAGAGAACAGTCAAAGCCCTAAGTTTTGATATAGAATCAATTAAAAATGAACTGCCGCATATCAGTGGTAATGACAGCTGTTGTGGTGGTGATTGTGGTAATAGTAACAGTGGTGAAAACAGGTCTGATTACATTAGTGATCTAAGAGAAAGAAAAAATACTATTTCAATAATATGATATTTACTGCGTCCATATTCTAGGTGCAGTGGCTAGATTCATTTTAGAGGCTGGTGGCTTTAAAGTTTTGGAAAACAACCTGACTGGTATTTTTGTTGTGATAGGTAATGGCTTTGGGGAATGACTTGGAAAACTTTTTATACACTGTAACCCAAAACTTGTTACTATATTATGAAATCAGGTAAGTAGATTGAGACTGGGATGCAGGAGACAGGGACTGAAAAAGTCCACCATTAAGCATTAAATAAAAGATCGGGGATATGAGATCATCTGGAAAGGAAAAATCCTACAAGAGAAACACTGACAGGAAAATAGACCTAAGTTAAAGGAGAAAGTTTAGGGTTTGGTTTTAATATTTTTTCACTATTTAAAGTTCTTCATAAATCCAAGGATACTGAAGGAAACTAACAGAAGACAAGTATATCCTATATAATAAAAGGCTAATATGCAAATCGACCCAACAGTGGAACGACTGGTTGCTATGATGCACACTGACCACCAGGGGGCAGATGCTCAATGCAGGAGCTTCCTACTGGTGGTCAGTGCACTCCCACAAGGGGAGCACTGCTCAGCCAAAGGCTGGGCTCACAGCTGGTGAGCACAGTGGTGGCTGATGGCTCCCTGACTGCAAGAGAGTGTAGGCCAGGCTGAGGGAGCCCACCCCCCCTTCGCTCCTGCCGAGTGCACAAATTTCGTGCACCAGGCCTCTAGTAATGAAATAAAAATTGGCTGTGTTTCTGGATCTTTTTTGCTGAGAGAC
>NW_006293248.1:17173-24946 GCF_000327345.1 Myotis davidii | reverse complement strand
GAGAGAATGTAGTTGGTTGCTGTATACAATAGAGACATAAAATTGACTCATATACAAATGAAAGTTTTAATAATGTGGGTTTTTTTGGATTAGCAGTTAAGCAAGCATAAACACTTATCAAATTGTGGAGAAAAAAAGATGAAAAACACCAATGAAAAATAATACTAATTTCAGTGCAAGGACAGAAACAATGAACAGACAAGAAATATAGAAGAACTTGAGCTTTCCTATAAAGGGAAAAATAAGGGAAAGAATGTAGTTAATTTACTAGTAAGGGAATTATGCAAATGTGCACAAATTTTGTTTTAGAAGATGTACAATTAGATGCAGATTATAAAATACTGTCAACAATCACACCAGGCTAGCATCTGGGAAATGAGACAAAAAATAATAACACTGTTGCATTCATTTTCTATTGCTATGTAACAAATGCTCACAAACTTAAGTGTTTAAAACAACATCCACTTACTATCTCACACTTTATGTCTGTCAGCAGTTCAGGTTCTGCTGAGCCAAAACTCCTGCTCAGATCTGACCTGGCTGAAGTCATGGTGGCAGCCGGGTTCCCTTCCTTCTTAGGCGCCTAGAGTTCTCTTCCAGCCTCATGTGGTTATTGGCAGAATCCAGTTCTTGCACCTAGTTATCTCATAATCTCAATCTAAATGTCATCATACCTTCAACTCAAAGTCCAAAGTGAAATCTGAATATCTTCAGTTCCAAGTCTAAAACCTCATCATTAGTGAAATGTACACTATGATGGTTTGACATACATTTTGAAACAGTTATCACAATCAAGTTAACACATCCATCACCTCACATAGTTGGGTGTGTTTTTTGTTTGTTTGTTTGTTTGTGTGTGTAGGGACAACGCTTCAGATCTACTCTATTAGCAAATGTCAGGCATGTAATGTAGTATTATTAACATGGCCATCATGCTGTACATTAGATCCCCAGAATGTATTAATCTTATAACTTACTAGAGGCTCGGTGCATGGATTCATGCATCGGTGGGGTCTCTTGGCCTGGCATGCAGGGGTTGGGCTGAAACTGGCTCTCCAACATCCCCCGAGGGGTCCCAGATTGCAAGAGGGCACAGGCCAGGCCGAGGGACCCCATTGGTGCACGATTGGGGCCAGGGACGGACCACATGAGGGACTCAGGGTGTGTCTGGCCCATCTCGCCCGGTCCCATTCGGGGCTGATCGTGGCCAATCTCTTCCGGTCCCAATTAGCTGGGGAGGGGCCACTGGAGGTTGGCTGGCCAGGGAGGGACCGCAGGAGGGCTCCAGTGTGTCTTTCCATCCCTTCTTTCTCAGTCCCAATTGTCCGGACCCCCGCAGCAAACTAACCTACTGGTCAGAGCATCTGCTCCATGGTGGTCAGTGTGTATCATAGTGACTGGTCAAACGGTCAAACAGTCAGTCAGAGGGACAATTAGCACATTAGGCTTTTATATATAGATAGATAGATAGGTTGTACCCTTGACCACCATTTTCCCACTTCTATCACCCACACCCCTGGATCCTGGCAACCACCATTCTACTCTCTATTTCCATGAATTTGACTTTTTTGTTGTTGCTTTTTTAATTCTACATATATGTTATATCATACAGTATATGTCTTTCTCTGTCTTGCTTATTTCACTTAGCATAATGTTTTCCAGTTTCATCCCTGTTGTTTCATGTAATATTTCTCTCTCTTGCCCTGGCTGGTTTCTCAGTGATTGGAGAATTGACCCTCAGATCTAAGGGTCTCGGGTTTGATTCCAAGTTAAGGGCACATACCCCAGTTGCAGGTTAGATCCCCAGTCCCAGGTTGGGGTGAGTGCAGGAGGCAACCAATGAATGTGTCTCTCTCACCTCTCTCTCTTTCTCATTCACCCCTCCCTCCCATCTACTCTCTCTAAAAATCAATGGAAAAAATATTCTAGGATGAGGATAAAAAAAAGATTTTCTTCTCTTTTATGGATGAGTAAAGTACCACTATATGTGTATAGGCATTTACTTTACTTTATAATATAGTGGTTCTTAACCTTCCTAATGCCGCATCCCTTTAATACAGTTCCTCATGTTGTGGTGACCTCCAACCATAAAGTTATTTTCGTTGCTACTTCATAACTGTAATTTTGCTATTGTTATGAATTGTAATGTAAATATCTGATATGCAGGATGTATTTAGGTAACCCCTGTGAAGGGGTCGTGACCCACAGGTTGAGAACTGCTGCTATATATTCATTACTTTCAAAGACCTCTGAAATCTCTTCCTCTTTTAAAGGATATCAATATCACTTGTTATAGTTATTAAATCAGAGTTACCTAATTAGGGACCTTAACTACATCTACAAAATTTATTTTTTCATGTAAAATAATCATGAGAGTGATACCCCATCATATTCACAGGTTGAGCTCTCGGTTACTACAGGTGTGTGTGTGTGTGTGTGTGTGTGTGTGTGTGTGTGTGTGAAGAGGTGGAAATCTTTAAGACCATTTCAAATTATGCCTACCACAAACAATAAGATCATTTACTCAAAGTTATTTTAAACTTGAAGCATATCAGCAGAAAAATGATATATTCCTTAGTTTGAGGCAGTTTAAATATAATTCCTGATATTGTCAGTAATGATTTATGTGATATGTAACTTGGACTAAGAGAGATGGGAGAGGGTGTGTAGATGGCATAATGTGGGAGAAGTTAGAGCATCATGTGTTTAATTAATACACAGGAGGATGTGAAATTTGACCAAAGGAGAAACAAATAATGAATGCATAAACTCAGTTGTATTTCAATATTTGAAAGAAAAGTTGGGCAGATGTGATAATTCTACAGTAAGAATTAACAGGATGTATAAAGTGACAGAAGATTTGACTTAGGTTGGTAGACACACAGTGCAATATACAGATTTTGTAACAGAGAAACCCACACCTGAAACTGGTAGAACCATATTAACCAATACTAACCCAATAAATTTAATCCTATATAATAAAAGCCTAATATGCTAAGTGTCCAGTCGACTAGTTGACCATTCAACCAATCAAAGCATAATATGCTAATGATATACTAAGGTCGCTCAACTGCTTTCTATGACGTGCACTGACCACCAGGGGGCAGACAGTTGACTGGTCGACCCATCACTATGGTGTGCACTGACCACCAAGGGGAAGGCACTCAGACCCATAGGTGAGCCTGCTGCTGGAGTCCGGCCCATCGGGACTGAACGAGATGGCCCGAACACGCTCTGGAGCCCTCCCACAGTCCCTCCCCAGCTGGCCAACCTCCCGCATCCCTCCCCAGCCCCTATCGTGCACTGGTGGGGTCCCTTGGCCTGGCCTGTGCCCTCTCACAAGCTGAGACCCCTCAGGGGATGTCAGAGAGCCAGTTTTGGTCTGATCCCGCAGGCCAGGCTGAGGGACCCCACTCGTGCATGAAAAAATAAAAAAGAATTAACAATGTTTTAAAAGCATAGAGGAGGGGAGAATCATTAACTTTGTGTGGGTTAATGAATGCCAAACATGAGTACTTAGGGAGAGGAAGGAGAAAAATGCACTTTAGGTGGAACTTCCTACAGGACACAAAGTTGACGCAAAGCTGTCCAGACAGTGTATCTAGAGAACAGCACAGCACGGACATGAGGCCTATTAGGGGGCAGCAGAATAGTAGTGTACACTAAGGTCTGATTATGGAGGATGTGTATGCCATGCTTCACAAGTGAGATGTTCTCATGGAGGCAGTCGCTTGTAACCCTCTTGAAGCAGTAGAATCTTTTTCTTTACACTTCTGACACCTTTCGAGTAAGAGCTCATGGGGCTTGGAATAAATAGATTAAAGCAAGGCTGCGCCAATGCCAGGAGGCTCTTATTGCCCCAGGTGAGCACTCACTGCTTATCTCACAGATAAGACAAGAGAGAGGCCAAACAGAGCTTACCTGCGGATGCACTGATTCACAAAGTTCCTATGTATTAAATCAGCACACTTACGTGACAGTCTGAAGACAGATAAAAATAAATAATGTGATTGTAGTAGGTATTTTTGTTGAAGGGGTTGCTAATCTCCGGACCAGACTTTCTGATAACTGTACCCGCTCCCAGGATACGCTTCCGGAGAGCACGTCTGCCTTGGGCAGCCCTTCCCATCTGGCAGAGAGCACTTGACCTTGGAGTAGAAACCAACTGGAAAAAGACAACAGGATTACCTTTCTCAGAATTCTTGGCATCCTTCTAGAGCAGAAGTATCTGTTTCAGTGTGATTAGCAGGGAGGGCTCCAGAGCATGGTTTTTACCTTTTTAAATGCTCAGAAGAAAAATAACACGTTATGGCATATGGCATTTCTATGATTTTTCACATTTCAGTATACATAATGTTTTATTGTTTTTGTTGTTGTTGTTGTTGTTGGTGGTGGTGGTGGTGTGTGTGTGTGTGTGTGTGTGTGTGTTTAGTACAGCCTTGTCCATTCATTGATGCATTCTGTTTGGCTGCTTTCACACTGCAATGGTAACACTGAGAAGTGCAACAGAGATTGTGTGGCCCAGAAAGTCTAATTTTTTAAAATATATAATCCTCACCCGAGGACATGTTTTTATTGTTTATATTATGTTTTAAAAATATTTTTATTGATTTCAGAGAGGAAGAGAGAGGGGAAAGGGATAGAAACATCAACAATGAGAGAGAATCATTGATCGGCTGCCTCCTCATGCCCCACACTGGGGATTGAGCCACAACCAAGGCATGTGCCCTGACCAGGAATCGAACTATAACCTCCTAATTCACAGTCAGTATGCCATGCTTCACAAGTGAGATGTTCTCATGGAGGCAGTCGCTTGTAACCCTCACAAAAATACCTACTACAATCACATTATTTATTTTTATCTGTCTTCAGACTGTCACGTAAGTGTGCTGATTTAATACATAGGAACTTTGTGAATCAGTGCATCCACAGGTAAGCTGGCCCACCAAGCCACACCAACCAGGGCCTGAAATGATCTCTATCTGGCTCTTCATGGGGAAAAGTACTTACTTCTTCTCTGGTCTAAAGGAAGGCAGTAGGCATATTTAAAGCTGTCCTAGTTCAACCCTTTGTTGTCGTGTTTGTCCAACTCTTCCTTTGATGACATAAACTGTTCCAAAATGTCCTGCCATTAAGGTTCGTATTTTATTTGCCCTAACAGGGTCAGCTTTCATTGCTTGCAACCAAAAGAACATTAACTAATATAATTATCTCATGATTTAGTCCAAGAAATCCATTAGCTTTACATAATTATAGAGCTGGATCAGCCATTTCAAGTAAATTTACCAGTGAATTAGTGAAAACAAGCAAGCAAAAATATTCATTTAAAAAACAGGCGACACAGTGAAAGCATATTTCTTAAGTGGACAACTAAAATTGTTTATGGAATTTATATTGTGTGGGTGACTGTGAATTCTGAAATGGTTATTGCCATTTTCAGAAAATCAAGGATCTCTGGGAATCAGGACATAAGTGGAAAGCCCATGGTTCCTACGTGAATTCTGTCAGGACCGCCTGGGGAATTGGGTGAATAAGACATTCAGAGCTGTTCTGGCAGCCGCGCCAGAGAGAGCGGCTTTTCAACAACCTTGACTTTAATCAGGAACCTGAGTGACTCTTCAAATCACCCTACTTGAGATTCCTTTTTCTTATCTTTTTTATTCCTCTCTGACTTCTTTTTCCACAGCTAACTGATGGCCCATGGACTATATTGGTCCTGTCCATGCCCACCCCGATGGGCATACACGGCCAGCCCCCAGCGTCTTCCTGCCCGCTTATGTGCTCACAGGGAGACCGCTCTGCCTCGGGCCTTATTTGTACAAGTGCAATTTCAGAGCACACGTTATGATTTCATCTTTTCACTCATCACTCTTTCTCACTAAAACTACCGCGAGACTTTCCTCTATTTGATGGTTTCCTTTTTCGCTATAAATCAACCGCGTACTGGTTGTTCACTCTCAATTCAAACAGGCTGGACCTTGTGCTCAGCCACCCCAGTGGTGCTTTGCTAACAGAGATGGCCTCCCTCATTCTAGCACAGCTGCCTCCCCATGCCCAGCCTGGGTCTAAGGTCTCCTACTTCACGCTGCTGCCTAAAGGCAGAGTAACAGACAGGGAAACGTGCAGTTCCCAGAGGTACCCACTGACTCTATAAAGGTGAGGAGTATAAAGGTATCACCTGACACTTCCTGGGGCCCTAAACTGTTTTTGTTTTTTTAAAGAATTACCACAAGTATCAAAGAAAGTCACATATGTATTTGGATGTATTTCTGTCATAATATGATCATGACGGGCTCAAGCCCCCCAAATACACTACACTGTTTCCATGGAGCATGTGATTGCTTAAAGTAGGGTGTTATTTTCAAGTGGGCCACCCTTGTGGGCTACGGCAAAACAGGGAAAGTGATTTGAAAACAAACTGTCAACACTGTTCCTACCTACGAATCCTCCTCTAAGACCAGGAATGACAATGCCAGAATGTTTCTAGTTTATGATGCTGTGTCCATCTAAGCAGTGAGGCTAAACAAAGTAATATGACGAATGTTGACACGTGAACACTAAATGACATAATTTATTACCTGACTCAAGAATGCTGACACATGCTCATTTGGGTTTACATTACAGAGAGAATTGTAAATACCTTGAAAAAATGTTTTTAGTAATTTTTTTCCCCTTATCCAATGTAGGTTTACACCTAGAAATTCCCTTGAGGTAGTCTAAGGTTATTTAACTTGGAATTATATTGGGTCCATTCTTCCTTTTTTATTTTTCTTAAATCCTGTTAATATGAAAACTGGATCTTGTTGTGGCAGTTGGTATTACAACTTGTGTTTGGGTAGAGCCATTTTTTATTAGATTAATTTTACGCATGTCCATTTATTTAAAAAATACCATGAGACTGAATTTGTATTTTTCAATATTTCTCAGTCTCAGGGATTTCCTCGTACTGAATGGGGATGAAGTGTCGGACGGAGGGAATGGTTCAGGTCAGGAATGGAGAGCTACTGGAGGCCTCTTTCTCAATCCCTTCCCAGACAGGCCTGCATGTTTCGTCCAGGTCATTCTGACCAGAGCCTACACTGTTTCCATGGAGCATGTGATTGCTTAAAGTAGGGTGTTATTTTCAAGTGGGCCATTTCAGGATCATTTCAGGATTCTCAGTTTTTGTATCGGAGGATAACAAAGTATTAACCATCCTTTCTAACTGGCCTTAGAAATGGCCTTGTCCTCTCACTTCACTGAAATAACTAAGCATTATGAGTTTTATTTTTTAATCATCCCTGCCTCACCCCCCCAAATTTGGCTCCCACACTTCCAACCTCCATTCTAGGTGTGAGGAGGATGTGCCCCTAGCTTTATTTAAAGGCAAAATTTCTACTTTGTCCACAATTCTATCCAATCTCATTTTGTAAAAGTTTATCCCACCTGTGAAAATCACCCACCATGGGCCTCAGATCCAACCTTCCCTTGGACACCATTGTGTCCGTCTATATATTGCAATAGATCTCTAAGCCTGATCCTAGAACTTCTTATTTTTCCGCTGTATATGCTGCTTTTCACGTTCAAACCGTCTACCATATAGTCAACTGAGTCAAAAGCATCATTGATACATACACGGATATGTGTGTTCAACTAATACATTTTAAAAAGCAACTATGACCTGCCATAGATTATAAGACACATTCAGAGATGTTACATTATTAAACGTGCATTATCAATTGATAAAATATGAATATGCTCAGCTCTGTGGTGTGCTGGAGAAGCAGAAATAAC
>NW_006293248.1:14494-17102 GCF_000327345.1 Myotis davidii | reverse complement strand
TATGGAACGGCTGACTTAGATGTTGCTTTGGAGAAGATAGAAATTGTTTCACATGTTGGAAGAAGTCTTCAGGGTGCTGACAATGACTGTAACTTCAGTTGGAAAGAATATGCTAATGTAGATATAATGATTACTCTCACTGGATTTCATGAGTTAAAAAAAAAAATTCTTAAATCTTATATCTTCTACCTTTCTTTCCACCATCAGAGACATATACACAGAAAATAAGCTATGTCTTTTTATGGTAAAATTCAGTTGATGTTGTGTCGTAAATCAATGAGTGAGATACAAGATGCCTTAATGAGCCAAATAATTAGGAGTCTTTTATTGCACATAGCCCAGAGGGAGGTATTTCTTCCAAATCTCCGAGCGAAGTCACACAGGAAGTTTCCTGTACTTATACCTTTTGAGCTTCTGTGTCTGCAGGTTTTACAAAGGGCTCAGTGTGAGTTATTATTACAGCCAGTTTGTAATCTTGGATACATAAAGAACAAAGATTTGGTATAAGAATATGGGAATTATTATCAGTATTAGTCCATTACGTTAGATGGCTAGCTTACAAGATCAGACAGTTAAGTTTTTATCTTTTTCTATTATTCAAACTAAAATGGTTATTTCTACAGAATAAAAGACTGTCTAAAAATGACAAAGTTTATAGAACAAGGGACTATCTAACAATAGCAGAGAATTTCAAACAGCAGTTTTTATACAAGATGGAGGTTACTATGCTTCATTGAAATTGGATTGGTCACAGACTGGTTGTGCTTATAGTAATCCTTTTCATGAAACTGTTAAGTACAGGAATTCTTTTTGATTACTGCTATTTTTGATAATCCTGAGGTAAAGCAGAAAGTGTACTGAGCAGTATGGAATGGACAGGCATGAGTAAAGTCACAAAAATCAAAGGAGAAGATTAAGCAGTGGCTAATATGTCCTCTATAAAGTCTCCTTTAACATCTTGGGCCCAAGGTAAAACTAGGAAGAGTTTTGAAACTGAATTATAACAGAAAATTATTATGGAACAAAAATAAGGATAATACTGGGCACATCGTTATGCTAGTGCAAGTCATAACTAAGAAGAATATGGGTCAATTTAACATTTAAATTTGAATATAGAGTATCTCAAACTAAATTTAACACTTCTGTAACTACTTTTCATAATGTATGTGTGTATTTCTCACAGATATATAGGACAGATAATTATATTTAAGAGGGAGATCTGTATTTTATTCTGTAAGATTCAATTTTTTAGCTCTGAAGATAATAATTCATCCGATATTCACAGAAGTGAATGTCTATGATGAAACTACTGCTACAATTGATTAGCTTGAAAACTGGTTCAATAAAAGTCATGAAGTCAAAATAATTTATGAAATTATGATTTGTAAAACTGAAGGACCTTTTCAAGTAGCATGCGGATTCTTGTTCTAACATATATTGTTGCACTTACCTTGACTTAATTTTAAACTATGGAATAGTTTTTAAATATTTTTATTAAACTAAAAATATATTTAACCTTGTAGCATTACACAAAATTATGGATGTTGTTTCTGACATTTATGGTAAATTCTATTCAATGATTTTACTTTTTCTTCCTGAGCCTCTTTTTGAGTCTTCATTAACTGAGGGAAAACACATAGCTGGCTGTCAGCTAGAACCCTCTTCTCAGGGCGGACTTAAGGATCATCAGCCAACAGTGTTTAAGGAAATATGATATATATCAGCTCTTTTATCAGTCAGCTGAGACTTCCTTATAAAATTATACGAGGTATATACGTAACTTGAGTAGTCTTATTTCACATAATTATCTCTTATATAAAGGTCAGCACATTTAGTTCCCCTAAAAAGAGTTTCGTTAACAGAAAAAATCATGTTTGTTGAAAAATCTACCCAACTTGCTCTGGTGGGGGAAGCTTGAATGGCACTTCTAAGATCCAAGTTGTGTACATGCTCTTTAAAACTTCTCTGTTGCAGATGATCAGGTCTAGGAAGCAATATATTGTTCTTACCTTGAGATTTTTGTTAGCTTTACCATTTTTTAAATTTCTAATTCTTAGTTTATACTTATATAATAATGGCTCAATAATTTTTAAAAAGTTAAAGATTAAATAAAATATACTCCCTTAATCCATTATGTTTAAAATGTTGATGTTGAAATACCTCTATAAGCAAAGTAATTGCCTTCTTTGACTGTTTAAAGGTGTAGTTTATAGCTTAGATATTATGTAAAAAATGTCTTTGAACACTTTCATTTTTAAAAGTGAAGATAACACTTTCATTTTATTTTATAATATATTAGATATTGAAACATAAAATTAATGTTTCAAATTACATGTTACTAAACATTGAATGGATTAACAATGAAATCAAAAGAAACCTTGAACCGAATGAAAATGAGAATACAACAATCCAAAATCTATGGGGCAGAGCAAAAGCAGTCCAAAGAGGGAAATTCATAGCATTATAGTCCTACCAAAAGAAACAAGAAACATCTCAAATAAATAATCTAACATAACACTTAAAAAAATAGAAGTAAGCCAGTTGGAGAAAGATAAATATCACATGATCTCACTCATATGTGGGATATAATGATCAACATAATTTGAAG
>NW_006293248.1:13777-14357 GCF_000327345.1 Myotis davidii | reverse complement strand
AAATGGCGGGGGGCGGCAGAGGGTGGGTCAAGAAGGGAAAAAGGAGACATATGTAAAACTCTAGACAATAAAAAAAAGGACAAAAATAAATAAAAAGATGGCAAAATTTTGTGTGTGGGGGTGCGGGGGGAAGAACTAGAAAAAGAACAGCCAACAAAGCCAAAAGTAGAAAAAAGGGCACAACAATCCAAAATCTATGGGGCAGAGCAAAAGCAGTCTAAAGAGGGAAATTCATAGCATTATAGTCCTACCAAAAGAAATAAGAAACATCTCAAATAAATAATCTAACATAACACTTAAAAAAATAATAATAAAGATCAGAGCAGAATAAACAAAATAGATTCTAACAAATAATACAAAAGATCAGTGAAATCAAGAGCTAGTTCTTTGAAAAGATAAACAAGATTGACTATCCTTTAACGAGACTCCAATGGACACAGACACTGGGGCGGTGGGGGCTTGTTCAGGGGTGGAAATGGCTGGGGGCGGCAGAGGGTGGGTCAAGAAGGGAAAAAGGAGACATATCTAAAACTCTAGAGAATAAAAAAAGGACAAAAATAAATAAAAAGATGGCAAAATT
>NW_006293248.1:1315-13700 GCF_000327345.1 Myotis davidii | reverse complement strand
AAACAACAATAAAGCAAAGCCTAAAGTGAGTAGAAAAAAGGGAATAATAAAGATCAGAGCAGAATAAACAAAATAGATTCTAACAAATAATACAAAAGATCAGTGAAATCAAGAGCTAGTTCTTTGAAAAGATAAACAAGATTGACTATCCTTTAACGAGACTCCTCAAGAAAAAAAAGAGAGGACCCAAATAAATAAAATCAGAAATGAAAGAGAAGTATCTACTGGCATCAAAGAAATACAAAGGATGGAAAGAAAATATTATGAACAACAATATGCCTACAAATGTACAATCTAGATGAAATGTATAAATTCTTAGAAACACACAACCTTCCCATATGAATGAAGAGTAACTAGAGAATTTGGACAAACAGATTACAATTAGTGAAATTGAAACAGTAATAAGGAACTTCCAGCAAACAAAAATCATGGACTGGATGGTTTCACAGGTGAATTTTACCAATCGTTTAAAGAATAACTAACATCTATTCTTCTCAAACTATTTTAAAAAATTAAAAGGAGGGAAGATTTTCAAGCTCATTTTAAGAAGCTGGCATTATCCTAATTCCAAAATCAGATAAACAGACTGCAAAGAAAAAAAATTATAAGCCAATATCCCTGATCAACATAGATGCTAAAATCCTCGACAAAATATTAGCAAAAAAGGTTGCAGGTTCGATTCCTGGTTAAGGAACAAACTTAATTTGTGGTACAATCCCCTGTTGGGGCCTATAAGGAAGGCAACTGATGGATCTTTCTATCTCCCTTCCTCTCTCTCTAAATTAATAAAAACATATCCTTGAGTAAGGACTTAAAACCAACAACAAACAAATAGAATACCTCATAGACTCCTAAACACAAACAACATTATGCTAATTACCAGAGAGAAAAGAGGACAGGGGGAGGTAGAAGAGGGTGTAAGGCAAGCATGTCAAACTCAAAGGCTAACACAGGCCAAATAAACAACGTCTAAGTGTATGTGGGCCACAAAAAAACAAATGCTTCAATTTTCATAGATACGTAGGTTTATTTCCATAGAGACATGCTGAATACAAGGGGCTGAAATAAATGAGTAATCATTAACATAAAATAATAGAACATTTTAATAAAAATTAATATTTTTTCTTGAACAGTAACTTACCAGACACTGAATAACTGCACAAATTAATAAGTATAACACAAATAAAACTATGTTTCTTGTTCTCTGAAAGTGAAATATTTCCTGTTGTGCACACCCCAAACAAGTCAGTCCAAGACTAATGACATGGCAATCGGCTGCTAAAATATTCACTGCTAGTATTAGTGGAAAGAAATGGTGTGCCTGCACATAAGGTGTGTAAGGGAAATGCATTCAAATTACTATATATTACATTACTATAATACTACGATTATAGTAATGAGTCATTAGCAAACATTATAGTTCGTTATTAATAATTATCTATAACAGGATATTGTAAAAATTAAGTTATGAATTTTTTATTAAAACGTTTCTTACATACCGTTATATTGGCTGGGCAGCAAAAATATTCCTTGTGGGCCGCCTGTGGCCCCTCGGCTGTGAGTTTGACATGCTTGGTGTAAGGGGTTTAAATGGTGATGGAAAGAGACTTGACTTGGGCTGGTGAGCACACATTACATAATGCAGATGATGTATTATAGAACTGTACACCTGAATCTTATATAATTTTATTAACCAGTCACCCCAATAAATCTATAAAAGAGTACTAAAAATAAAGAAAAAATATAATATTAATGTTTCAGTTGTTTTATCTTCTCAAAGAGTGTACAGAGACCTCTTTTGGCATCAAATGCTCCTAGCATGTCACCAAGAAACTATGACAGGACCACAGTCTGAGACTCACTGTCTTAGGTACTTGGTAATGCGGTCAGAGAGAAAAAATAATTAGTGTTTAAAATGGCTAGAACCAAATATGCTTAAGTCCTAATATTTTGTTAACTATTTGCAAGTGGTGCTCTGATCATTAGAAATGAATTAGCACACAAAGTGTATATTTTAATAATGTTTTTACATTCCAAAATTTAAGAAACTTCTGGAGTCATGCTGAATGTTAGCCTATTAATGTTACATGGATGAAGGCAGGAGGTGATCTGAGGCAGTATTTGCAATTTTTATAACAATTTGTTTGGCACATCACCAAATTTCTTTGGCTTCTTACCGGAAAAGCAATTCAAAGAGACTTCCCTGGACAAGAGTCATAAGTATTATTCTTGTACATGAGACATGCACAATGAGAAACTCTATGTGGTTGATGTCTGTATTATACCATTGGCAAAAAAATATTAAGATGAGAGTATCATTCACTTTCTGCCCAAAGAGATTTGATTTATCAAGCATTTATTTTATCCCTTGTTGGCATATCAGAAAAGTCCACTAATTATTTTGTGTCTCTACACTGTCATTTTCTAAAGGTTACGTGTAAACAGGTATAAGAATATTCAAAAAATTAACGTCAATTCAAAAACAATGCATTAATCTTCTACTAGTAGCAGTATAGTAGAATAGACACTTTGAATAAATTTTCTAGGGCAAAACACTTAGATGTTGAATAAACTGAAACAAACTTTCAAATGCATTGCCGAAATGTTTTCTTCAGTTTGTCCCTATTTATCATTTTCATGTTGAAATCAAATTACACATGCACTGTTACTTATGCCACAAGTCACCCGGGCTCTTTATATATTTTAATCTCCTTGCTCTCTGTCTTCAGCCCGAGGACTTTATATTGCATGTCCTCCAGTTCAGTAAATATTTATTTTGCAGTCGTCATTGCCATTAAGCCACATTAATGACATTTTTAATTCAGAAGCTGAACTTTTCAGGTCTAGATTTTTGTTTTGTTTTAATTTACATTTCTTTATTTAAATTTCACACAGCCCACCCACTCATTATGATCCCCTAAATTCTTGAATATACTCCTAATTTAAAAATGTGGGGAAACTCTTTGTCTTCTTTATTAACTGCCTGTATCCTTGATTATGAGTCACATTTTTAGCCTTTTATGCTTACCACATATCTAGCGGATTTTTATTTTGTGGGGGCCATTTCATTGATTCAGGGTAGGTGTCTGGATTACGCCTTCTTGCTCTGAAGAGTGTTGCGATGTGTTTTTGCTGCTGC
The DNA here is from genome assembly GCF_000327345.1 of Myotis davidii. Classification (NCBI taxonomy): domain Eukaryota; kingdom Metazoa; phylum Chordata; class Mammalia; order Chiroptera; family Vespertilionidae; genus Myotis; species Myotis davidii. Next base: position 10,561 of record NW_006293248.1, on the reverse strand, counting down.
TTAAACTACTGGAAGATCCCTTAGCAATTTTCAAATGCACTTCATTGTTTGTTGGAGCGAGTGTGCAAGAGTTTGAGGCTCAGGCTTTGAGAATGGTCATTACTCCTGGGTTGCTCCGTACCATAAGGAGTGTCTGTATTTGAGGAGTCAACCTGAATGTACTGGGTGCTCAGTGAGGACGCTCCACTTGTCCTGGGCCACAGCTCCAATATCCTCCAGTGATGCAGAACCTTCTGTTTCATCAGTTAGTTCTCAGCCCAGAAGGAAATGATAGTTGCAGGTCTCCTGGAGTCTTTGCTTGCCCTTGAGAAACGCAGGCCTCAGTGAAGTGAGTGTGGGTACCCAGGCACACTTCATCTGCCAACATGCACTGCTCCATCCTTGTCTGGAATCCTACCATTTCCGTGGCAAGGAACCCTAACTCCTGCCTTCTCAGCTCTGCCAAGGTGCTTCTTAACTCATCTCAGAAGAGCGCCCCCTGCAGGAGGTTAAGATGATTCACCTGGGGGCTTACTGCTTGTGTTTCTCTCTTTGTAAGAATCATAGTCCTGTGCTGCCTGTAGTTCCTTGCCTAAAAGCAGCTAGCCCAAATATGTTGTCCAGTATTACAGCTATTTTTTTTTCCTGGAAAAGGAAGTCTGGTACCAGTTGCTGGAAGCACAAGTCTTTTGGCTTTGGCTTTTTCTGTCTAAAATTATATACTGGTTACATACAAAAATATTTTATATACCTTTGCTCATTAAAGCTCTCTTGGCATCATTAGAATTCTCCAACAAATAACTTCGGTCCATAATAGCTTATAAGTATGTTTTCTGACTAATCGAGCTAAACATAATTTCATGATACTGATGTTTTCCAAATGTTGTCAGTAGTATATCCTTAATCTAACTGCTTTTAAAGAAATAAAGCCTAAAGCACAGAATCATAGTTTAATTGCTTACACTTGGAGTCCTGAAGGTCTTTCTCTACATCTGGTTCATTACAAATCAAGTAAAGTTTCTTCTATAAGAAAAAGTAAGGACCTGTTTCTTGCTGCTTTTTGTCACTCATAGTCCATCAAGAAGTCTTTATGGCCTCAGACAGTGAAAAATGTTCACAACTGGAAAGTTTATTTAGTTTCCTTCATTAAGACCAGGAAACTAAATTGGATCTAAATGGTTCCTCACTTGAAAATAATCAGTCTAGGCTCCAGGAATTCCTCAGATCTCCTTTCCCCAGCCAGGGGCTGTGCCTGTCCCAAGGGTCACGGCTGTCTGCCACTCGGTCTCCCTCTGACCCTCTGGGCTCAGAGGTCTGGCAAACTTTCCTGCCCAAATCCCTGTGGTTTTTTTTTTTCCCTTTCCAGGGGAGTTCTGCCCTTCCTGGCTGCAAACCGTCTCACCAGCTGAGTCCTAAGGTGATCTTTAAAAGATCTCCTTAAAAAAAAGCGTCTTCTAGATGCTTTATGTTGAAGAATGGCATCGTGTGACTTTTTTGTGTGACTAATTATATCCGTTTAAATAAAATAAGTACTTATGAGGCAAAAACATAGACACTTCCCTAAGTTTCACAGGCATTGATAGGGTTTTTAGTGATTGCGTTTCATGTTAAAACAAAACTATTCAGAGGCTGGTCATGCCAACTCTATTTAATATAACTCTGAATTGGTAAGTGTCATAAGTAGGCATTTCTTGTCTTTGACACTAAAGTGTTCCAAATCAAATCCAGCCAAGAACTGGTTATTGGAAACAGATGCCACCTATTTAAATGGATTTTCTAGTTTATGAAAACAAAGGTGTTCTAGAGTCCGGTGAATCGGTCAATGTTCCATCAAAGAGACAGTCAGTAGCCATTAATGCAAGGGATTGATTGACACACATGTGGGAGCTGACAAGGGAAGCCTGAACCCCTGGGGCAGGCGGCAGGGAAGGCACACAAGGTCTCTCAGATGCGGGCTAAAGCTGCATTCCAGGGGCAGGGTTTCCTCTTTCTCTGGGAAGCCTAAGTTCTTGTCTTAGAGCAGTGGTTCTCAACCTTGGCTGCACATTAGAATCACCTGGGAATCTTCGTAAAATCCTGATTTCTGGGCCTCATCCTCTGGAAATTCTGTTTCTTTGTTATTAATGTTGTGGCCTCACCCCATAACAAAGAAACAGAATTTCTGGAGGATGAGGCCCAGAAATTAGAACTTTAAGAAGATTCCCAGGTGATTCTAATGTGCAGCCAAGGTTGAGAACCACTGTCTTAGGGCCTTTCCGATGATTGACTGACCACCGAGATGATGTAGAATAACCTTTTAATTTAAGTCAGCTGGTTCTCTAATTCCATCTAGAAAATACCTTTGCAACCATCCCTAGAAAAGCGTTTGATTAAATTACTGGGGACACTAGCTACTGATGTCTGAATTTGTTCCCCCCAAATTCATGTGTTAAAGCCACTCCCAAGGTGAGGGCATTAGGAGGCGGGGCCTTGGGGAGGCGATTAGGTCAGGAGGGCGGAACCCTCGAGACTGCGAGCAGTGCCTGCAGAAAAGGGCACCAAGGACGCTCACCTGCCCACTCCCACGCTGGGAGGATACAAGAAGTTTGCATCCGAGAAGGAGACCTTCCCCTGACCTGCTGACACCCTCCTCGTCTCAGACCCTCAGCCTCCGAAGTGTAAGAAGTACGCTTTTGTTGTTTATAAGCTACCCATTCTGGGATATTCTGTTAGCCCGAACGAACTAGGACGGTAGCCTACATCATGCCTGAGCGGTGGGACATCTGCCTTAGGAATTTCAGACCCGCCTCCTGGGCAGTCCCCACAATCACGTATGTCGAGTTTTCATGGTAAATCCTTTCACTAGTACATATATCCTCATTGGTTTTGTTTCTTTAGTTGAACCTTGACTGATGCCGATTTTAGCTCCTGGAAGTGGGGTGCTGTTCTAACAAACACCTGATAATGTGTAAGTGGTTTTGGAGTCGGGCAATATTTACCTGAGGCTATTTCCAAGTAATACTGAAAGTGTGGTTAGGGTGGCCTTGCTGTTTGTAATAAAAAGCAAGAGGAAAGAGAAGGATTGAGGGAGAAATGTTAAACAAGCGGAACTAGGGATTGATCATTAGGGAAACTCTCAGCCTATCTTCCTTGGGGAAGGTACTCAGCAGATTCACTCGCAGAAAAGTGTGCTCTTAAGGGAAAGTCAAGGGTGTAGCTGGGCAACCTCTCATTAATGCTTCGGAAGAATCAAATATTCAGTCACAGAGAACTCTTTGAAGAGATTAGGTGTGGAACTCTTGGATCTCTCGGTCATCTGGGCAGAATCCAGGAATAGGGAAGGGATTATCCATAAAATGTCTGTGGAGGAGTCTCTTGTCAAATGAAGTGAATCCCATGACATACACTGGGGACGGTGTTCTTGATAATGTAACATCAGAACAAAGTCATCTTGGACTAAAGGAGACAGATGGCCTTGTGGCAGTAGAAGCGGAGAGGAAAAACAGGGTGTAATGACAGAAGCAGAAGTCAGAGTGGTGGGAAATTAAGACAAAGAATGTGGGTAGTTCCTAGAATCTGAAAATTGAAAGAAACAACTTTTCCTTTAGGTCTTTTGGAAGGGACCACATGACTTCTTGATTTTAGTCCTTCTGTCATTTTGGATTCATAATCCCAGAATGCTAAGATACTGAATAGGCATTGTTGTAAGTCATTGAGTTTGTGGTATATTGTTATAGCAGAAATTGGAACTGATATGTCAGGTGTCTCTAATTAGTCATTGTCCTTCAGGTTTTTTTCCCTGTGTCAATTGAGACGATAATGTAATTTTTGTTTTTCTTCTATTGATGTGAGGTATCACGCTACTGATATGATGTATTACACCAATTTATTTTCAAATGTTAAACCAACTTGCCTTCCTAGGATAAATGCCATTTTTATGATTATTTTTATATGTGCTTGGATTTGCTTTGCCAGTATTTTGTTAAGGATTTGTGTCCATATTCATAAGTGACAATGGTCTTTTGGTGTCTTGTGGTGTCTTTGTATGGTTTTGGTGTTGAGTTGGAAATTCTAATTTTTGGAAAAGCTTGTGAATAACATAAATTATTTTTTTTAAGTATTTTGTAGATAATAGTTGGTTTCTTTATTTAAAACATGATCCATTCCATGTAAATTATCCATTTTATTGGCATGTGATTTCTGTAGTAATGCCCCCATTTCATTTATGATTATAATCATTTCAATTTTTTCTCATTTTTTACTGATTAATCTAACTAGAAGTTTATCAATTTTGATTTTTTTAAAATATAAGCTTTTAGTCTCTGATTTTTCCTTATTGTTGTTTTATTCTCTACTATGTCTTTGTGCTAATTTTTATTATTTTCTTCCTTATACTTATTTTAACTTTGGTCTGTTCATTTTTTCCATTGTCTTCAGATAGAAGTTTAGGTTATTAATTAAATATTTTTCAACTCAATAGCAAAAAAAAAATCTGATTAAAAAGTTGGTAGAGAATCTGAATAGATACTTTTCCAAAGAAGACATACAAATGGCCAAAGTACATGAGAGGCACTCAGCATTACTAATCATCAGGGAAATATAAGTCAAAACCCCAATGAGATATCACCTCATAACTTTTAGAATAGCTGTCTTTTTTCTTTTTATCTTTATTGTTGAAAGTATTGCACATGTCCTCCTTTTTCCCCCATTGACCTCTTCTAGCCCACCCCTGCCCCCACCCTATGCCTTCAGAACCCTATGGTCTTGTCCATAGGTTATGGATATATACATACAAGTTCTTTGGTTGATCTCTTTCCACTTACCCACCTACCCTCCCCTGCCTTCCCTCCGAGGTTCGACAGTCTGTTCTATGCTTCTATGTCTCTGGATCTATTTTGTTCATCAGTTTATTTTGTTAATGAGTTCAAGGTATGAGTAAGGTCATGTGATACTTACCTTTCTCTGACTGGCTTACTATTTGCATGGACGGACCTGGAGAGTATTATGCTAAGTGAAATAAGCCAGTCAGAATAGCTGTCTTAAAAAAGGAAAAGAATTAACAAGTTTTGGTAAAGATATGGAGCAAAGGGAATCCTTGTGCACTGTTATTGGGAATGTAAATTGGTGCAGCCACTAGGAAAAAAGTACAAACTTTCTAAAAATTTAAAAAAATAAAACTACAATATGATCCAGAAGCTCCATTCCTGGGTATTTATCAGAAGAAAACCAACACATTGAAAATATATCTGTGCTTCCATCTTCATTGCAACATTACTCACAATAGCCAAGACATGGAAGCAACTTAACTGTCAATCAATGGATTAATGGATAAAGATGCAGTATATGTATATATAATGGAATATTATTTAAGCAATATGAAACAGAAAATCTTGTCTTTTTTGACAACATGAATGGACCTTGGGGGCATTGCTAGAAAAAGAAATTACTTTTTTCTGAATACATCCATTTACAGCTATGACTTTGCCTGTGAAGACTTTTTATACTCGATCCCATTTTGTTATACTGTGCCTTCATTTTCATTTATCCCAAGTATTTTCAGATTTCCCTTTTGATTTCTCATTTCTCAATAATTATTTAAATAACATTTCTAAGTGTGCTGTTTAATATCTACATAAAGGTGAGTTTCCTAAATATTTCTTTTTTTTAAAAATTTTATTTTTTATTACAAAGGGTATTACATATGTGTCCATTTTTTTCCCCGCCCTAGACAGTCCCCTAGCCTCCCCTATTCCCCAGTGTCTTATGTCCATTGGTTATGCTTATATGCATGCATACAAGTCCTTTGGTTGATCTCTTACCCCCCTACCTCTTGCTTATTTCTAATTTCATCTATTGTGATAAGAGAATATATTTTGTATTATTTTTTATGCTTTTAAATTAATTTAAATTTGTTTATGGTCTAAGATATAAACAATTCTGGAGATTATTCTTTGTGCACTTAAAAAGAATATACATTCATTCCATTGTTCAGTGGACTGTTCTATAATTGCTTGTCAAGTTCAGCTGATTTATGGTGTTAAGTCTTATATTTCCTTTGTCGGTATTTTTCCTAGATGTTCTATTAATTATTGAAAATGGAGCATTGAAGTATGTAGCCATTATTTTTGTATTGATTTCATCCCTCATTCCTGCCAGTTTTCTTCATGTAAATTGGTGTTCTGATATAAGGTGCATGCATATATGTCTATAATTATTTCTTTTTGATGGCTTTATTCTATTTACCATTCTGTCATTACAATATCTCACTTTTCATCTCTAGTAATGTATTTTGTCTTGACATCTATTAGTCTGATATCTGTATAGGCTCTCATGTTTCTTGTGGTTGCTCTTTGCATAATATATCTTTATACATCCTTTTACTTTCAGTTATTCTTTGTAGTTTTAAATCTAAATGCATCTTTTTGTAGTTTAAATCTAAATGCTATAGACAGCATACAGTTGGATTTTTAAAATCTAGTCTTACAATCTGCCTTTTTATTATAATTTAATCCATTTACATTTAATTATGTTATTGATAATGTTGGATTTATGTGTGCTATTTTACATTTTGTTTTCTATGTATCACATTTCTTTTCTGCTCTTCTATCTTTCCTTTACTGCTTTCTTTTGAATTAAGTTATTATTTTCCGTTAGAATTTTTTTTTATTTCCATAAGAATTTTTTCATAAGAATCTCATTTATTTTATAGATATAGCTTTACTTATCAGAATTACCAGCAGATTTATACAGCTTAATTTCAGCAAAATATAAAGTGATACTTCTATATATCTCTCTATTTTTAGCTCCCTCTTATCATATTTTTGATGTATGTGTATGTGTGTGTGTGTATATATATATATATATATTTGTTTGTTTAGTGAGTCCTTAGGACTTCTTCAGGTCCTGTTGCAAATTAAATTAGATCCTTTGGGAAGAGTTCAGGAGCTATTTGTTTATGTCCTGTTTCTCAATCCAGGCAACATCTCGGAGCCAAGACCACAAATCTGAAAGTCGGAACAATAGCACACTTTTTTTTCAGAGTGACAGCCCCTCCTAAAATGTTAAACATGCAGTGGGTGGACAATACACTGAGGTGTCTTGGCTTTCCCTTCCTTCCATGAAACCACTGCCTTAAAAGCCAGGGCAAGTGTGCTTAGGGACCAAGTATTCTTATCATACTATAGGTAATGTAGAGTCTCTATTCCATAGTGGAGGCTGTGCAGAAGGGGAGAGCCCCATCTCTCAACCATGCTTATCTAGAACTTAGTCCCAGCAATAGGTAACTGAGGAAGGGTTTAGAAATGCTGACATCTTACTCTGTCCAGGAATAGAGCTCTTTGGCTAGGACCTGGCAGGAGAGGGAGCCCTGTGTGCTTGGATACATAAGTCTGGAGTTTCTGTTTTGCTAAGTTGGGAGGTGGAGTGAGGGAACAGACTTGGTTTTAATACTATACAGTCTCACTTTTCTTAATAAATTGTCAAATGTTTCTTGAATTGATTTGTTTGTTTTCTTTAATTTGCTGTTTTCCTTTAGAAATACGTCCAGAAACTTTTAAGTTATATTCTTTTATTATTAACTAGAGGCCCGGTGCACAAAATCGTGCACATTGAAGGGGATTAATTAGAAGAGATATTTTAATATTGATAGTCACCCTTTCTCTATAATAGAAGTGTCAACCAAATTCACAATCCACAATGACAGATTGAAACACACATATGCGATTGGAGCCAGCAAGAGCTTTATAAGTATCGTGCATGCATGAGTCAACTTAGCCTTTTCTAGATATGGAATAAAACTGCTTAACTACACCTGCTTTCTGATGTAGCTAAACTTTGCCCAGCCCGTGAAGCACCCCAACTTCTGTTTTAGGTAATTATCAGCAGTGCAGCAGTAAATATCAACATGAAGCAGATTATTATTGTAGATCACACAGGGAGAACAAAGGGTAAAATATTTAACTGCAGCAGTGTTTGACTCTATTCTGCACAGCGAGAAAACCTGAAGTCATTTTCAAGGTCCACCATTTCTTACTTCTTTTCAGTAGGGTCAAGTTTCTAAGCTTTCTAAATCTCTGTTTTCCAGTTTATGAAAAGAAAATAGGATTCCACCAAGTCTCCTATCTACCTACTCCAGAACTTCTGTGAGGATCAAATGAGACGAAGCATGGAAAAATGCTTCACAGACATTTAGTCAAAGTGTAAAATGTTTCTACCTGGCTATAAAGCAAGTTGTGTTCCTGGGCTGAAGAAACTCCAAGGAGGCTAGTCACTAGGGAGAGGAAGCTGGGTGTTGCTATGTGACATCATTACCTGGTGCTCACAGCCACCATTTCTGGTCTAGGCTGGGCTGTGGGCCACATTTTGCATCATGGGGTCTCGGCCTAATTGGCTGCGATTTGGTGGGGTGTCACCCCAGGGTGGTGGCAGGGACTGTGTCCTACTTCGAAGAAGCCGAGTGTTGCTCTGAAGGAGCCAGGTCCACGGTGCCCTTTCTTTGTAAATGGCCAGGGTGCATCCCAGCAGCTCCTGCATTGAGGGTCTGCCCCCTGGTGGTCAGTGCGCATCATAGTGACCAATCAGAGGGACACTTAACATATTAGTCTTTTATATAGATAGACTAGAGGCCCAGTGCACAAAAATTTGTGCAGTCATGAGGGAGGGGGGTCCCTCAGCCCGGCCTATGCACTCGCACAGTCTGGGACCCCTCAGGAGATAACGACCTGCTGGCTTAGGCCTGCTCCCAGGTGGCAGAGGCCAGGCCTAATCTCTAGGTACAGCCCCTGGTTGGGCTCAGAGCAGGGCCGATTGGGGAGTTGGGGCACCACACCCTGTCATGCACAGAGCAGGGCGGATCGGGACGTTGTGATGCCACCCTCAGTCCCGTTCAGGGTAGGGCCGATTGGGGGGTTGGAGCACCGCCCCCTGTCACACTCAAGGCAGGGTCGATGGGGAGGTTGCGGCGCCAACCCGTCATGCACAGAGCAGGGCCAATCCGGGGGTTGCGGTGCTGCCCCATCATGCACAGAGCAGGGCCAACCCGGGGGTTGCGGTGCTGCCCCCTGTCACGCACACAGCAGGGCCCATCAGGCGGTTGGGGAGCTCCCTCCTGTCATTCACAGAGCAGGGCGGATCAGTGTGTTGGGGCGCCACCCTCTATCACCAACAGAGCAGGGCCGATCAGGGTGTTGGGACGCTGCCACTCTCACACTCAGGGCAGGGCTGATGGGGAGGTTATGGCTCTACCCCATCACACACAGAGCAGGGCCCGTGGGGGGGTTGGGGGGGTTC
>NW_006293248.1:0-529 GCF_000327345.1 Myotis davidii | reverse complement strand
TAAGTCGGGATTTTGGTTCAGCTCTTATGTCTCTGTTATTGAAAGGAGATATATAACCAAAAGCACTAAATATATTCCTTAAAGAAATAATTCTCAAAGTATAAGCAGAAAAGGATATGAGATATGTCTTTTCTATTAACCTACAATTTAGGGCAATCAAATAACCAAACCCTCAAGATCAGAGAGTATGGGAGAATGAAATTAGCACAAGTTGAAAGAGATGACAGGCTCCATATTGATTCTGCTGCCACTCAGTAATTATTTCATATTGGATAATTTGTTTGGTTCAGTTTCTCCTTATGTATGTGGTGGAATTATCCCTACACTTCCTATCCCCTAGGGTTTTCATAATGCTCCAATAAGATGAAAATGTGAAAGAGCTTCATAGACCCTAAAGAATGGCACAGTTTACGTGTGACCCTGTCTTTATGCACATTTATAGGAAGGACTAAAGGGAACTGGATGGGGGGCCCATTGTTGTGGAGCTTTTTAAATATTAGTCACTAGATGGACCATCAAGTCTACCTTA
>NW_006293247.1:257-531 GCF_000327345.1 Myotis davidii | reverse complement strand
CTCTCACAATCTGGGACTGCTGGCTCCCAATCAATCACGTGCCTGCCTGCATGATTGCCCCTAACTACTTCTGCCTGCCTGCCTGATCACTCCCCTAACCACTCCCTTGCCAGCCTGATCAACACCTAACTGTTCCCCTGCCAGCCCGATTGCCCCCAACTGCCCTCCCCTGCAGGTCTGGTGGGATCGGGCCTAAACGGGCAGTCGGACATCCCTTGAAGGGTCCCAGATTGGAGAGAGTGCAGGCTGGGCTGAGGGACACCACACCCCCACC
>NW_006293247.1:0-223 GCF_000327345.1 Myotis davidii | reverse complement strand
TCTGCCCTCCCCTGCTGGCCCGGTCACCCCTAACTGCTCCCCTGCTGGCCCAATTCCCCCCAACTGTCCTCCCCTGCAGGACTGGTCACTCCCAACTCCCCTCCCCTGCAGGCCTTATCGCCTACAACTGCCCTCCCCTGCCGGCCATCTTGTGTCTATATGGGGGTGGCCATCTTTGAGCACATGGGGGAGGCCATCTTTTTTTTTTTTTTTTTTTTTTTAA
>NW_006293246.1:14272-29150 GCF_000327345.1 Myotis davidii | reverse complement strand
TACACACACATATATATATATATATTTTAAAAAGTATCCTTTTATTGATTATTTTAGCGAAAGAGGAAGAGAGAAACATCGATGTGAGAGACAAATATCAATCAGTTGCCTCCCAGGGACCAAACTCGAAACCTGGGCATGTGCCCTGACTGGGAATCCTGACCAGGAATTGAACTGGTGACTTTTCAGTGCATGAGATGATGCTCAACCAACTGAGCCACACCGACCAGGGCTATATATGACTGTTATAGTTGGCCTGATACAATATATGTAGTGATGAACATGTGGAGATAAGGCTGTTACAGCAGGACTGTAGAGATTTAAAAAAAAAAAAAATCAATCTTCAAGTTTTGACCACTAAAATGAAATTTCGAGTTGGGAAACATTTCTGGTTGGTTTGATCATCAGGCCAACTAAAGCAAAACTCACATGATATACATACAAAAAAGGAGAAGGGGTGGGAGGGAAGAGATCAACGAAAGAACTTGTATGCATATATGCATAGTCCATGGATACAGACAATAGTGTCATGAAGGCCTGGGGAGGGGGACAGGTGCAGGATGAAGGGAGTCAATAGGGGAAAACCAGGAGGGGTGTTAAATTCTTATAATCCCCTTTAGTGTATCGTTTAGGCCAGGATTCAGTGGTACTAACAGGCTTCCCTGTAAGTAGTTCAAGCAGGAAGAGATTATAGAATTCTGGGGAGAGCTGAAGAAAAAGACTCTAGTTTGAACTTTCAGGAACAACTTCCGCAGACTCACCACTGAACCTGGCCATCAAGACAGCTGCTGCCTCTTATATAGCCAGGAGACTCCTGCCTCCAGAATTTGCTGTTATTGCCACAATCATGATTAGGAAACTGCTGCTGTGAGCTCCAGAGCTGCGTCATTCCTTCTATGATCCACACAAGCAAACAAATGCCCTGCATCCTGTGTTTCAACGTTATTACTGAATTCTGAGGCCTCTGTCAATGCTGCCACAGGAAACCAAATGCCTACAAAACCAGGTTTGCCACCAAAAATGGTATAAGCAGCAGAAGCTCAGCCTGTCTCATTTCCACTTTCTAAATTTTGCATGGATGCATCTGATGGCCTGATTTTAAATCACACCCAGAATTCTAATTGCAAGGAAGCCTAGTTTTGCTTCCTGGCCACTGCAGAACAGGAAGAGGGTGAAATGGATGTTGAATGCCAAGCCACTCTACCATCACGCGTATTAAAATCCAGGCCCTGGATAATGAGAAATCTTAACCTTCAAGGTGATGGTATTAGGAAGTGGGACTCTGGGAGGTGATTAGGTCATAGGAGTGGTGCCCTCATGAATCAGATCATGTTATTTTTTTTTATTGATTTCAGAGAGGAAGGGAGAGGGAGAGAGATAGAAACCTCAATGATGAGAGAGAATCATTGATCGGCTGCCTCCTGCACACCCCACACTGGGGATCGAGGTTGCAACCCTGGCATGTGCCTTTGACTGGAATTGAATCCAGGAGCCTTCAGTCCAAAGGCTGATGCTCTATCCACCGAGCCAAACTGCCATGTGAGGACATAGCAAGAAGATAGCTGTCTATGAATTAGGAAGAAGGCCCTCACCAGTCACTAAATCTGCTAGGGCCTTGATCTTGGACTTTCCAGCCTCCAAAACTGAGAGAAATAAATGTTTGTTTTTAATCTACCAGTCTATGGTATTTTTGTTACAGCAGCCCAAACAGATACAGGCCTAACCCTAACACAGCCCTCAGCCAATAACAGCTGAGGAATGCGCAAGCAGGAAAGCCTACCAGTGGTTGGCAAACTGTGGCTCGTGAGCCACACACGGCTCTTTGGCCACTTGAGTGCGGCTCTTCCACAAAATACTGACTTCTGCGCATGGACCACAAAGTTTCAATCACACTGTACATGTGCGCCCGCATGTGGTATTTTGTGGAAGAGCCACACTCAAAGGGCCAAAGAGCCGCATGTGGCTCGCAAGCCACAGTTTGCCGACCACTGGCCTAGCCCCTTTGTCTCTAATTGAGACAAACTCAGCGTCATGACACTTCAGTTGAACTATGGGATCAGGCTGTCTTTCTAAAAGTTTTGCCTCCAATTACAATCTTGCTTTCCTTCTTCTGCTTTCTTTCTTTAAAAAACAATTTTTTTATTGACTTCAGAGAGGAAGGGAGAGGGAGAGAGAGAGATAGAAACATCAATGATGAGAGAGAATCACTGATTGGCTGCCTCCTGCCCACACTGGGGATTGAACCTGCAACCCAGGCATATGCCCTGAACGGGAATCAAACCATGACCTCCTGGTTCATAGATCGATGCTCAACCACTGAACTATGCCAGCTGGACTTCTGCTTTCTTATCCTGTTGTTCTGTTCCCACTTTTTTTAACAGCTTATACCAAAAAATATTTCTTCATAAGTTATATATTTTTGCCTCAGGTTATGCTTCTAGAGAACCTAATCCCCAAACGCCTCATCCACCATTAAGACTCAATGCCTCTATGTGTAGATCAAATACACAAGAAAGAAAAAGTAGAAAGCCACTCCCATCAAGCTCATGAGATTGTAGGAATAGTAGGAAAAGTGAATATAGGGGAAGCATGTAGTCAGTCATGCATCCTGATCTCCCCTCTGTAAACCTGGAGTATAGAATCAGAAGCTACAATAGGTACCACAGATTAGATCACTCAGCATCCTTTGCAACCACCTTCTAGCTTACTTTCTTGTACAATCAAAGCTGGAAAGGTAGCCCTGACCGGTTTGGCTCAGTGGATGGAGCGTCGGTCTGCGGACTCAAGGGTCCCAGGTTCGATTCCAGTCAAGGGCATGTACCTTGGTTGCGGGCACATCCCCAGTAGAGGGTGTGCAGGAGGCAGCTGATCGATGTTTCTCTCTCATCAATGTTTCTAACTCTCTATCCCTCTCCCTTCCTCTCTGTAAAAAATCAATACAATATATTTTTTTAAAAAGCTGGAAATGTAAAAACATCTGTCAGAAGTCCTTGCCTTTGAAGTTTTGCATGTGACCCAGTTTCTTAAATTAGTGTTCAGCTTGGAGGTAACAACATGAGTTAATGGTTTTGTGTGGGAAGAGTTGATAATCTGAAAAGTACAGAGGCTGATGCATTTGATCTTCACCTATAGTAGAGTTTCTGGCATCCAGTGTCAAAGCTCTGAGTGGTGGTTCTGGGATAGAATTGTGTATTTTCTGATGCTCTGAGTGGTGGTTCTGGGATAGAATTGTGTATTTTCCGATGCTTTGATACTTTGATCCCAAGAGTATAGCATCTAGGTCCATTCTTTCGTCCTTTCAGAATATTCATCTAACATTTAAATATGCATTTTGTACCAAATTAGGTTGTGAATCCTGTTTTCTATTACTAGGAATCCTAGGAAACACAGGAGGTATTTAAGAGAGGTTGAACATAAAGCTGAAATAGGGCCATTTTCCCCCTTGCCCCAGAAACAAGGGACAATAGACTGGTTAGATGTAGGTAACTAGAGCTGGTACGACAAAGCTGTACTTGGTTCTTAAATGGCACCAGGAAATTTCTGTATGCCCCCAGTGGGTTGCCTAGAGTCTAATTGGGTAGTATGCTAACGTTGGTTGCTATAGCACTGGTGGATGAACTGAATGACAATTACAGCAAGTTGTAGATTATGACAATGACCACAAAACATTTCTTTCCACCATCCATGCCCTTTGGCAGTGTATTCTTACACTTGCTTTAGCCAATGGGAATTAGCAAACATTATTAAAAAATTGTCTGGAAAAGCAATTGTGCAATGAAGTTTGCCCTCTTTTTGCTTTTGGAACTCAGCTGCAATATGAAAAAGCCTGGGCTAGCCTGCTGGGTAACAAAGAATATATGGGCTAGTAACTCCCATAGCCCTTGCTCATCACCAGACATTTGAATGTGGCCTCATGAGGCCATCCAACCCCTGGCTGACCTGCCAGCTGACCACAGGTGCATGAGCAACCCTAGATGAAATTACCTGAGACAGGCCCATTCAAGGAACTGCCCAGCAGAATCATGAGCTAAATAGTTGTTTGAAACCACTAAATTTTAGGGTGGTTTATTATGCAGCTAAAGCTAACTCACACATAGCAAAACTTCAGAGGTTTCTCAGGCACTGTGGGGAACTAAGATTGGGCCAGTTGTCAGGGAAACAGGTCATAAGTTGCGTATTTTTTTTTTTTAATAAAATGAGTCACCTTTGCTTTCAGTAGCGGATGCCAGCAGAATACACAGGGATGGAATCAGATCAATACCATCTTATGGACTCCATCTTCTTCCCCTCATGCCACAAGGTAGAGTAAGCCCTATAGGCTTCTTAGAAACAAAAGGAGATGCAAAGAAAATCTGAAACCTTGGCTCATCCAAATGAAACTCAATTTAAATCATTAGACTTAATGGAAGTTACCAGGTTGGACTAAAACATAATTTTTATTCTATCTTGTGGAATGAAGAAGAATATATCAGTTATAAAAAATGAAGGAGTTAGCGTAAAGTGACTCAGCATAGGCAAGATAATATTTTCACAAATCATTAGTTTCAGTGTAATTTATGATTATGTAAATTAATGTACAAATTAAACATTAATTAAAAGAAAATGTTTAAGTAATCTATGGTATAGCATTTGATGAATTTTTTTGGTAAAACTATTTAAAATACCATTTGGGAAAATTATGTAATAGTATAGAAAAACTTACTCTGTAATATTAAGTGCAAAATCGTGATACAATATTTTATATCCAGTATGACTTACAGTTATGTTTTTATGAAATGAGTCACCTTTGCATAGAAAATAGGCTGGAAGAAAGGCCACGATATTCAAAGTGATTTTCTGTAATGGGTAAGGGGATTAGATATGACTTTTTGTCTTTTCATATTTTCCAAATTATCTTTAATGATATTGAACTATATGATGTTGGTTTTGAAAAAATTACATTGTACTGTATGACTTTTAAAGTCTCTTCTAGGTCTAAGATTCAAGGATTATAAGAACTCAAAGCCATTCACTGAAAAATGTTTGAATGACATGATGCTTGTGCAATAATTTTAATTATTTTTATTTACTACAGCCAGTGTCTAAAATCTGAGGGGTTTATTAACAGTCAAATAACAATTTGTTGATGGCTAGAAGAATCTATATTCTTGTGGGAAGCACAGGATTTGTTTGGGAAGTCTGTAAGGAGGATTCTCTGAAAGGACAGAGGCCTCTAGGGCAGTGGTCACCAACCCTTCAGACCTCACAGACCACCAGTGGTCCACTGACCATGGTTGGCGACCGCTGCTCTAGGGAAACCTTGCCGAAGGTGGCAGACCCTGCCTTAACTTTTCCAAACAAGTCTGAGCCCCCAGGCGTTTTACTGGAATCTTTATGTTTCGACTTCAAAACGTCCTTGTTTAAAAGACACTGCAGATGCATGTGTTTTCTCAAGGATGCTTACCCTGCTGATAGTATCTAGTAGTTAATTTTAGTCGAAGCTGTTATAATAAAAGCCTAAGAAAGCAGGCAAACAAGGCTGCCAAGTTCCTATAGCCAAGCAGCCCCTTAGCCCTCTCTTTCACAGACACAGGTGTCAGAGTAATCATTCATCCATCACTCAGGGTCTGCTGGTCAGCTCCGGCAGGTGGTGCCCCGTGTGAGGAGGCATATTCTTACTCTTCTATTTCTGAGTCATTCATTAATCCTTGTCTGGCGCTGTGAGATAGAAGTGAAGACTAAAATACTTCAAGACAAAATGGGAACATAGCAATTTTACTGTCTTGCCCTTGTTGAATGTATGTAGACCCACAATGGGTATGTGCCTGTCTAGAGAGGAGAGAAAGTGTCTTCTAGAAACCCAAGCTAGAGAAGAGAAGTTTCAGTTTTCCAAGAGCCAAAGATTTGCGTTCAACTAAACAATGTGATACTATATGCATGGACTTGTTTATTTTTACTTTTAATAATTATAATATTTTTCTTGTTATTTAAAAATTAGGAAGACTCTCAAGGAAAATGGAGTAATAAATAAAGTTTGTTCCTTTTTCCTATCTCACTAAGGATGGAAGTTATTTTAGATATAAAGACCTAGAAACTTCAGTGTAGTAATACAGAAAAGTTCACAGGAGCGTAACGTGTGTGTGTGTGTGTGTGTGTGTGTGTGTGTGTGTGTGTGTAACAGGAATTAGTTATTCTCAAATTCATACCTGCTCAAATTGTGACCTACAAACCTCTGCTGGTCTGCGAACTATTTTTAGTCCAAAAATAGTTATAACTAGTTAAGGAACTTGGTGTAGGTTTGACTTAATTGGTTTGTGTTTACTTGTTCTCAGTGGTTCTTCAATGTTAATGCTATTCCCAAGCTAAAGTATATACTTGTTATTTCAGGGACTCTCTCTTATCCATCTTTGTATGCTACCCTGGCTATTCCCCCAATATTCCCCACATTCCTGGAGCCCTTAATGTACCGACACTTCTTGGCATTTTGAAATCTCCACTGTGTATGTTGCCTTCCATTAGAGGGATACAAAAAGCACAGTGCAGGTGGTCCATTATTTTCTAGGATTAAAATAATTATTTAGATGTTCATTACAGCCACTTTTTCTCCTAAGGACCTAAGAATCCTTCAGATGGAAGGGTAAGTTCAAATGACTGTCACCACATTATACTCAGAATCACTACTACCTCTCAGTGATTAAACTTTTGATATCACTTTCAGATCTTTATGATTGAGATTAGGTTTCTACGGCCTCCAGCTGCTGCACCATTAATTAATCATCTTCAGTAGCTTTGTAACTGTGTCAAATTCACAGTGCTTCTTCCTGTCCTCAAAATGAGGCAATTCCCAGGAGCATCTTAGTCTCTGATGCAAATAAACTTCTGGCCACCTGTTCTAACAATTAGCCAGACAAGACCAGACAGGTTTGCATCCCTGATGGGATTTATCTGGTGCCAGGAATATTATGACTATGGTCACTATCCATACAATAATACTTAAATGTGTATGGCATTTTAAAATTTACAAGGGGATTTCCAATCAATGAGCTCACCTGATATTTTCTAAAACCTGTGAGATAGGTATTATCATCACTTTTATAAGAATACTTGTTTTCCTCTTTCAAAGCTGTTTTGATAATCATAGACATAAAGAAAATATAAGCAAGATGGTAAAAAAAGAGATGGGGGAGAGAGAGGTACTGATTTTCTGATAAGCAGAATCTGACAGAGGTTGATGAAATAATGAGGTTAAAGAAAAGGTGTGCTGGTAGAAGATCTTCCATCTGGCACTGCTAGACATTGGAGAGATTTAGGAAAGTGAGATAGAAATTGTTTCAGTGACACAGGTGTGGATTTTTTCCTTCTGCCACTGAGTTTCCTAAAAATTGTTGTACTAGGGAGCGCAGGTGATGGAGGTGCAAATATGATATTTCGTTTTTTAAATTTGTGAAGGGAAGAATTGCTACTTAAGTATAGCATCTTACTTTAATGCAAGGGAAGTGAAATCTTTTTGGCATTGGAAAGAACTAAGAGTATCTGAAAGAAGAATGGGCATAACCAAAGAGTAATTAAAACTGTCAGCTTTTATTTAAAAAAATATATATTTTATTTATTTTTTACAGAGAGGAAGGGAGAAAGAGAGGGATAGAGAGTTAGAAACATCAATGAGAGAGAAACATCCATCAGCTCCCTCCTGCACACTCCCCACTGGGGATGTGCCTGCAACCAAGGTACATGCCCTTGACAGGAATCAAACCTGGGACCCTTCAGTCTGCAGGCTGACACTCTATCTACTGAGCCAAACCGGTCAAGGCTGTCAGCTTTTATTAAAGGACTCAGAGAGGTTAATTGACTTGCGGCATATGCTACAGCAACTAAGAGCTGAAGCTGAGATGTGAACCAAGGTGTATTTGGTACCAAATCTGATCTTCATCCCACAATATAATACTCTGCCTCATTTGACAGGTTTATATTTAGAGACAGAACCAAGATAGCTTAGGCATTTTACCTTTACTTCCTCATAGAAGGACTGACATTACAGGACACACAGACAACAGAGCCAGAGTCTTGGCTTTTGATTTAAAAAACAAAGCCAAAGTTATGGCTTAAGACAAAAGATTTGGGAGATTAGAACATCAGTAATAGTTGTTTTTTGCCCTTGAGCCTAGAGATCTGTAGATGGAAGGAACAGCAAAGCAGTTCCTGAAAAGAGGCTCTTTGCATGTCCATCTCTGCCAAGTTTTGGACAAGTCCTTGTGGGAGAGGGAGACTTGAATTCTCCAAAACCACTAAAGGTTGTTTAGGTTCAGATTTACAATCACATTCAAAAGGTACCATCGGCTTCACATAGCACCACGTTTACCTAGCTTTACTAAAGGATGCAGGACAGGAAAAACAGCATACACACTGACAGCACAGGCCTTACAACTCCTAGACATGGCTTCCAATGTCTTTAATTATTTTACCCAGGGGCTAGTAAGGTCACAAGAGAGAATGTTGAGTATATATGGACCACTTCAAACCAGGATGTTCTGGGGTTTCCTGAGCATTTATATTCTTACTAGAGGTCTGGTGCACAAAATTTGTACACTTGGGGGGGTTCCCCCAGCCTGGCCTGTGCCCTCTAGAAGTCCGGGTGCCCTGGGAGGATGTCTGACTGATGGCTTAGTGGGCCTAAGCTATCAGTCGGATATCCTTAGCATTGCCACGGAGGTGGGAGAGGCTCCCACCACTGCCACTGTGCTTGCCAGCCATGAGCCCGGCTTCTGGCTGAGTGGTGCTCCTCCTGTGGGAGCACACTGACCACCAGGAGGCAGCTCCTGTGCTGAGTGTCTGCCCCCTGGTGGTCAGTACGCATCATAGTGACCAGTCATTCCACCATTTGGTCATTTGCATATTAGCCTTTTATTATGTAGGATACACTGTAGATGAGGCCCCCTAGAACCATAAGAAATGCAAAAAATTCACTGTTAACTCATTCTCGAATTGCCCCCACTTAAAATCAATTTGCCCCCCTCCCCCGTGGGCATGTGCTGCACCTTGGGAATCACTGGGCTTGACACTTTTCCTCTCTGAGCTTCATTTCTGAATATGTACGCATATACCATGGGAATTGTGATCTCTTCTCCGCCTACTTCACTGGGCTGTCATGAGGAGGTTCTGAGCTAATAAACCTAGAAATGTTTCATCAAGTAAGTGATGTCTAAATTGGAAGGGATTGTTATTTTTAAGCCCACGGGTACTCTCGCAGGTAGCAGGGCTGATTAGGGGAGGAGGGCATGATTGTTTCCTGGGACTGTAGCTATGGAAGCTTTGCAGAGCACCAGGGTCTGGAGTTGTAGGGAAGAGAGTTGTGCCCGGCCCCAGCAGAGGGGGCCCTGGGTGCCTTGGGGGCGCTGACAGGTGGTCGCAGGCGTGCTATTGTTGTGGGTGCCCCTGGCAGGGGTGGTGGGGGGAAGAGATCAGGAGTCGGAGGTGTGGGCTGCAGCTACCCCCGAGGCTGGGTCTTCTCCCTGTCTGGTCAGTGTCCCTGTCCCCCTGGGGGTGCGGGGGCTGAGGTAGGGTGTCCGTGCAGGGGGATTGGAAGAGCTCCTTGTGGTCGCTTCCACTTCCTTCTTTGCAGTTCATGCTCCTGTCAGGTTCTCTCCTCAGACCCCTGGGAACTTGGCTCCAGCCGCCCACCCCCTACTGCGTGCACATCAATATGTAAAGTGGTTGTTACAGGGACACTGTAATGACAATTAGCATATTACTTCTTTATATGTATAGATAGTATTGTAAATCTTCAAGAGTGCATGACTAAGATGAGTGGATTAAAAAAAACTGTGGTACATCTACACAATGGAATACTATGCTGCTATAAAAAAGAAGGAACTTTTACCATTTGCAACAACATGGATGGAACTGGAGAGCATTATGCTAAGTGAAATAAGCCAGTCAGAGAAAGATTAATACCACATGATCTCACTCATATGTGGGATATAATGATCAACATAATTTGATGAACAAGAATAGATCCAGAGACAAATGGCAGGGGAGGGGGGGTTAGAGAGCAACCAAAAGGACTTGTATGCATGCATATTAGCATAGCCAATGGACACAGATACTGGGGCAGTGGGGGCTTGCCCAGGGTCAGAATGGCTGAGGGGATGGGGTCAATTGGGGAAAAAGGAGACATATGTAAAACATTAGAAAATAAAAAAATAGAGTGCATGACTAGATTCTATTCCCAATGCTCCTGAGTCTCATCAATCACAGATTGCACACTTAACTGATGATTAATATCAGTAACTATGTACAGCTTGCCCATACAACAATGCTCAGTACATAGAAACCTCCTTAGGACCCTTGTTTACCTTGGATCTGGTATACTTTTATACATCCTTTGATTTAGTGTTGCAAGAAGTTAGACCAAGGGTCAAATCTTCAGATGTCCCTGAGATGGGGAAACATTTATAATACATCTACTAATGGTATAGAGGCAAATATGCCTGAGACATCTCCATAACATTCAAGTATGACCACACAGGACCTACATGTGGCTGAGAAGACTTGATAGAGAGATAATCCACTCGAAAAGACCTTGCCATTGGCCAAAGAAGATGTAGTAGTAATCTGTGTAGACTGATGACTAAAGAGAAGAGAGAGGAGATTCCAAAATGGCAGCAGAGTAAGTGGAAGCTACACTGAGACGTTCCCAGGGCCAAACTGGAATTTTAACTAAAATACAGAAAAAAACACCCTGAAAAATCAACTGAAGACTAGTGAGAGAGAACCCTGATAACCGAGGATGGAAAGTGAAGACCGCATAGAAACTGGTAGGAAGGGCAGAGGCATGAAAGTGTTGGCTGGGATCCCACAGAAAGCAGCTGAAAGTCTGGAGGAATATCTGAGCTGTGGGGGGTTCCCACTGAGAACTCTGGGCCTTAAACCCCATGCAGGACTCCCCAGCTAGAGCAGCAGAACTGAGAAAGGTGCCCACATAACATCTGGCTGTGAAAAGCAGCAAGGTTGCTACATACCAGTAAGAGATGGATGGAAATGCAGGCTCTCTCTTAGAGGGCCAATGAACAAAATTCCCTGTGAAGCCACTCATCTTTTGCTCCAGCCGAGGGAGGGCAGAGTGGACTGGAGCTATGTGAGCAGAAGCCAGGATTGGGGGATCTGTGGTTAGAGCTCAGAAAGCAGCTGCCCTTTTTCCTGTGCTGAGTCATTCTCCCATACTGCAGAGTATGTCTTCCTCAGGCAGATCTTTACCATCCAGGTTATTTATGATATTTGCTGTCTTCCTTTGCTTATGTGTTTATCTCTGAAGAGGTCTTTCTACTATTTTCAAGTAGATGGTGCTGAATTGCAAGATTTTTTTTTTTTTTCCCCCGTGATCTCACAGTCTTTTTTTTTTTTTTTAATCACCTGAGGATATTTTTCCATTTAGTTTTAGAGAGAGTGGAAGAGAGGGAAAGACAGAGAGAAACATCGATGTGAGAGAAACACATCGATTGGTTGCCTCCTGCATGAGCCCCAACCAGGGCCTGGGCTGGGGAGGAGCCTGCAACTCAGGTACTTGCCCTTGCCTGGAATCAAACCTAGAATCCTTCAGTCCACAGGCTGATGCTGTATCCACCGAACCAAACTGGCTAGGGCTATTATCTCCCAGTCTTGAACCTCTGTGGCTTCTGTAAGACAGTATAGCTGTGCTATTTGGGGGTGGGGTTTGTTTTTCTTAATGGCAACCCAAGCACCCCTCCTGGGGATCAGTCACAGAGGGAAACAGCAGTTCTTCTGCAACAGCTCTTGGTTTACAGAAAATCTGCTCCAGGACCTGACTCCAAGGACAACAGGAGGTAAGTTTTAGGAGTCCAAGCAGAGGCAGGGCTCTGTGGTTCCCTTTCTTTGTCTGAAACACCACCGCCTGCTCAACAGTGGAGAGTCGCACAACAGAACCCTGTGCTCTGTCAAGCATCTGCTGACTCAGACAGTTTTCTCCCTCTTTTCTCACCCTGCTGAGCTGTCCTTCCACCCCCACAGCTCTCTGTTCCTCCTGGCCAGAGGAGGTGCCTACTATTGCTAGCTTTCTCCCCACTCCTGGCTGGCCAAGCCATGAGTGGCTGTGGGGCATCTGGGCTTTCCTCCCTTCTCATCTCCCCATTTATTCCCAGTTGCCCACCTTTAGATGTTCCAATGTGCATGTCTCTCAGGCCTCCATCTGTATTGAGCAGGGATTTCTTTGTTGAATAATTGGTTAACTTGTTGGAATTTCAGGGAGAGAGGACAAGGGGCTCTCTCACACTGCCATTCCTCTGACATCACTAACCCATTATTTTCTTTGAACAGTCAACTTTTTAAAAGTTATAATGCATCAGAATCTTCTTTAACGTAAAACTATTTTATTGCAACTTGTTAGGGAAGAGAATGTGGGATCTAAATATTGATACACAGTAATATTTTTATGAAGAGTTTGGAGTTTTTCATTTCTGTAGCATTTTATGAGATTTAAACCATAGGATTGCACATGGCTGAAAGAATATATGATTAAAATGAGCTTTACCATGCAAGTATTTTCTTTCTAAAAAACTTATACATAATGTAATTATGAAGTAGTCTGTTATGACGCTAAAGGTGTTACTTCTAAGAAAGGATGGAAATCCAGGTAGCTAGAAGGGTACACAAGTGGAAAGGGTACACTTGCCACTTATGAGTATATAATTATTACAACAATTGTGCTCATTTAGAATGCACTATAATATTCAAGCTCATAAATTCCTATGAGCTAATCTCCCTCATGGAAGGAAGTACTAAATGATTAAAGGACTTCATATGGAGAATGCATAACTAATTCAAATTAGCACTAAGAAAATTCCATAAACTCATTCTGTAAGCTGCTAACCTGGATACCTCAGAAGATTCAAGAATAAACACCTCAAATGAAAGAAAATTCTTGCTGAAAATGTGCATTATTTCATTTTCTTTCATAGTGTTTCCTACTCCCTGGAAAACACAATTATTTGTGAAGTTACTTAATGGGCCAAAAAACTCACTGAGCTAGTGACTTACAGGCTCAAGAAGTTTCAAAGCAACTGTCTAATGCATCATGCTCACCACACTAATCATCTAAATTGAGAGACAGAAACTTTAGTTATCCATGTACTTCATCTATATCATATCAGTTTATATACTCCTATAGAAAGAATAATTGGTTAGAGATTCTCAAGCTTTTCAAATGTAGAACTTCTTTTAAAGCATCAAAGCATTTTAAGATCCACACAGGTTGAGAAAATACATTATTACAAATTAGAAGTCAGGTGCATGAAAATTCATGCACTGGGGGGGGTGTCCCTCAGCCTGGCCTGCACCCTCTCACAGTCTGGGAGCCCTTGGGGGATGTCTGACTGATGGCTTAGGCCTGCTCCCCCTAAGCCACAGTCTGGCCTCCCTCTGTGGGAGGTGACTGGCAGACCGATCAGGAGATGGTGCCCCTCTGCCACTGCTGGTCACTGCCGCCCCTCTGATTGCCGTCCCCTCCCTCTGCCTCCTGGCACTCGCCTTGGCTGGCCTGGTGCCACCTGCTCACTGGCCCTGCCCCCCGTTGACCGGTCGTTCCGGTGTTTGGTCAATTTGCATATTAGGATTTTATTATATAGGATTACTACTATGGATTCTGTAATGCTATAATGGCCATTTGTTATGTTTGCTGGTCAGCATCTGTTCCAGTATCCCAATTTTCCTGTGCTGAATCATCCGTACTTTTCTAATCTCAATTTATTCATGTTGGATGATTTTAATTCAATTCTTGGTTCTGGGTGTCAGCATGTAACTCGGGCCTGGCCAATTAGAGCATCCCATTTCCCTTGCCACAGTAAATACTTCCAAGATGAGCATGGACTACCCAGTTAGAGGTAGTCAGGTCTGGTCTTGGAGCTTTTACTGGGACTGTTAAGAGTGAGGCAGTCCCTTTTGTCCTAGACTTTTGGAAGTTGCCTATATAAGCCTGTAGCTATTGGCAACCAACTTCACAATGTTAAAGTATGCATAAGAATAAAGCTCAATGACAGGAGCTATAGCTGGTATATTTAAAGAGATGGAGTGCCATATTCATGGTTTGGGTCCCTACAACTATTCAGACCTGAATTTATTCATATACTTTTCAGATATACGAGCCCATAATAACATTTTTAGCTTAAATTGTGTTTTCCGTACTTGAAAGCAAGAGTCTTTTCTAATACCAATGCTTTGATCTTTTATTTTATTAATCCCCAAGAGCAAGTAATATTTAAAATCTTGGCACAAATATTCCTGAGACATATTATTTGGTTAATGAGAAATTAACATTCTACGTGTATATGAATGTGAAGACCTTTAGCAACTAACTACTAAAAGGGGCCAGAGACCTATGGGTTTGGAACCTTTTTAATCTAAATTTTAGAGATCGCATAGAAACAGTTTAAGGCCACATTTATACAACTAAAATGTAGAGTAAGAAGATGATTATTTTGAAAATCTAGTGGGGCTGAGAAAGCTAATCAACACTGCATTTTCTGTCAGCATAGTTTCAAAGTCAAATATGGTTCGCATCTAAAAAAATATACACTGCAATTAGATGGTTTTTATAGTGATTAAAAATACTCCAGGGAATGTACTACAATTTCATTTTAGCATGTAGAATATTTAGAACTTCAATAAGGCTACAAGGTATTATTTAGCAAAATAAAACAAGTTCATTTTTATTTTTTTTTTATTATTATTATTAGTTAAGGTATTACAAATACCCCATTAACCCTCAACCTCCCCCCGCACACACACTCATGCTCCCATCCCCCTGTTGTCCATGTCCATTGGTTTGGCTTATATACATGTATACAAGTCCTTCGGTTGATCTCTTCCCCTTACCCCCGCCCTCCCCTCC
>NW_006293246.1:7203-8398 GCF_000327345.1 Myotis davidii | reverse complement strand
CTCCCGCCCCTGGCACCAAGCAGCCAGCAGACTGGCAAAGTCCAAGGCTTCTTTTTTACATCCAGTCCAGCTATGGGCTTATTTTTAGCGTTCCCTTCTGCCAGCAGCCCGGTGGGGCCCCTTCCCCACTGTCGGGTCACGCTGGTCTCAACGGCTGCGGATTCTGTGGGGCGCAGATTTCGCCCCGCGCACATGCGCGAGCTCGGTCCTCTTTCCAACCCGAATTGCAAACCGCGCCTTTAGGGAATGTCTAATTTTTCCGTGAGAAGAAGCAGTGCTTGTCTGAGTTGACGCAGTCACGCTGCTTGAGATCCCTTGTTTCCAGGTTAGTAGCTGGTCTCTGGATGCCGGCAACAATCGCCCAAAATGGCGCGGTCTCCGCTGCTGCTGCCGCACCGCGGTCTCCGCTGCTGCGCTGGCGCACCGAGAGAGGTTTCAGCTGCAGTCTCCAACCGTCCTTTTTTTTCCTGGGGGTCCTCGGTCTTTCCTAGCTGCAGACAGTCTCTCAGCTGAAAATCCTCTGCCTTTTCGGGCTGTATGCTACCCGTTTCAGCTGCTCACCCTTATCTGCTCCAGGAGAAGGCACAGGACACGTCCCTTTATACCTCCGCCATTTTCCCCTCAACAAGTTCATTTTTAATGTCATCTTAAAAAGAATCATGAGGATATGTACATAGCTATAGCTATTTTTTTAAGCATCATTTCATTACTTTGTAAGTTTATCAAGCTAAACTACTGCTTTCCAGGTGCATTCAAACACATAATTTCATTTAATTCCAACAGTAATTCTGTAAGAGGTGAATTAGAAGTTATTGAGACTATGTTGCATTCTATGGTGCATGAGGCCGAAGCATATATATGTGGAGAGAGAGAGAGAGAGAGAGAGAGAGAGAGAGGAGAGAGAGAGAGAGAGAGATGTAGATATATAGATATATAGATGTATAGATATATAGATATATAGATATATAGATATAGACATACTAGAGGCCCAGTCCATGAATTCGCGCACTGATGGGGTACCTCAGCCTGGCCTGTGCCCTCTCGCAATCCAGGACCCCTCGAGGCATGTTGGACTGCCAATTTTGGCTTGATCCCCACAAGGCCTGCAGGGATAGGGCTAAAACTGGCAGTCCAATGCTGTCAGCCTTTCCTGCCTGTCACTCCCGCTCATCCGGGCCCCGCTGCTCCTGCTCAC
>NW_006293246.1:2886-7122 GCF_000327345.1 Myotis davidii | reverse complement strand
CATGAGCCCTGCGTCTGGAGCCTGTCAGTCAGCTGAGTGGCGCTCCCATTGTGGGAGTGCACTGACCACCAGGGGGAAGCTCCTGCATTGAGCGTCTACCCCTGGTGGTCAGTGCACATCATAGCAACCAGTCGTTCCAGTTGTTCTGGTCGTTGTGTCATAACGGTTGCTTAGGCTTTTATAGATATATAGATTATTGAATATAATCCCTATGCTGTACTTTACATCCTCATGACTATTTTGTAACTACCAATCTGTACTTCTCAATCCCTTCACCTTTTTCACCCAGTCCCCCAACTCTCCTCCCCTCTAGCAACCATCAGTCTCTTCTCTGTATCGATGAGTCTGTTTCTGCCTTATTTGTTCATTTATATCGTTCTTTTTTTTAAAAAAATATATCCACTGAGCCAAACCAGCTAGGGCTATAATGTTCTTTAAATTCCACATATAAGCATAATTATATGGTGTTTGTCTTTCTCTGACTGACTTATTTCACTTAGCATAATACCCACTAGGTCCATCCATACTGTTGCAAATGGTAAGATTTCATTCTTTTATATGGCAGAGTAATATTCCATGGTATATATGTATCACAACTTTTTTATCCACTTATCTACTGATGGGCACTTGGGTTGCTTCCAGAGCTTGGTTATTATAAATAATGCTGCAGTGAACATAGGGGTGCATATATTCTTTTGAATTACTGTTTTTTTGTGTGATAAATACCCAGAAGTGGGATGGCTGGGTTATATGGCAGTTCCATTTTTAATTTTTTGAGGAACCTCCACACCCTTTTCCACAGTGGCTGCACCAGCCTGCATTCCCATCAGCAGTGCATGAGGTTTCCTTCTCTCCACATCCTTGAAAGGCCCCTTACATTGAATTTATATGTTTTTTTTTAATGAAAAGTGAGTAAGTCTTAGGTTTGGATTGTTTCTTTTATGCTGACCAGAAAATTGGAGAATAGTTTGTGAATGTGTGTGTGTGTGTGTGTGTGTGTGTGTGTGTGTTCATTTTTACCTGTGTTTTGAGCCTCTTTCTAAAGATTAATTTAATTTAGGATTGTAGGTAGTTAAGGAAAAGGAAAATTTCCTTGTTCTTTGTGCTATCAAGGCACTGTTGGGGTCTGTTTTAAAAATGGAGATAGATATAAGACAGAGTTCCCTAAGTTTTAAAAATTTAGATAGATACAGTATAAATCATTTCTGGAAGTGACATAGCACCCCACTGTAGTGCTGTATTTGAGACGACTGTTAGATGAAAGTAATCTTTTCTAAACTCAAACTGACATGGGAACAGTTAAGTCTGATTTGTGAGCTACTGAAGTGTCATCTTTTATTCCTCTCAAAGACTTTAACAACTTGAAGGTGAGAACAAAGAGAAAGAAGGAAATGGAAGCTCATTTATTTTTCTTGATGTAGAAATTGACGTCCATCAAAATCATTTCTCTAATGATCTGCAATGATACAATTGATGGGTCGAGAAAATATTCACTGAGTTTTGACATACTGGGTCCCATTTTAATTTTATTTTTGGTGGATTTTGGGATTCAGTTATTTTCTGTGGATGGGATTGTACCCACTACTTATTAGTGTGGGTATTCATGACCACTTACATGTACCACAATTTGCCATAATTTCCAAGGGATTTTTCCCATTTTATTTTATTTTGAGTGTATGAATTTGATCTCAATTTGCCTATCCATTAAAAATATTTCTTCCTCACTAAGGTACAAGAAGGGGAAAAATCAATTTATATGTTCTAAGAATTGAAACATATTCCCACTTCTGATGGAACTGAACAGTGCTTTGAACTGTAGAAAATAAAAACAGAAAAGAAAGCCCAGAGAATATGATCACATATTTATTATGCTTTCTTATTGTAACCATACGAGGGAGATCATTAGTATTTTCTTAGCATTTCAGAGATATGTATCACACGAAAGTCATTTATGTTTTCTTGGCATCTACTTTTCCTGTTTCTTTTCACTCATTTATCCATCAAATATTCTCTGAGTATCACTCTATACCAGGTAGAGCTTTCCATGCTGGCATTCAATGGTGGGTTCTTAATTAATGGGGTCACATCCCCATCCTACTGTCATCTTTATCCACTTGATGGTAACCAGCACTGATTATAAAGTTCTAAAATTATATTTCTACCTCTTTTTACAGTGTTTTTTCTTAGTACATTTGTGACAAAGTGATTCTCAGAAATTTATCATGATGTGAAGATGTAATCCTAATGCAAATGGAAGTTTCGCTTCCCCGTGCCAGGAGGGTAGCTATTTCAAGTACTGGTTTCCATTACGGTTAATACAGTACTTCTGTTTCAATGGAGAATGTGAGTCTCCCTATGACAGGACTAATCTTTTGTTCCTAGCAGCTGCTTGACTAGTTGTGAGAAAGGAGTTCTTGGTTTCTTTTTTAGTTATGCAGAACTCTTATCTGCGTAACTACCACAATGCATGATAGAAATTGAAATTCCTCCCCTGTCTCCAAACTTCACATTTTATTTGGTCTTTTTTTTTTAATAGTTGTATTGATTTCAGAGAGGAAGGGAGAGAAAGAGAGAGAGAGAAACATCAATGATGAGAGAGAATCATTGATCAGCTACTTCCTACAGGCCCCACACTGGGGATCGAACCTGCAACTCCTGCTTGTGGGAATCGAACTGGTAACCTCTTGGTTTCTGGGTTGATGCTCAACCAATGAGCCACACAAGCCAGGCCTTATTTGGTCTCTTAATAGCTGTTGACTGACTGATTTTAAGAACCGCTTAACTAGTTTGATTGTCCTTTCCTCCCACCTGAATGCTTTTCCCAAGAAAGCTGATCGAATGGTGCCTTTCTCCAGCTTTAATTATCCCATGGCTTTTCAAGCCCACCTCAGTTACAGAACCTCCACACACCTGACCTTTTCCCTTCCTCTGATAGCCAGACACTAGATCATTCCTTCCCCTCCTTATTCTCATACCACACTCCTTTTCCTGCTAATGCTGCACTTATTACACAGTAACACAGTCATTCATATTTCTGTCTTCCTTAGATTTGGAGTGTGTTGAGGGTAGAGTTCCTATTTATCTTTGCCTTTCCAGCACCTTGCACAGTGCCTGGCATAAAATAGGCAATAATTATTTGCTGACTTGAACTAAACAAATATACTGGAAGCTCCCAGTGAAGTCCCAAAGAATTTTATAGGAAACATTAAATTCTTTTTATGTCTTAGGAATTTGTACCTTTTCAGTAACCACTTGGTACTAGGTAGTGTATTCTAAGTCCAAATAATAAGTCATCCTATGGTAATTCAATGAGTTCTGTATCTTTTTGCTCTTTTTTTTTTCAAACTAAAAAAAGGTAGGTTTTTATTTAGATCCACTAACTTTCCTATAATTTCCCCATTACATACTATTTTGACAAAAAGTAATTAACCAAAATAAACTGTAAATGCTGTACAACAATTATTTATTTTTTATACTTGCTATTATAGTCAAATATATGTTCAGTCAAATAATTTGCTAAAGCAAAACTCAAGAAACAAATTTTCTAAGCTGGTCAATGTGAATTACATTGAGTTATAGCCATATACACAAATAGTAGCATAAGGATGAATACTGATTTGTTATTAAGGTACATTTTTACATTCTGAGTTTGTCATACTTCTCCACAAAAAGTGAATAATCCTATATAATAAAACCCTAATATGCAAATTGACTGAACGGCGGAATGACTAGTCGCTATGACATGCACAGACTACCAGGGGGCAGAACTCAATGCAGGAGCTGCCCCTGGTAATCAGTACACTCTCACAGGGGCAACACTGCTCGGCCAGAAGCCCAGCTCATGGCTGGCGAGCACAGCAGTGCTGGCGGGAGCCTATCCCGCTTCCACTGCAGGTGGGTGGTAAGGAGAGAGGGGTCCCGGACTGCGAGAGCCCTGGAATGCAAGAGGGATCTCTGACTGCTGGCTTAGACCTGAACCCCAGGGCGAGTGTACCTAAGCTGGCAGGCGGATATTCCCTGAGGGCTCCCAGACTGTGAGAGGGCGCAAACAGGGCTGAGGGACCTTCCCCCCCGCCCAGTGCACAAATGTTGTACATCGGGCCTCTAGTAAGTTATATAATCATATATATGTATGATTTATTACAAAGCATTGGCTCACATGATTATGGAGGCTGTTAAGTCCCAAAATCTGCAGGTGAGTCAGGAGGCTGGAGAACCAGTAGAGTTGAAAGTCTG
>NW_006293246.1:0-2141 GCF_000327345.1 Myotis davidii | reverse complement strand
AAAATGAGGCCTAGAGTGAGCAAAAAGAACTGAGTTTCCAGCTCAGATTTGTGAGTAAAAATATATATGGCAGATTCTTGAAAAATGTTGTTTCCTTCAATATTGTTTTGTGATAACATTGATGAGAAAAAAATTGGATTCCTGTTTTGGGCCACTGTCTGTGTGGAGTTTGCATTTTCTCCCCCTACCCTCTCTCCTTTGAAAGCTGCCTGTCTCTTCCATGTATCCATGCCTTTGTTTCTATTTGGTTCCTCAGTTTATTTTGTTCATTAGATTCCACATGTAACTGAGATCATATGGTATTTATCTTTCTCTGATTGGCTTATTTCACTTAGCATAATAATCTCCTAAATGCTGTCACAAAATGTAAGGGTTCCTTTTTTTTTTTTTTAATGGCTGAGTAGTACCTCATTGTGTAAATGTACCACAGCTTTTTTATCCACTTATCTAACTGATGGACACTTGGGCTTCCAAATTTTGGCTATCTATAATAATAAAAGTGTAATATGCTAATCAGACAGGTCGTCCTTCCTGATGACCTTCCGGATGAAACCAGTTTTTTTTTTTTTTTTTTTTTTTCTATGGCTGAGTAGTACCTCATTGTGTAATGTACCACAGTTTTTTTTTTTTGTTTTTTTTTATCTATTCACCTACTGATGGGCACTTTGCATATTTCCAGGTCTTGGCTATCTAAAATAATAAAAGCATAATATGCAAATCGACCAAATGGCCGAACAGCAGAATGACCTTCCAGACGACCATACTATGACATGCACTGGCACCAGGCCAGCCAAGGCGGGTGCGATGCAATTGGTCAGGGGGCTCTGTGATGGCCCTAAAGAGGGAGGCCCAGGCCACCCTCTGTGGGGCGATTGATCGCGGGGAGGGAGTCCCTCTGTGGAACTGAGGAACCAGGGGAGCAGCGGATGTGGGCAGCACCAGGCCAAGGTGGGTGCGAGTGGAGGGTGCAGCTGGAGCTACAAAGCCAAGGCTGCGAAGCCAGCAGCCAGGGAAGGCAGGCCTACCCTTGCACAAATTTCGTGCATTGGGCCTCTAGTGGCAAATAACATTGGTATGAACATAGTGGTGCAGAAGCTTGTTATTTCTTATATATTCATCGTCCTTATCCATTTTTATCCTCTTCTTCTGTTTCTTTGATTTTTCTCTTCCTTTTTTTTTTAAATCGTAGTATCTTCTTCCCTTTTATCTTGAATCAGAACCCTTCATTTTACTTGCAGCCAATAAACAAATAAGCAAGCAAAATAACAATTTGCAAACCACAAAGCATATATGAAAACTAACCTCCTGTGAAATAGATGTTTAGAAGTGGAGGAACATTGCTCATCTTCAATCTTCCAATATACTCCAGACCCAATTTAATCATAGAAAAGTTACTTTGTTATAGTGGCATAAATTGAATTTTAAGTCATTCCCTAGATAAATATAAACCAATAGTTAACTTATAAGTATTTAAAAGGGGAGTATGTCAGCTCTCAATGGTTTTTATGCCAGAAACAATGCTAGTTTTTTAGGTAGCAAACTTCAAGTTCATTTAAGTAGACTCATGTACCACTTCTTTATCCAGAAGTCAGATATCTGTGTTTAAGTTTCTGATCTCTTAAACTTGATCTTCTTTGCAGCCAAGCTTTTCCCCAAGTCCACTTAAATTTTTTTAATATATTTTATTGATTTTTTACAGAGAGGAAGGGAGAGAGATAGAGAGTTAGAAACATCGATGAGAGAGAAACATTGATCAGCTGCCTCCTGCACACTCCCTACTGGAGATGTGCCCGCAACCAAGGTACATGCCCTTGACCAGAATCGAACCTGGGACCTTTCAGTCCGCAGGCCGACGCTCTATCCACTGAGCCAAACCGGTTACGGCGTCCACTTAAATTTTGAGCATGTTCCTGCCCTGTCTTCCTCATGTTAATACACATATCTTTCTCCTTGGTTTGAGTTATAGATTAAACTATTTATAGACTATTATTAGTATTCCTATTCCATGTTACTCTTGACTTTTGACCTTTGTGATTATTTGTGCACTGACTTGGCTGATTAATATGGTATTATAATAATATGACAGAATGTGGTGTCCAATTGCACTTGAAAATAGTAATTATATTTAATAGAACTGATAA
>NW_006293245.1:0-806 GCF_000327345.1 Myotis davidii | reverse complement strand
CAGTATTGTGACTTCATAGAGAGGATTGTGACTCCAGAGAGAGGATTGGAACTTCGTAGACAGGATTGTGACTTCATAGACAGTATTCTTACTTCATAGCCAGGATTGTTACTTCATAGGCTGTAGTGTTACATCATAGACAGGATTTTGACTTCATAGAGAGGCTTCTTACTTCTTAGAGAAGATTGTTACCTCATAGACTGTTGTGACATCATAGACAGTATTTTGACTTCATAGAGAGGAATATTAGGTCATAGACTGGATTGTGACTTCATAGGAGGATTGTTACTTCATAGACAGGATTGTTTCTTCATAGAGTGTATTGTTACATCAAAGACAGTATTGTGACTTCATAGAGCGGATTGTTAGTTCATCGACTGGATTGTGACTTCATAGAGAGTATTGGAACTTCATACACAGGATTGTGACATCATAGACAGTATTGTTATTCATAGACAGGATTGGTACTTCATAGGCTGTAGTGTTACATCATAGACAGGATTGTGACCCCATAGAGAGCCTTGTTAAGTCATAGACAGGATTTTTACATCATAGATAGTATTGTGATTTCATAGAGAGGATTTTAATTTCATAGACAGGATTGTTACATCATAGACGTATGGTGACTTCATAAGGATTAATGTTAGGTCATAGACTGGAATGTGACTTCATAGAGAGGATTGTTAGTTCATAGATTGTATTGTTACATCATAGATAGTATTGTAACTTCATAGAGAGACTTGTTAGATCATAGACTGATTGTGACATAATACAGAGGATTGTTACTTCATACACTGTATTGGTAC
>NW_006293244.1:0-890 GCF_000327345.1 Myotis davidii | reverse complement strand
ATACCTAGGAATAAACTTAACTAAGGATGTAAAGACCTGAACTCAGAAAGCTACAGGACATTGAAAAAAATGTAAAGCAAAACAACCATGAGATACCATCTCACACCTGTAATAATGGCTTCCATCTACAAATCAACAAATGGCAAGTGCTGAGGAGGATGTGGACTGCGGGTATGAATGCAGACTGGTGCAGCCACTGTGGAAGACAGTATGTATTTTCCTCAAAAAGTTAAAAATTGAACTTTCATTTTACCCAGTAATCCCACTTCTAGGACTATTTCCCAAGAAACCAGAAACACCAATCAGAAAGGATATATGCACCCTTATGTTCATAGCAGCACAATTTAAAATAGCTAAGATTTGGAAACAGCCTAAATGCCCATCAGCAGATAAGTGGATTAGAAAAACCAGAAACACTAATCAGAAAGGATATATGCACCCTTATGTTCATAGCATAACAATTTAAAATAGTTAAGATTTGGAAACAGCCTAAGTGCCCATCAGCAGATGAGTGGACTAAAACCTGTGGTACCTGTACACAATGGAATACCATGCCGCTATAAAAATGAAGGAACTTTTACCATTTGCAACAGCATGAATGGAACTGGAGAACATTATGCTAAGCGAAATAAGCCAGTGAGAGGAAGATGAATATCACATTATCTCACTCATATGTGGTATATAATGATCAACATAATTTCATGAACAAGAATTGATCCAGAGACAAATGGCAGATGAAGGGGGGAGGGATAAAGAGCAACCAAAGGATGCATATGCATACATATTAGAATAACCAATGGACAAAGACACTGGGGCAGTGGGGACTTGCTTGGGGTGGGAATGGCTGGGGCAGGAGTCAATTGGGAAAAAGGAGACATATGTAAAACTTT
>NW_006293243.1:0-241 GCF_000327345.1 Myotis davidii | reverse complement strand
TCAAAGATCTTAATGAGAGCTTCATGGGACTTAGACAAGAATCTTAATGAGAATTTCAAAGACATGAGAAAGGACCAGTCAGAATTTAAGCATGCACTAACTAAAATAAATAATAATTTACAGGGATTCAACAGTAGAGGATTCTGAGAATCAAATCAATGATTTGGAATATGATGAAACAAAAAAACGAACAAAAACAAAACAAAACAAAAAAAAACCCAATCAGAAGAGCAAAAAGGAA
>NW_006293242.1:0-273 GCF_000327345.1 Myotis davidii | reverse complement strand
TATAGGTATAGATATATAGATATAGATATATAGATAGCTCAGTGCATGAAATTTGTGCACCAGAGGGTGGGGATCTCTCAGTCCAGCCTGCACCCTCTCGCAATCTGGAACCCCTTGTCGTGTGTCCGGCTGCCGGTTTAGGCCCAATTCTGGATCCTCTGGGGATCGGACCTAAACCAGCAGTTGGAAATCCCTCTCACAATCCATGACCCCTGGATCCTACCTGCTCACCTGACTGCTTGTCTGATGACCCCTAACTGCTCGCCTGCCTGC
>NW_006293241.1:0-392 GCF_000327345.1 Myotis davidii | reverse complement strand
GGAGTTCATGGTTCAATTCCCACTCAGGGCACACATCAGGGATGCGGGAAACATCCCCAGTGAGGGGCATGCAGGAGGAAGCCAAACAATAATTCTTTCTCATCATTGATGTTTCTATCTCTCTCTCCCTCTCCCTTCCTCTCTAAAATCAATTAAAATTTTTAAATAAATAAGTACAAAAAATGTTGCAGATTTGATTCACAGTAGAGTCATATATGGGAGGCAACTGATCAATACTTCTCTCTCACATCAATGTTTCTCTCCTACTAACTCTCTACTTTACTTTCCCTCTAAAAATGAATGAATGTATCCTCTGGTGAGGATACAAACACAATATTTATATCTATACCTTTATGTATATCTACAAATACATCTATATCTACATCTTTATC
>NW_006293240.1:17322-17658 GCF_000327345.1 Myotis davidii | reverse complement strand
ATATATGATGTTTTGGTGACACACATTAGGTGGCGCTCTTTACACAGTGACTATAGGGTAACTACCATGAAGCACAGAACTGTGACGGCCACAGCTGCAGGACCTGGGCCTCTCTGCTAAGCACTTTGGGAAACGGGATGCCCCCTCCAGGGGCCTGACCAGGAAACCTGCTCAGGAGTCCAGCCCTGAAGGGGCAGCTCCCAGAGTCCCTGGCAGCTGACAGATGCCAGGCAAGCACGTGAGTGATGAAGTAGTTACAGCCTCACTCACAAAAGCTACCATTTCTCCTTCTAGAAAGAAGTACGAAGGGAAAGAATTCCTTGAATCCGTGCCTGA
>NW_006293240.1:14724-15897 GCF_000327345.1 Myotis davidii | reverse complement strand
CTGCGTCCCGGGGCCCAGGAAGGGGCAGGGAAACCCATGTCCCCGCTGCTGCCTCGGGAGCCCCTGGCGTCCCCTCAGCCCCGCTCCCAACTCCGACCTTGACCCCGACCCCTACTCAGGCTCGTCACGGCCAGAGGTCATTGGCCTCCAATGACCCCCGCCCCAGCCTGTGTCATACAGAGCAGAAGGGGGGCCCCTGAGCGCAGTCAGCCCGCAGAGCAGGAGGAGGAAAGGCTGTGACTGTGGGATTGTGGTTTCCGGCCACAGATGTCGGGAGCACAGCCCATGTGAGTCACTGCTGTGCGCGTTCCCATCAGTTCCTGTCCTTCCTGTCGCACTGTGAGCATCAGGAGAGCTGGGGTTTTTGTTTGTTTTAAAAATGTTTTTATTGATTACTAGAGAGAGTAAGGGGGAGAGAGAGATGGAAACATCGAATGGCTGACTCCTGCAAGCCCCATACTGGGGTTGGATCCAGAAGCCCCTGCAAGAACCTAAGAAGGCATCCAAATGGGGACCACCTGGTGCGGGGTCCATGCAGCCTCCGCCCAGCACTGGGCTAGGCCCTCTGGGTGTCAGGGACCATGATGTTCACACATCAAAGGCGCAGAAGCACCCATTTCTTAGAAGGTCCCCATTCTTAGGCGGCGCAGGGATGAATGGGAATGGAAGGAACGCATCAGAGCAGTGTGCTGTGCTCCCTGTCAGTTACACCTGCAGCCATTCTAGAAGCTCCTGCGGGCTCCCT
This sequence comes from Myotis davidii, assembly GCF_000327345.1. Classification (NCBI taxonomy): domain Eukaryota; kingdom Metazoa; phylum Chordata; class Mammalia; order Chiroptera; family Vespertilionidae; genus Myotis; species Myotis davidii. Next base: position 15,152 of record NW_006293240.1, on the reverse strand, counting down.
GGGCCACACTGGCCTCCGCGGAGGAGCACTGAGCAGCGTGACCATGAATATCACAGCAACTGCCATCCACAGGTTAGATCGTCAACAGTCATGCCAGCAGTACAGGGTCCCAGGAGCTCCACGACCCTTAATATCAGCAGCAAGAGACACAGAGCGAGGAGGCAGGAAGCAGGACATGGCAGGTCTGTGTCAGCCACGTGAGAGTCGCCTGAGGCAGGGACACAGAGAGAGAAATGGATGGCAGCAGGTGGCAGTGGTAACGGGGCCGCTGGCATCAGGGTGCTGGTGGGTGGGGCTCTGGTCTCAGGGGATCGCACAGGGAGACCTTGCAGGGGAGAAGGTGCCACAGGCCAGGGGGTGGCTCTGTTAGAGATTCATGGTGGAGACACCGGCTTGGGCCAGGGGGACAGTGAGCAGTGCAGCGGGGA
>NW_006293240.1:12483-14191 GCF_000327345.1 Myotis davidii | reverse complement strand
GAATAAGGATCATTATTGGTGATGTCTACATATTTATCATCTCCACTGTGATTTCAAGAACCCAGGAGTTCTAGGAACCCTCAGGAGCAGCAGGGAGGGGCTGACAGGGGAGAATAGGGCCCTGGAAGGAGGTAAGAGCAGGAGCAAGAGTAAGAGCAAGAGCCTGAACACCCATCTCTCCACACCATGGGGTCCTGTGTGCAGAGAGCCCTGGGCCTGTGGTACAATGACAGGGAACATATACCCTGTGATGTCAGATGCGGGAACCCAGAGTGAGACCATAACTCACACATGAAAATAGTAACAGGCATAATATCTACAAAATCCAGGAAACAACAAACACCCAGAAGATGGATGCTGGTGCCCCATCCAGGCCTGAACCCAGGCTGAGAAAACCCAAAAAGGCCTCGCTGTCCAATGTCCTGGAGATGCGCTGCATCAGGACACGTGACAAGGCCTCAGTCATATCTGAGTTCTAGTGGCCATAGGTCCTGGTGGGACAAGGTTCCACTGAGGGACAAGATCAGAGGAGCAGAGAGGTGACACAGCCAAGGAGTGGCCACATCAAAGCCCATGATGCACTGAGCACCACCTGGGCACCGGCCCTGATGACACTCGGTCTTCAAAACATCTCCTGTCCACACCTGGGACAGCTCAGCACAGCAAACACATGAGCTCTGGAAAGTTATTGGTGTTTATATTTATTTCCCATCAAGATTTAGAATCTTCTCCTTGAATTTACTCACCAACCCTTCATGGCAAGAAACTAACAAAGTCACATCTGCAACCTCATTTCAATGTGGAAGGAACAGCTTGCAGCTCAGAATACGAGGAAGTAAAGAAAGCGATAGTGAGGGCCCAGCCCGCCTTTGCTGGACCAGAGAGTGTGAGAAGCAGGGCGGGGCCCGCCCCCATCAGAGGTTCCTGAGTCAGGAAGTGGGAGCGTGAACATCCTCCATCACTCAGTCCCCACAAGGCAGCTGGAGGCCTTGCAGGGGAGAACGTGCCACAGGCCAAGGGGTGACTGTGCCGGAGACGCACCATGGAGACACCTGCTCGGGCCAGGGGGACAGTGAGCATGGCCGCGGATATGGACCCAAGATGGCAAAGCTCATGTTACACCCCGAGTGGGAGCAGAACCCCGTGTCTACATTTCAGTGATGAGCTAGAAACCCAAGTGGCACCTCTATACCTGGCACCTGCCACACTGTCTCACAGGGTTTATCCATTTCATCCGCCAAATTAGAGCATCACCGTGTGAACACACACAGGTGTGAGAAGCAACTCGCTGGAAACCAAGTTCCTACCTTGATTTTCTCTGTAACAGGACAGAATCTCACAGAAATAGGAATGGACTAAACATACAGAAAATGGTTAAAACAACTCTTCATTCTCCAATGTGTTTATCTTCCTCTAGAAAATAACATCTCCACTAAGGGAGGAGTGATGTTACCCAAGTCCAACATCAGATGTGTGCCCATGGATGGCGGGTATTGCTCATATCCACCCTGAGATAAAATTTATATAAAATCTTCAATATTCCTTAAAAAAGAGAGACTTCTTTCAACAGCTGCACTGCTCAAAGGGAAACCTACTTCCTGAATAATTCCATGTAACTTTATTAACCTCCGTAGACTAGGAATGAACTTTAACATCTCCCAGGACAGCATTCCTTTCACATTGATTGTTGTGAATTTTATATGATAAC
>NW_006293240.1:10328-11172 GCF_000327345.1 Myotis davidii | reverse complement strand
GGAGCAGGGCGGGGCCAGTCCCACTCAGAGGTTCTTGAGTCAGGAAGTGGGAGCGTGAACATCTTCCATCACTCAGTCCCCACAAGGCAGCTGCCTCACGCTGTGGAGGACAAGCATCACGAACACATTCAGGTCAGTGGCTGTAACTGGTGACATTCTCAAAGCCCACTTCATGCTCACAGTGTCCCACAGACTCCCCACCACCCAGTCCTCCCCTCTGCCCACCTCTCCCCACAGCAGGGTCTCCCCTTCAGAAGCCAAGAGAGACACATCAGAGCCATGGGCACTGTCACTGCCTTTGGGGGACACAATAGAATGAGATCAGATCCTCAGGGCAGGAGACTAAGGGGGAACTATGGGGGGGGGGTCCCCTATGGCTCCCATCTGCACTTTCACAGGGACTCAGGGGTCCCCCCTCCATACTCACTGGCAGCCTGAGCATAGCTCCCTCTGTTCCCACCTGTGGGAAGAAAACATCCTGTGAGAGACCAGGGAGGCAGCAGGGCCATGAGGTCCTAAAGGAAGCCCTAGTCCTGGGCCCCAGAGAAGTTTCCAGAACCCTGTATATAGACCCAGGGCAGGATCAGGAAACCTGAGGGAAGTGCATGTGAGGGGACTGGACCCCCCGCCCTCCTAGAGGTGTGTGCTCAGCAGGGACCTGCCCTCTGACCTGGGACTGCTGGGAACAGGGTCCCCACCACCAGCATCCTCTGGTGATTAGGGGTCGTTCATTTTCCCACGGGCCTCACTACAGCGTAATGTGGAGACACTGTTTCCTGTGAATGAGGCGGGACACACCTCTACATGGGCTTGACCCCAGTGGGACAGACACTGAGGCCCCACT
>NW_006293240.1:7899-8599 GCF_000327345.1 Myotis davidii | reverse complement strand
CCGCCGGGTCCCCTCGCTGCTCCCCGCATCGCCGCCCCCTCCGACCCCGCACTCACCGGCCCAGCTGGGGGTCAGGACCAGCGCCCCCGAGAGCAGCAGGAGGAGGATGGGGGGTCTCAGGACCCGCATCCTCGGCGTCGGGGGGACAGTCTGAGTCCGGAGGTTCCCTGGAGGAGTTACAACCGGGAGCCGCGGGGACGCTGATTGGCTGCTCTAGAAACGGTGAACCAATGGGAGTGAGGAATGGGCCCGCGTCACGAGTCTCCAGGAAGGAGGCGTAGACACAGGTTGGGAGAGGAGAAGTGAAACCAGGGGCTGGGGAGTCCCCCACAGGGAGCTGCGCCCCAGACTCTGTCCCCTGCGGAGACCCGAGCGCAGACATGGGCCCTGGGACTGGGTCCTGACCCTCCTCCTGCGCGGGGCGCCGTCCACTGTCCCCGAGGCCTGGCCCAGGCGCTGTGCTGTTCATGGCTCTTCAGACATTTTGGTGTCAGAATCTCAGTGCAGCCTCACACAGGAGGCAGGACCCCAACATAATCTTGTTTGTGTGGGTTACGTCTGTCAATATGGACCACACGGGGAATCACACAGTTTGAAAAAATTGCCAATTCGAGTAGCATGTTAGTGACCTATGAGATCTTAACAGAAATACTGTTTTTATGAAAAATACCAATTTCCCGGATAAACAAGGTGGTGAGAG
>NW_006293240.1:4731-5720 GCF_000327345.1 Myotis davidii | reverse complement strand
CTCTCCTCCTCGCTCCAGGGCGGCCGCGACTCCCGCAACTCAGCCTTCTTCCTGGGCAGGTTCTTCCCCACCGGGGCCCAGCCCACCTTCTCCCGCCGCCCTCCTCCTAGGCCCGGGCGCCCCCGCTTCCTCTCCTACACTTTCTTTTTTTAAAAAACCACTACACTTTCTGTGGGGATGACCAATATCAGTAGTAGGAAATCCAATTACGTATACAAAAAATACTATGTCTAGTTGGGTAGATATATGATGTTTTGGGGACACACAGTACGTGGCACTCATTACACAGTGACTATAGGGTAACTACCCTGAAGCACAGAACTGTGACGGCCACAGCAGCAGGACCTGGCCCCTCTGCTGAGCACTTTGGGAAACTGGATGCCCACTCATCCATGGGCCCGACAAGGAAACCTGCTCAGGAGTTCAGCCCTGAAGGGGCAGCTCCCAGAGTCACTTGCAGCTGACAGATGCCAGGCAAGCACATGGGTGATGAAGTAGTTACAGCCTCACTCACAAAAGCTACCATTTCTCCTTCTAGAAAGAAGCAGGAAGGGAAGGAATTCCTTGAATCTGCACCTGGCGTGTCAGGTGGGAGTGCAGAGGAGGCTGGGAGCCAGCTGGACTTGCTGCGCCCCAGCACCACGAAGTTCTCCCAGCAGCCCTCCCGCTCGCGCTCCTCCTGGTGGACGCGCAGGAACAGCGCCAGCTTCTCAGCGAGAGGAAGCTCACGTCGAACCCGCGGCTGCTGGGATCTGGGTGATGTCGCCGGGCGCCATGCGGATGGAGCGCCCACCATCAAGTCCCGGGTGGGGCGCTCTCCTCTCCCTGGAAACGGATGCGCACAACAACACCGCTCTTGCTCGGGTTGGCCCCGGAGCCCGCCGCCCCCCCCAGCTCCTCCGGGGAGACTCCTCCGCCGGCGCCGAGCCTGGACGAGGTCTCCCTGGCCGCCCCTCGGCCTTCTTCCTCCGGCCCGCCTCCGCGCCGCC
>NW_006293240.1:2256-3147 GCF_000327345.1 Myotis davidii | reverse complement strand
ACCTGGGCGTGGGGTGTGTGGTCTGAGGAGCCCGCCTGGCCCCAGCTCCGCGCTCACTCCTCCTTCCTGTCCCTCCTGCAGCCCCTGCTCCCTGGGGCCTCATCCACACTCCAGGCCTTGACTGTCCTGTCTGCTGCGCCCTCCCACCTGTTCCTCCAGCCTGACCTTCCTCCTACAGGTCCCCACACTCAGCGTCCATCGGCCAGAACGCTCCCCTTCCTTTCTCTCCAGGGGAAGCCTTGGCAGCCCCCGTACCCCTTCCCCCTTTCCCCCCAGGCCGGGCCCCCCTTCCTGTCTCTGCTGACAACAAGCCCCGTCCTCCTACCTGCATGGCACAGCTCTGGGGTGTCCTCCCTCCCTCCTGGTCCCTCCCCAGATTCCCTCGGAGATGCTGTGACATCCATCTGTTCACATGTTCTCAGTGTCCAGCCACTTCCCACTGCTCCCCCCTCACAACCCCGAAAACCAGCCTCTCTCCCTGGGACACGGGGAAGTTCGAGATCCATTCCCTGCAGCCCCAGGGGCCCTTCCTCATGGTACTGTTCTTGGCACAGCCGCCAGCCTGGTCCTTTTATTTTTTAAAAAATATATTTTTATTGATTTCAGAGAGAGGATGGGAGAGGAAGAGAGAAATATCAATGATGAGAATCACTGATCCGCTGCCTTCTGCATGCCCCTCACTAGGGATCAAGTTGACAAACTTGAAATGTTGCCCTGACCTGGCATCGAACCTTGACCTCCTGGTTCACAGGTCATGCTCAACCACTGAGCCACACCGGCTGGGCGCACCTCAGTCCATCTTAAGGAAAAACCTATATAACAGGTTGAACAAAGGTCTGTGTTTCCTTCCCTCCCCCTCCCTCTACCAGATGAATCTCTTTTTAGAAAAGC
>NW_006293240.1:0-926 GCF_000327345.1 Myotis davidii | reverse complement strand
GGTGAGGGGGAGGGCGGGACCCAGGCCTGAGCCCAGGCTGGCCTGCCCCAGGAAGGCCTCGCTGTCCAAGGTCCTGAAAACGCGCTGCATTAACACACGTGACAAAACCTGGGGGATGTGTGACCCTGTGACCACAGGTCCTGGTGGGACAGGGATCCACTGAGGGACAAGGTCAGAGGAGCAGGGAGGTGACCCGCCGGAGGACTGACCACGTCAAAGCCCATGATGCACTGAGCACTGACCTGGCACGGGCCCCAAACACGCTCTGTCCTCACAGCCCCTCAGGTCCCCGCCTGGGAAGGGCTCCCCACTGCAAACACATGGGACCTGGGTAGTTCTTGAAGCTTAGATTTATTTCCCCTCAGAAGTTAGGATTTTCCCCTTTAACCCACCAACCCTTCTTGGAAAGAAATGAACAGCGTCACATCCAGAATCACATTTAATACGGGAGCAGGAAGTGTAAGCACAGACCACCAGAAAGTAAAGGTAGAGACAGGGAGGTCCCGAACCAGGAAAGTGTGGGGAGCAGGGCGGGGCCAGACCCCCAATCAGAAGTTCTTGAGTCAGGAAGTGGGAGCCTGAACACAACTTCCATCACTCAGTCCCCACAAGGCAGCTGCCTCACACTGTGGAGGACAAGCATCATGAACACATTCAGGTCAGTGGCTGTAACTGGTGACATTCTCAAAGCCCACTTCATGCTCACAGTGTCCCACAGGCTCCCCACCACCCAGTCCTCCCCTCTGCCCACCCCTCCCCACGGCAGGGTCTCCCCTTTAGAAAGTGAGAGAGATACATCAGAGCCCTGGGCGCTGTCACTGCCTAGAGTGCACACTCAGACCCCAACCCTGCCCACCTGAGCGCCTCCTCCCCCTCATCACAGCTCCAGCCACAGCTCCCAGCAGAACCAGGCCCACAGCGAGGCC
>NW_006293239.1:50182-51046 GCF_000327345.1 Myotis davidii | reverse complement strand
TGGTTCTTCTTTCTCACTCTTGTTTCTCCTGCTCGGAATGCAGAGTGCTGGGGCTGCTGGCTCCACTAATGGAATTTTTTAGACAAGTAACAAAATATCCTAAAATTTATAGAGAACTATAGAAGACCCTAAACAGCCACAAAAATCTTGATAAAGAAAAGAAATGGAGACATCAGTCTACCTGATATAAAACTATACTACAAGGTTATAGTAGTTAAAACAGCATGGTACTGGCATAAAACCAGATACAGATCAATGAAGCAAAATAGAAAGCCCTGAAATATACCCACACCCATATGTTCAATTAATCTCTTACAAAAGAAACAAAAATATACAGAGGGGTAAAGACAGTTTATTTAATATATGGTGTTGGAAAAACTGGACAGATACAGACAAAAAATGAAACTAGACCATCTTCTTGCACCATATAAAAATGGATTAAAGACTTAAATGTAAGACTGAAAGCATAAAATTCCTATAAGAAAACATAGGCAGTAAACTCTCTGACGTTGCTCTTAGTAATATTTTTTGGATCTATTTCTTCAAGCAAGAGATACAAAATAAAAAGTAAGCAAACGATACTACATCAAACCAAAACTTTTTTGGACGGCAAAAAATGAAAGAAGATATTTACCAATGATACATCTGATTAGGGGTTAATATACAAGATTTATAAAGAACTCATACAACACCAAGAAAAACAACAATTCAATTAAAAAAAATGGTTAGACCTTACCCTGACCAGTTTGGCTCAGTGGCTAGAGCATCTTCCTGCAGGCTGACGGGTCCTGAGTTCAATTCTGGTCAAGGGCACATACCTCGGTTGCAGGCTCCATCCCAGGCCCTGGCTGGGGCTCCCATCAG
>NW_006293239.1:42457-50151 GCF_000327345.1 Myotis davidii | reverse complement strand
CGCCCCTTCAGCCCCCAGGCTGATGCTATATCCACTGAGCCAAACTGACTAGGGCAAGGGAGAAGGATTTTTAAGAACAATTTGTTAAAGTTAAAACACATTTTGGATTAAAGACTTAAACATTAGACCTGAAACCATAAAAATCCTAGAAGAAAACATAGGCAGTAAGCTCTCTGACGTTGCTCTTAGTAATATTTTTTGGATCTATTTCTTCAAGCAAGAGATACAAAATAAAAAGTAAGCAAACGATACTACATCAAACCAAAACTTTTTTGGACGGCAAAAAATGAAAGAAGATATTTACCAATGATACATCTGATTAGGGGTTAATATACAAGATTTATAAAGAACTCATACAACACCAAGAAAAACAACAATTCAATTAAAAAAAATGGTTAGACCTTACCCTGACCAGTTTGGCTCAGTGGCTAGAGCATCTTCCTGCAGGCCGAAGGGTCCCTGGTTCAATTCCAGTCAAGGGCATGTACCTTGGTTGTGGGCACATCCCCAGTGGGGGGTGTGCAGGAGGCAGCTGATCGATGTTCCTCTCATCGATGTTTCTAACTCTCTATCCTTCTCCCTTCCTCACTGTAAAAAATCAATAAAATATATTTTTAAAAAATCGTTAGACCTGAATAAACATTTCTCCAAAGAGTATATGCAGATGACCAATAGATATATGAAAAGATTCTCAATTCACTAATTGTCAGAGAAATGCAAATTGGAATCTCAATGAGATATCACCTCACACCTGTCAGCATGACTATCATCAATAACTCAAGTCGTGCCCAGGATGTGGAGGAAAAAACAAACAAACTCATGCACTTTTGGTGGGATTGCAAATTGGTGCAGCCACTACAGAAAATGGCATGGAGGTTCTTCAAAACCTTAAAAATAAATAGTGCAGGTAACTTGTAATAAAGTATTTCCAACTTCTTCCTCTCTTACCATGTAACACTCTTTTTATTCGTTTTACTTTTACAGAAGCTTTAATTACTGAATATATTGTTACTATTATTTCTTTTAACAAATCAATCTGTTAGATCAATTAAGAATGAGAAAAATAGCCCTAACTTGTTTGGCTCAGTGGATAGAGTGTCGACCTGAGGACTTAAAGGTCCCAGGTTCGATTCCGATCAAGGGCATGTACCTTGGTTGTGGGCACATCCCCAGTAGGAGGTGTGCAGGAGGCAGCTGATCCTTGTTTCTCTCTCATTGATGTTTCTAACTCTCTATCCCTCTCCTTTCCTCTCTGTAAAAAATCAATAAAATATATTTTGAAAAAAGAATGAGAAAAATCAAGATTGTATTTTACCTTCATTTATACTTTCAGCAGCCTCTCCCTTTCTTTATGTAGATTCAAGTTTCTGACCTATATCATTATTCTACTCTGTGAAGAACTACTTTTCACACTACTTTCAGATCTACTAATTAATTCCTCTCTCTCTTGAGAAAGCCTTTGTTTTTTTTTTTTTTTTTTTTTTTTTACTTTTGAATGATAATTTTCTGGATATAGAAATCTAGTGTGGTATTTCTTCAACCTCTTAAACATTTCACTGCATTCTGTTCTGGTGTGATGATATCTGAAGATATGTCCAGGTGTTTCTTTGTGAATAATGTTTTCCTTTATCTGGATTTCTTCAAGAGTTTATCTTTTTCTTTTATTTTTTTTTACATTTTAAATATAGTATGTCTAGGTGTATACATTTTCCCCTCCTGGATGCTGTTTTCTAAACATCCTGAAATCCTCTGAAATTCTCATCTGTTATTTCTTCAATTATGTTTGTTTCTTTTTCATTTTCTGGTATTCCTATTATGTATATGTTTCACATTTTACAATTGTTCCATTGTTTTTGGATATTTTGTTCAATTTATTACATTCTTTTTTCTCTTTGTTATTCAGTTTGGGAAATTTCCACTGATATATATTTAAGTTCAATAATTCTTTCCTGGCTGTATCCAGTCTACTTATATTCTCATCCAAAGCATCCTTCATTTCTGTTATAGTGCTTTATTTCTATTTCCTTTTAATTATTTTTTTAGCGTTTCAATCTCTCTGCTTACATTAATCACCTATTCTTGCATGTTGTCCACTATTCCCATTAGAATCTCAGCATATTGAATTTAGTTGTTTCAAATTTCCTGATAATTTCAAAATCTGCTAAATCTGCTAAGCCTGGTTCAGATGCTGTCTTTGTTTCCTTAGATTGTGTTTTGTTTTGTTTTGTTTTTCCTTGTAGTATGACATTTTTTCTTTAAAGCTGAACATGACACATTGGGCAAAAGAAACGGAAGTAAATAGGCTTTTAATGTGAATCTTTTCTTTCTTTCTTTTTTTTTTTTTTAATCTCTCTAGGACTTGGGTCATGTTTACTGTTTGCTGACGCTCCAAGTATCAGAAGTTAAATTTCTGCCACATCCTTGTTTTTGTTCACAGTGCTATTTTTGAATTTTTTAAAGAGACTGGCTCTCAAATAGAGTCTGAATCTTGTGCTTTTTTCAGCTGTTAACTGTTGTTATTATATTGCGACCTTATTCATGTTATGGGAATGTGTGTCATAGTAGAGAAACATTCTGTAATTCTATGGAAAGTCTCATTCTTTCAGTAAGCGTATATAACCTGTGTTTAACAGTCACAAGTTTTTCTCAATTTTTCTGGACTTACATAAGACGGGAAAGCTAGAGTTTGCAGCATTGGTTATTTCCCTTCCAAAAGGTCAGTTTGGCTCTGGTAAAATAGTTCTCCCTGAGGACAGGCATTTGTTAAGGAGAAGAGAATACTATGCATTTTTAAATGATTACTTATCCTCTTTGTCTGGTAGAAGCAAAAGGTAACTTTCTCTGACCTTCATCTTGAGAATCTAGTAAGGGCTCCTTTATGTAAAACTCACAAATATTGTTTTCCTTTCTCCCAAAATTGGTCTTCCAAGAATTTATATGTCTCAAGCTAGTCCCTGCTAAATTTCCAGTAATTTTAAATTATTCTTTAAGTATTCCTATGAATTGTTGACTCCATCAGAGGTGTTGGCTTCTCTGTGTTCACCCATCTCTTCAGTTTTGGAGTCACTGGTTTCCCCACGACTTATTTTCTCTGACAGATTGAAGAATATTTAATATTTACTTTTGTGTTTTTTATAGATAAAAGAATGAATTTAATACACAGATACTTTACTACAATTTGATAAAAATCATCTTCCCTCTACTTTCACAAATCACAACACAGAGACATTATAAACTAAGGTAGAAAAAGAGATTTACATTCATCAAAAAATAATATTCCAGCCAGAATCAGTTTGGCTTAGTGGATAGAGCGTCGGCCTGTGGACTCAAGGGTCCCGGGTTCGATTCCGGTCAAGGGCATGTACCTTGGTTGCGGGCACATCCCCAGTGGGGGTCATGCAGGAGCAGCTGATCGATGTTTCTCTCTCATCGATGTTTCTGGCTCTTTATCCCTCTCCCTTCCTCTCTGTAAAAATTCAATAAAATATATTTTAAAAATAATAATAACATTACAGCCTTTTTCATCATTAATACCTATTTGTAGCATCTGTATGACTGGGATATCTGATCATAATCTTTGAATTACTACAGAGTGTGTTGAATGTTGGAACCTGTTTTATTAAATAGAATCAAAGGTGTATTTTTCTATTTTGCTGATCCATTATAAAGACTTTAATGGTAGAATCTAGTAATAATAGGCTCTAGGAACATCTAAGAACTTTAAAGGAGACAAGCTGTACAGGTAAAGTGGTAATTATTAAATACAGTACCCAATATTTAAGGAAAAATCCTTTTATAAAGATTTTTTTAGATTTAGCTTTATCAATGGGTTTGTTTAATCCTAATGAATCATTGCATGAAAAGTTAAATTTTCTGTTATGAGGATGAGAGGAAAGAATCCCTAGCTCTTTGTGTATTGGTGTAAGAACTGGCAGTCTGCCTATAGGTTTTTAATGAAAGTTGCACAATAATTAAAAGCAAATAAATATTTTGAAATCTTCTTTGTAAATTCTAAATGAATGGTTCTATTCTATGTATATGCCTTGTTTTCTATAGATATGTAAATATATCATAATATTTTTATATTTGAAGATGCACATTTTTCTCCATATTCTCTTCTCTATGAAATTAGAATGTAGTTTACAATCTGTTGCATATTGCAATATTGTTCTTGTCAGACAAAGAGTAGTTCTCAATGACTATGCAAGTATAAACTTGTTTAAAGCTGCTCATATTGTTGTCAATTCCACTGAATTATGTTTATTGTTGGTGTTTCACATTTTGAGTTTAACTGCCATTTCAGTTTTTTAAAAGATTACAATATGATAAAGCAATGAAAGAAAAAGTTGTGTACACTAAAAGGCTTGATAATTAGACATTGGTGTGTTTGGTAATGTTAAGCAAAAATACTATGGTTGAATTGACTGAAATTCCGCATTTGCTTCCTAAGCAACAATCAAGATATGAAGAGTTGCAAAAGTACATGAGGATGTATTTATTGTTTTCTTACAGATATATGTTCAAAATAAAGACTAGAACTACCCTTAGGGTGTGGGTGTTAGTGTACAATTTGTTGTGGGAGGCCCTGTCTATAAAGGGCAATGATAGTGTAGCTTACTCTCAAGTGTATATGTATCCACAACAAGAGAGAGAGCAAGCACAGGAGAGAGAGTGACAGGGAGAGTATAAAGACAATGGGATACAAATGTTCGTAGCAGGGGAATCTGGTGAGTGAGGGGTGGACGGAATTCACTGAACTGCTCTAATATATTGGGGTAACTCTCATCGGTGGGTGGTAGGTAGTGCCTGTGACCAACTTGCCAGGAAACAGCACAAGCACTGGGTAAGCCAGGCAGCCTGGGCTCCCTCCCATCTGCCACCCCTGCCCCCTTCAGTCCTTCCAGACTTCCCACCTTCCACTCCCCTCCATTCAGATCACCTCTTGACCCTTCCTCTTCCCCCCACCCCAACTCACTTGGTGATGTCATCAGCGTAACCCCTGTGACCTCATAGAGCAGATCCCCTACTGTCGCCAAGCAACCCAATGTGGACAGCAGTTAAGAGCAGCAGGGGCAGGCGGCCCTGTCACCTGGCGGTGGTGTGTAGGGGCACCACGGCCTCTGTGCGGCAGTCTCCAGGTCAGGACAGCCGGGAGCTGCTGGCAGAGGGGTAGTGGCAGCGGTGGTGGAGTCAGCTGCCTTGTGGAACACAGGTGTCCAGTAGCCCATGAGTCCAGCCAAGTTCTCATCTCTCCTTCCTCAGCCCTCCTCTCCACCACCTTCCCTGTCCCCTGTCACCTACCTCCACCTCAAAGTCCGGCCGTGGCTCACCTATTCCCGTGCCCTGTGGGTTGCCGCTCCCCCTAACTATGGTCTCCCCCACCTTATGCCTGTCAGGAAGCCTCCCCACAAAGATCGGCCAATGGCGCTGTCTCCGGATGAAAAGTGCCTCCAGAAGGAGTTCCTCCACCTTTCTCGGAACTCCCCAGAGCTGTGCTCTGCAGGGCCCATCACAGAAAAACCTGTTCAACTGGCAGGGAATTGTACTGGGGCCCAGGGACAGCCCCTATCAGGGAGGGGTCTTCTTCCTTATCATCCGATTCCCGTGGGAGTACCCCTTCAAACCACCCAAGATCCAATTTAAAACTCGAATTTGCCATCCGAACATAAACCATAATAGGTGCGTCTGTCTGGCCATCCTTAATGCCGAGTGGTCTTCCGCACACACAGTTTCCAAAGTATTGCTCTCAGTGCCATTTTATGTCATCCCAATCCACACAATATTCTCGGTCCAGAAATTGGGAAGATTTACATATATGATAGGCCAAAGTATGAGTTCATGGCTCAAGTATGGACGAAGAAGTATGCCATGCAATTTAACAATTAATAATACAATCACCTTAATAAAACAATAAGTTCAGGTGACTGTGTTTTGACTACTATCTATGAAGCAACGTTTCCCCATTCTTTTGGGCACAAGTTGTACACCCTCCACATCAGGGTGTGTGTGGAAGGGGTGGAGGGAGGCATGGGGTGGGAAGACAAGGGGGTGCGGCAAGGTTGGGGGAATGGGTGAATGTGAGACAGACCAGTTTTTTAAAATATATTTTTATTGATTTCAGAGAGTGGGAGAGAGAGATAGAAACATCAGTGATAAGAGAGAGTCATTGATTTGCTGCTTCCTGCATGTCCCCCATGGAGGGTCGGGGGATCTAGCCCACAACCCAGGCATGTGCTCTGCCCAGGAATTGAACCGTGACCTCCTGGTTCATAGGTTGACCTCAACCACTGAGCGACCCTGGCCCAGAAAGACTGATGTGTTGTAATCTTCATTTTACTAAAAGCTTTCTTTACTGATTTAGTACTAGGAAAGCAAAAACAAGGGGTGGTGTATTTAGAATAAAGAGAGCAGTTCCACCAGTTAGTGGGATAATTTTTAAGTGGTAGTCCTTTAGAAGTGACAATATTGAGGAAAAATTTGAAGATTACAAAAGTGAATAAGTATCAAATTATACTTCAAAACCACTGTAATCAAAACAGCCTGGTACATGCACAAAAATTAAACTAACCACAAACTTACCCCATACAGAAGAATAAACTCAGATAAAAGGCTTAAATGTACGTCATGAAACCATAAAAATACTACAAGAAGCCATAGGAAGAAAAATTTCAGACATCTCTCAGAAAAATATGTTTACCCAGAGAAAAAAAGCAAAAAAAAAAAAAAAAGAATAGCCAAATGGGACTATGTCAAAGTGGAAAACTTCTGCACAACAAAAACAAACAAAAACCCACAAACCATCAACAAAATGAAAAGGGAACCCACTGTTTGAGAGGGCATATTTGCCAGTGATACATCTGATAAGGAGTTAATTTCCAAAACATTCAAAGAACTCACACACATCAACACCAGAAAGACAACCAATCCAATTAAAAATGGATAAAGGACATGAATAGACACTTCTACAAAGAGGATATGCAGATGGCCAAGAGACACATGAAAAAATACTCAAAGTCAATAATCCTTAGAGACATACAAAGTAAAACTTCAATGAGATATCAACTCACACCTGCCAGAATGGGTACGATGGACAAATCAATAAACAAGGGTTGGAAAGACTGTAGAGAAAGGGGAGCCCTAGTACACTGCTGGTGGGAATGTAGACTGGTGTAGCCATTGTGGAATACAGTATGGAGTTTCCTAAAAAAAAAAATGGAACTCCTATTTGATCCAGTGATCCTACTTCTAGGAATATATCCTAAGGAACCTGAAACACCAATCAGAAAGGATATATGTAGCGCTATTTATAATAGCTAAGGTCTGGAAACAGTCCAAGTGCCCATCAGTAGATGAATGGATAAAAAACTATGGTACATTTACACCATAGAATACTATGCAGCAGTAAAAAAGAAGGATCTCTTACCCTTTGAAACAGCATAGAGGGACCAAAATTGAAAATAAGTGAAATTTCCATTTAATTAAAGGAGTGGTTTTAAATATAATATATCTACACCATGGAATATATTTAAGCTATTCAAAAATACACACCTGAGCCTTGAATGGTGTGGCTCATTTGGTTGGGCATAATCCCATGCACTAAACATTTGCCTGTTCCACCCTAGGTCAGGACATATGCCAGGGTTGCAGCCTCAATCCCCCATCGGGGGCTAGGGGTGGTGGTTGCAGGAAGCAGT
>NW_006293239.1:38960-42351 GCF_000327345.1 Myotis davidii | reverse complement strand
AGCACGGAGAGACCTGGAGAGCATCATGCTAACCGAAATAAGCCAGTCAGAGAAAGACAAGTATCACATGATGTCACTCACATGTGGAATCTAGTGAACAAAATAAACTGATGAACAAAATAGTTCTAGAATCATGGAATCATGGAACAGACTGCTAAATCTCAGAGGAAAGGATGAGGAGGAGGAGAAGAACTTAAGCAAAGAACTTTTATGCATATATGCATAACCCAAGTACACAGGCATTAGGGCAATATGCCTGGGGGATGGCAAGTGAGAGGTTTCATCAGTGTTTCTCTCTCTCTCTTCCTCTCTCTCTAAACATCAATATACAAATCTTTAAAAAATATACACTTGATCTATACCAGATATATAAGTCAGAATTTTCCAGATAAATAGAACAAATATGACACTATGTGTAACAAGTCTATACACACACACACACACACACACACACACAATTGATCCTCATTATCCATGGTAGTTATTGATATTAAGAGTCATAAAAACACTGAATTTTCAAACTCTAAACCTTTACTTTTCAAGAAAATACACACATATCACATAGACTATATCGTAAATCCCTAAGATAATTCTTCTTGATAGATTTCATTTTTTATGTTTTACAAAGAAAAAGAAATGTTCAAACATGTAATATGTCTTGCTGGAGGCCACCCCACTACAGATGCCAGAGTTGGTATTCAACTCCTATCCAACTGGCTCCAGAGTCAGGACTTCTTGCACTTCCCTGCACCACCTAACCATCTCCATTCTTTATTAATTTCTGTGTTAGAGCTAAAACAAGAGGCAGAGTGCAGTCTTGACCTCAGCTGGGAATATGTGAATTGGGCAACAAAGTTTTGTAGCTGTTCTGCACATGTCCACAAATAACCAAGAAAGTATGTGAATATTGTTTTTGGGTGTCAATTTAATTTTTGTTGGTAGGTGAATTCACAAATATGAAATCCAGAAATAATTAGTGTGTGTGTGTGTGTGTGTGTGTGTGTGTGTGTGTGTGAACAGATTTAAGGATTTGGCTAACTTGATTATGGGAACTGGTGAAGATATATCCCTTAGGGCAGTCTGGCATCTTAGAAATTCAGGCAGGGATTGCAGTTTTGAGTCAGAACTTCTTCCTGAGAAATCTCAGTTTTTACTGTTTTGCTATCAAGGCCTTCAACTAGATGATATTCAGCCATATGAAGGTGTGTTACATTACCTGATTGTGGATGTTAACCACATCTACAATATACTTTCAGAGCAACACCACAAGTTACTGTTTGATTAAATATCTGGGCAAGTTGACACATAAAATTAACAATTATACCAGGTGACTTGGATTTACTTTTATGAAAAGAAGGGGGAGTGGAAGAAGGAGGAGGAAGAGGAGGAAGAGGAAGAGGAGAAGGGAGAAAAATAGCACTGGAACAAAACACAGCATGATCACATATGTAAACATATGTAAAATTGTATAGATGTATTTTTAATGTACAAAAAATAGAGAAAAATCCTGGTCCAAATGAACATCACATGCACGTAGTAAAAGTTATAAATAGATAAAATATTTCTTTTTGAAAACAGAGGAGAAAGTCACCTTATGAAACATTGAATTGCAAAGCCATGGCCACTGAAATTGTGTTTCACTAGCATAAGGATAATAAGGATAAAGAAGTTTACCAATAGAACCTCATATTAGAACGTCATATACATTCACACACACACACACACACACACACACACAAACTATATCAGAAATTGATATATTTGGAAAATAAGAGTTGTCTCACTGAGAGGAGAAAAATAAAAGCAGACAATTTACTCTCTACATAAAATAACAAAGTCCAGATTGATTAAAGATATAAACGTGAATGAAAACAGTGTAAAATAATTTTATAAATGTTAGAAGTTTGTGAACTTTGGATGTGGAATAAACATTTAATCAAAAATCACAAAAGCTTAAATTTGAAAGTAAAAATAATAGATATACTAAAATAAATTTAAATATTCTGCTTATTCAGCATATTTAGGCAACTGATCACACTCCAGGAGATATTTGCAGTGTTTACAACAAGAAATGATTAGTATATCTAGCTCATATACCGAACTCCTGAAAATCAAGGCAAATATGGGAAACAGCAGAAAACTCTTTTCTTATGAGCAAAATACTACTTTCAGAAATTGAAAATCAAATGGCTAATAAGTACATGAAGACCTGCTCTACATGACTAGGTATCAGATACATGAAAATAAAAACAAAAAAATAAATAGCTCTTTTCAGACATCATGTTTATAAAAATATAATCAAATAATACTAAATAGTAATAATATGGGGAATGAGAACCTGTTCACGTTGGTAAAAGTATAAACTTGTGCAATCAGTATTGTGAGCAATCTAGCTGTATTGAGTGAAATCAACTTTGGGTGTATCCTCTGACCCAGAAATCCCTCTTTTTAGTATATAATCAAAGGAAACACTCATCCAGTGTATTCAAAAATGTGTTCATTATAGTGTAGTTTGAGGTCAGCCAGGATTGTATAATATACTATACTAGAGGCCCTGTGCACGAAATTCATGCACTGGGGAGGGGGTGTCCCTCTGCCTGGCCTGTGCCCTCTCTCAGTCCAAGAACCCTCGAGGGATGTCTGACTGCTGGCTTAGGCCTGATCCCCAGGATCTCTCACTCTTTACCATCTGCTTGCTGCTCCTTACCTCTTGGTTCACTGCTCCTTAGCGCTGCCATGAAGCCAGCCATGAGCCTGGTTTCTGGTTGAGTGGCACTCCCCTTATAGGAGAATGCACTGACCACCAGGAGGCAGCTCCTGCGTTGAGCGTCTGCCCCCTGGTGGTCAGTGTGCATGATAGTGACCAGTCATTCTGGTCATTTTGCCATAACAGTTGCTTAGGTTTTTATTATATAGATAATAAATATATAACATCCTTTATCTAATAAAAGAGAAACATGGTAATTGGCATACGACCGTTACCCTTCCCATTGGCTAATCAGGGATATATGCAAATTAACTGCCAGCCAAGATGGCGGCCGACAGCCAGGCAGCTTGAAACTAACACGAGGATTGCTTGCTTCAGTGACGGAGGAAACCAACGTTCCCTGCCTGCATTTCAGGCCTCTGAGCCTGCAGCTTGAAACATTTTAAAAAATATAGAACCTAAAAAAAAAAAACCCACAGAAACCAGCTTTCAGGGAGCTGGGATCTCAGAACTGGAGTGGATACAGAGTTTCGATTATATAACCTAAACCAGATACCTACTTTCAGCAGCTGAGGCCTCAGAGCTGGAGCCAAACCTCAGAGCTAAAGCTGGCCCAGAATTTAAAAAAAAAGAAGAAGAAAAGGAGCAGTTGGGAGCTTCAGTCACCCGACAGCCTGAAAATAG
>NW_006293239.1:33132-37166 GCF_000327345.1 Myotis davidii | reverse complement strand
AAGCCTGACCAGGGGCTGCATCTCGGTTTTAGGCCTGCCCTCTGCCACCCAGGAGCAGGCATAAGCCAGCAGGTTGTTACCTCCCGAGGGGTCCCAGACTGGGAGAGTGCACATTCCTGGCTGAGGGACCCCCGCCCCCACTGAGTGCGCAAATTTTTGCACCCCGCCCTGCTCTGTGCATGACAGGGGAAGGCACCCCAACTCCCCAGTCGGCCCTGCTCTGAGCCTGACCGGGCCGCACCTCGGGATTAGGCCTGCCCTCTGCCACCCAGGAGCAGGCATAAGCCAGCAGGTTGTTACCTCCCGAGGGGTCCCAGACTGGGAGAGTGCACATTCCTGGCTGAGGGACCCCCGCCCCCACTGAGTGCGCAAATTTTTGTGCACCCGGCCTCTGGTATATAATAATATAATGTATAGGTAATGGAGAGTGGAGACTTTAATAAATCCAACCACTGTGGCTCACTCAACTACAGTGATTGAAATTGGAGCTAAGAAAACCCCACATGGTTCAATTGCCTTTTCCAGTCTTCTGCTCCACTACTATAGGCATGTGGCTTTGCATCTTTATAAGTGCAAGATAGCTATTTACCTTCAGGAATTACCTATACAATCTAGGAAATAAGAGGATAGGCAAAGTGTAGGACAAAGAGACAAACTCGCTGAGTTACTCTCCTTTTCATGCTGGAATATATTTTCTTCTGTAATCTACTCCCAGTAAAAAGCACTTATATTTCTTTGATCAGAAGCAAGTCATATAGACACTGCTAGATGCAAAGGAGTGTGATGAGATGAATATTTTAATTGGGCACATTACCAACTAGATCAAAAAGGGAATCTATTAGTAATCAAGAAAGGGAGAAAAAATATTGAGTATGCAGTTGGCAATGTCTTTCGCATATGAACATACATTAGATAGAAAACTTGGAGAGGGTATTAAAATGAGATGAATGATTCAATATGAGGAGAATAAGAGTGCATAAGGAATTAGAAAGAGACCATGTACAGATTTATGGTGATAGTGCATCTTGAACAGAAGAATACTAACCAGCATGTTTCTGTTCAACAAAGCAATGATACCACAAAATAATGAAAACAACAAAACAAAGGCAAGATTATTATATTAAACAAGATATAGTTGAGGTACTGAAATATGTTTAATGTAGTTTCAATATGGACTTAGGAGTGGAGAGAAATAAAGTTAAAACAGAGCCTTGTAAACAAGATTGGGGAATTTGCAGTTTATACTAAAATCACTTGAGGATTTATTAAAAATTTTTCATCTCCAGCACTGACAAATGCAAAGTTGTATAAATCTGATAGAAAGTGCAGTCAATATCTGATAATTATCTAAAACAGACCTATATTTATAAGTGAGAGAATTCAGAAAAATAACTTGTTTACTTCTCATTTTCTAATCCTCTTTAAAACTTCTTCAGGTTTTACAGGGTATATGAGTAAAATTATTTGTAATTTATTTAAAACTAGAGGCCCAGTGCACAAAATCTGTGCACTGGAGTGGGCAGTCCCTCAGCCTGGCCTATGCCCTCTCGCAGTCTGGGACCCCTTAGGGGATGTCCACCTGCTGGCTTAGGCCCAATCCCTCTCACAATCTGGAATCCCTTGCTCCTTACTGCCCGCCTGCTCATTTCTTACCACTCAGCTCGCTACTTCTTAGCTGCTGCGCTTAGCAGCCATGAGCCTGGCTTCTGGCTGAGCAGCGCTCCCGCTGTGGGAGCACACTGACCACCAGGGGGCAGCTCCTTCTTTGAGCATCTGCCCCCTGGTGTTCAGTGCACATCATTGTGACCGCTCATTCTGGTCATTCCATCGTAATGGGTGCTTAGGCTTTTATTATATAGACAAGTGGCCCGTTGCATGAAGATTTGTGCAATTAGCCTTCCTTCCCCTGGCTGCTGGCACTGGTTTTCCTCCAGCATCTGGGACCCAGGCCTTTAGTCCGGCTGCAGCAGCAAGCCTTGGCTTCTCCTCTCTGGCTGCTCCCAGCCCCTCCTTTAAATTTCCAGCTCCTTGAGCGGAGCCCAGGTCTCCAGCTTCTCCTTGAACAGAGCCCAGAGAGGGGTCTAGGGCGGGGCTGGGGGTCTGGGTCACCACGACTGGAAGCCTGTGTTTCCCCGGGGACCCTGGCCCCAAGCCCCTCCTTGAGCGGAGTCCAGGGCTGGCAGGAAGCTTAGCTTCCTCTGTCGCCAGGAGCAACCCAAGCCTCCTGCTTTCTACAACTCTGTGGCTGCTGCCATCTTCAGTCATCTTCAGTCTTTGCTCTGCACCTGCATATGCAAATTAACCACCATCTTTGTTGGGTTAATTTGCATAGTAGCTCTGATTGGCTTGCGGGTGTAGCAGAGTGGCAGAGTGATGGAGTGATGGTTTATTTGCATGTTTCTCTTTTATTAGTGTAGACTAGAGGCCCGGTGCATGAAACTCTGGCCTGCACTCTCTCTAATCCATTCCCTCGGGGAATGTCTGACTGCTGGGTTAGGCCCGCACTTTTAAAAGATGACAGCTCCATTGTTGTTTCTTTCTTTTCATGCTTACACCTATTGGAATTTGTAGGTATTCAAAGTGTGTATACATTTGGGGGGACACCCTGTATATCTCGAGTCAGTGGTGAAAGGAACCAACAGCAGATTTGGAACCCCAAGACAGGGAATCTCGCTCACTCCCTGCATATATCCCCACTCCACTTTCCACATTCACGGGCAGTGGGAGAATCAACATTTTCTCTAATTACCTCAGAAAATCACATCCTGTTACCCACTGCCCAGCAGGAGTGCACTAGGCCCCAAGCAAGCAAGGCTTAGTCAGGGCAGCCTTCGCTCATTGGTGCTGGCACCCAAAATGCACATTCCTCCTCTGCAGTCGCCCTGACTATCCCACCATTTCACTGATAGGACGGAACTTCTTGCCTCCTGATCTTGAACATTGACTGAAGGCACCTCAGTGAGGGCTGCCCCACGCAAACCTGGTGTGTCTGTCTGCACCTGCTCCCACCTCAGCACCTGCATTAGCCCCACAGAGGTGATATCGTTGCTGCACTGGCATCCACAGGAACAGGGAAACACCACACCGTCCTCTCACTGTCATCTCACAGGCACCCACTTTCAGCACCCAGAACACCCAGACACTCTCCAAAGGATGTGAGCATATTGTAGGGGATGTGTGCATGTCCTGTGGGGGACATAGGCATGCTGGGGTTGATGGAAATGCGGTGGAGGGGCGGGGGAAACTTGTGCACACCTTGGTCCGGGACTGTTGCAGGTGCGTGAGGGTGACAGCACACTGGGGGACATTCGCACACCAGTGGGGGAAGAGACGATGTGCGCACCAGACCTGCAAACTCCCATGGCATGGCTAGAAGGACATCAATCTGGCCCATCACAGTGGCTGTCCCTGTGATTGTGCACTTTCTAAGCCAGGAGGTGGGACATGCACAGCCATTCCTCAGTGCTGATAGCCTGCAGGCTCTGCTTGGTGCACTCACGGATGCCACAGCCACCATGTAGGGAGTACAGGTCTGCCTCCCCTGCCCAGAGGCTCTCCATGTGTACTGCCCAGAGGCCCGGAGTGGCCTGGGTTGGGCGGGACACCGGGGTGCGCTGCTCACCTGCCCAGAGTGACCAGGGCTGGACGGAAGCCAGGCATTTTTCCCTGCCCCAACCCGGACACTCTGCGCCTGAACACGCTGCCCATAAGCCCAGAGCAGCCAGGATGGGGAGGGGCGGGATGCCTGCCCCCAGCCACTTGGTGCCTGTGCACGTGCATGCTGCCCACAGGCCCTCAATCTTTGTTGGGTTAATTTGCATACTCACTCCTGATTGGCTGGTGAGCTTAGTGGAGGGATGGTTAATTTACATGTTTCTCTTTTATTATATAGAACTAGAGGCCCAGTACACAAAAATTTGTGCACTCGCGGGGGATGGGGGGTCCTCAGCCCAGCCTGTGCCCTCTTGCAGTTTGGGACTCCTCAGGGGATGACCACCACCTGGTTTAGGCCCGCTCCCCGGGGCACTGGGCCT
>NW_006293239.1:29217-32438 GCF_000327345.1 Myotis davidii | reverse complement strand
GTTTCTGAAACTGCTGTCTCAGAGGCCTGCAGCCGTAGGCGGAGAATGTTGGTTTCCTCCGTCACTGAAGGAAGCAAGCCTCATGTTAGTTTCAAGCTGCCTGGCTGTTGGCCGCCATCTTGGATGACAGTTAATTTGCATATCTCGCTGATTAGCCAATGAAAAGGGTAGCGGTCGTACGCCAATTACCATGTTTCTCTTTTATTAGTGTAGATAATACTGCAAGTACATGTGAATCAAACTAATATTTTACATGTGTTTGTTGTAATGTATTTGCAAGGTTTAACAATGCACGTTTAAAATTAGATATTCGTATTGGATCTACAACCTTGTGAATATACAAAAACATCAAATTGTGCACAAAAGGATGAATTCTATGCTTTGCAATCATTTCTTCATAAAGATACAAAAGTATATTATTAAGAGAATATATTGTATTTAATTTATGACATGGAAATCTGGTCTGAACAAATGGAAAAATGTGTATACTTGTATACAAATCTCACAAAAGAGATCATTTCAAAGCTATTTTCTATTTAATATTTTTGCTAAAATTTTAACAATTATATGATATAATGTGATGTGAAATAAAACTCACAAATTTTGTTAAAGAAACATTTTGCAACTGTAATTATTTGTGTGTGTGCTTTTTGTTAGATGAAACAAATAAAATTTGAAATAGCTCAATGAACTGTAAAGATTGACAGTAGCTGTATGTAAGGGAATTTTGAAAAATATTATCTAAAACTAATTTCAAATAATTTATCATGCAGAAATTAAACTTATATTGGAAAATGGTAGCATTTTTATGTCAAAAGAGTAACCCACATTTGTACTTAGATATTGCGATAACATGAATATTGCCTTAAGATGGTCTACCTGACTATGGAGTCAAAAGAAAACTAAAATTCATCTAAATACCAAGATAGATACTTTAGGTAAATACAACATATCTACTATTTTGGAAAGTCATTGAAATATGTTTATTTACATTAGAACACCAAACATTCTAATAACAGAACAAAATGAACAATTTTTAGTTTGCCATATTAGGTCTTTCATTCTTTGGTCCCTGTCTAGCTCTACAGTTTCACTTCAGTGCTTCACTTGAATTCTTATTAACTACATCCCGCTGTATCAATCAAGCAATATTAAAGTACTAATTTATATCCATATGATTTTATCTTATATTTTATAATAAACTAGAGGCCTGGTGCACAAAAATTTGTGCACTTGGGGGCAAGGGGGGGGGTCCCTCAGCCTGGCCTGTGACTTCTCCCAGTCTGGGACCCCTCAGGAGATAATGCCCTGCTGGCTTAGGCCTGCTCCCGGGTGACAGAGGGCAGTCCCAATCCCTAGGTGCAGCCCCTGTTCGGGCTCAGAGCAGGGCCGATTGGGGAGTTGGGGCGCCACCCCCTGTCATGCACAGAGCAGGGCGGATTGGCAGTTAATTTGCATATTGCTCTGATTAGCCAATGGGAAGGGTAGCGGTCATACACCAATTACCATGTTTCTCTTTTATTAGATAGGATTATTTTAATAAGAATCAACATTATAAATATTGTGATAGGTATAGAGTATTTGATTCCAAAGTAGTATTGTTTAACAAAATCTATAGTTGTAGCTAGAGGTTTTTCCTGACTTAACTACTTTGGATATGTAATTTTATTTGAAGACTGGCTTTCCCTAAAAAATCTACCCTGCTTTTGTTTCCTGGGAATTCTTCATAACTGCATCTATACTGGGAAAACATCAGATAATTATAGGATAACTAGAGGTGGAGTGAGTGTCCCTCCAATTTGGGATCCATCTCACAATCCAGGACTGCTGCCTCTCAACTGTTCTCCTGCCTACCTGCCTGATCGCCCCTAACCACTACTCTGCCAGCCTAATCGATGCCTAACTGTTCCCCTGCCAGCCCAATTGCCCCTAACTGCCATCCCCTGCAATCCTGGTCACCTCTAACTGCCCTCCCTTGCCAGCCTGGTTGCCTCCAACTGCCCTCCCCTGCAATCCTTGTACCTTCCAACTGCCCTCCCCTGAAGGCCTGGTCATGCCCAACTGCCCTCCCCTGCTGGCCCGGTCACCCTGAACTTCCCTCCCTTGCCAACCTAGTCCCCCCAACTGCCCTCCCCTGCATGTCTGGTCACCCCTAATTGCCCTCACCTGCAGGACTGATTGCCCCCACCTGCCCTCCTTTGCTGGCCTGATCTCCCACAACTGCCCTCCCCTTCCAGCCATATTGTAGTGGCCATCTTGTGTCCACATGGAGGCGATCATCTTTGACCACATAGGGGAGGCCATCTTGTGTGCTGGAGTGATGGTCAATTTGCATATTACCTCTTTATTAGATAGGATTAGTTTAGTATTAAAGAAACGTCAAATTTATTTTCAGTCCTAATTCATTTATTTTTTACTATGTAACTTAGGAAATTAAATGTTCCAAGCTTGTTTTTCTCTAGCAGAGTAATCTACATATATAAAAGCCTAAGCATCCAGCTGACCAGCCAACCGGTCAACTGACCAACTATCAGTAACTATGACATGCACTGACCGCCAGGGAGCAGATGCTCAATGCAGAAGCAGAAACCAGAGGCATGGAAACATGGAATAGACTGATGAATCACAGAGGGAAGGGAGGAGGAGGGAGGGCAGGAAGAGATTAACCAAAGATCTTATATGCATTCTAGAGGCCTGATGCACAGATTCATGCACCGGTGGAGTTCCTCAGCCTGGCCTGAGGGGATCAGGCCAAAATCAGCTCTCTGACATCCCCCAAGGGCTCCTGGATTGTTATAGGGTGCTGACTAGGCCAAGGGACCCCACTGGTGCATGAATCTGTGCTCTGGACCTCTAGTAAATATACAAAATACTAGTGGCCTGGTGCAAGAAATTCGTGCACATAAAGATTTCATTTGATACACAGAAAAATAAAAGTGTTTAGTTACTTGGGATCTCACAAGTTAGTATTTATTAAAGAACTAGTGGCCTGGTACACAAAATTCATGTGTGTGGCGGTGGGGATGTTCCTCAGCCCGGCCTGCACCCTCTCCAATCTGGGACCCCTCGGAGGATGTCTGACAGAAGTCAGACATCCCTCTTGCAATCCGGGACTTCTAGCTCCTAACCACTCTGCCTGCCAGCTTGATAGGCTCCAACTTCCCCTTGCCACTGGCCTGCTTGCCCCCAAATGTCCCCACCGCCAGCCTGATCACCCCCAC
>NW_006293239.1:28733-28979 GCF_000327345.1 Myotis davidii | reverse complement strand
AACTGGCACCCCTGCTGGTCTGCTTACCCCCAATGACCCAGCCCCCCATCAGCTTAATCACCCACAACTGCCATCCCCTCTTGACCTCTAACCGCCTCTACCTCGGCCCCCAAACCATGGCTTTGTCCAGAAGAACATCCAGAAGGCCTCCTGGAAAGTCTCCCAGACTAATTAGCATGTTATCCTTTCATTAGTATAGATAGAGGCCTGGTGCATGGGTGGGGGCCCGCTGGTTTGCCCTGACGA
>NW_006293239.1:26005-28702 GCF_000327345.1 Myotis davidii | reverse complement strand
GGTTCCCTTGGGGTGTGGGGTGGCCTGGGTGAGTGCCCTGGGGTGTTTTGTAGGCCATCCATGACCCCATGAGGTGAGGGTCCCCACTGGGGTGTGTGGCCAGCCTGAGTGAGGGTCTGATGGCTCTTTGTAGGCTGGCCACTGCCCTCGGCAACCCAAGCTTGTAGCCCCTCCTTTTTTCTTTTTTTTCCAGTGCCTCCTTGAGCAGAGGGAAGCAGGTATCTAGGATTTATTTATCTTCTATATTTGAAACTTTGTAGCCTTGAGTGGAGGCCAGGGCTGGCCAGGGCAGGCGGGAGGCTTGGCTTCCTCCATCGCTGAGGGCAACTCAATCCTCCTGCTTGCTCCAGCTCTGTGGCTGCAGCCATTCTGGTTGGGTTAATTTGCATACTTGCTCCTGATTGGATGGTGGACATTGCTTGTGGGTGTAGCAGAGTGACATCAATTTTCATGTTTCTCTTTTATTAGTGTAGATATTTACATTGTGAATACACAGTGAATTTATCCATGGTAATATTTTGAGTTATTTGTAAAAAAATATTGTAATTCAAGCCAATTCTTTCAAAGTAATTAGTCATGAATGTTTAGAATATATAGGATAGCAGTCAATCAAGTTTCCTGTTTAAACATAAGTTTAGAAGTAATTAATTTTAACCTTTGTATTGAAAAGCTTTCTAAATGCATCAGTCTACCCTGTGGTTCTAGTAAATATGTTTTAGTAACCATATTGGCATCTGTCTTTGCTTTATTTGGATCTTACAGACAACCTGGTTCTTTAACAAATATAGAAACTGTATCTGCAATGGTATACTATTTAGTCATATAAAAGAAGAAAATCCTGCCATTTGCAACAACATGGGTGTTATGCTTAAGGACATTATACTAAAGGAAGTAAGTCAGATAGAGAAAGACAAATACTGTTTGATCTCATTTAAATGTAGAATCTTAAAAAAAAACTATTCATTGGGACAAAGTGTGATCCAGGTGCACATCTTTTAACATGCTTTTGGAGAATTTATGAAAAGTGGTCCTTGAACCACTTGAAGAGACATCAATCTTAGTTTCATGTAAGATATGTTTGTCTTCAAGGGATTTTTCTATACATATATTCTTTATTTGATTTTAAATTTCTCTTTCGTGTGTTTGTGTGTGATGAATTGATCTTTAAGAAAAATAGTTTCACTTGAGATGGTTTTAGCTAAACTGTAGTATCTATTACCCCAGGGAAAACTTAAATCTGACATTCCTCATTACCATGCTGCAGGTGTGAATGTTCTTGCCAAAGCAATTTTTCTGCCTGCTGTAATAGCACAGTAGGTGATCTCCTGAGTCAGAAACTCATAACAAAGTGCTCTACTCCTTTCTGCTCTTCTCAGTGGGGGAGGAAGACTACTGTAGGGACCCTTAAGTAGATTTTCTGAAAAACTCATTTCTGCTCATATGCTCAGGTTTTTCTTAGCGGGAAGGCTGACTTATCCTAGGATATACTAGTAAGTAAATGTAAAGAAAAATTTGAAGTCTAATTCTTGAAAACAAACAAAAAGTAATTCATTAAGTGAGATAGATTACTTTATCCTACTAGGCATCATTATCTCAAATCATGTTATTTCAGCAGGTAGCACTGTTCAACACATTCTGTCTCCCTTTAACCATAATTTGGGTATATGTTCAATATATTTTAATATCATATATGTTTTGATTTTAGCATTATTCTGATATTTATTTTTAGTAATTTTCAATAGAATTTACCATGTATGGGTAAAACTATACTTGGTGTGGTTAATATTCAGAGCATTCAAAAATTAAAAATCAATAATATATCATAAGAGTTATATAATACTATTCTGCAATATCATATTTATAAACTAAGAAAAATTTTTAAATATTTTGAAATTTATAAAAATATTTCTGAGTGTACTTTTCAAGGAATGTTGAGTATTACCTAGGTAACTCATCCAGGGCTATCTGACTTTATAGAAGTTGCAACATTTAATTGTTTGTGAGTAAGTTTATATTTCTGTCAGTAGTGGGAAACCAAGAATGCAAATGAAACTTCTACATCCAGATGGAAAATAATTTTCTTTTAAAAAAATCTTTATTGTTAAAGTATTATATATATGTTCCCTTTCCCCCGACTGATCCCCTCTAGCCTGGCCCCGCCTCCTCATCCCAGGCCTTCACCACCCTTTTGTCTGTGTTCATAGATTATGTATATATGCATACCAGAACTTTGGTTGATCACTTCCCACTCAGCCACCCACCCCCACCTACCACCTACACTGTTACATGCTTCTATATTCCTATATCTATTTTGTTCACTGGATTATTTTCTTTATTAGATACCACATATGACTGATATCATGTGATATTAGTCTTTCTCTGCCTGGCTTATTTCACTTAACGTAATACTCTCTAGGTTCCTACATGCTATCTCAAAAGGGCAGAAATCCTTCTTTTTTTAATTCCTTAAAGTATTACAAAGGGTATTACATATGTGTCTTTTTTTCCCCCCGCCCTTGACTATCCCCTGGCCTCCCCCACCCCCTCCCATGTCCGATATTAAGTGTACTCTTAGAAAATTTATGTTTAAATGAAGATTTAATATTAGTCTTAAATTGGGGTTATTTCATGGGCTATGAAGTATAACATATTATGGAAACACTAGAAGCCCAGCGTAAGGCCTTGCCATGCTAGCAG
>NW_006293239.1:23295-25152 GCF_000327345.1 Myotis davidii | reverse complement strand
TGCCAGTACCAGGCAGTTTTGAGAACAGTGGCTTTGTAATACATCTTGATATCTGGTATTGAGATCCCACCTACTTTGTTCTTTAACAGGATTGCTGCAGCTATTCGGGCTCTTTTTTTATTCCGGATGAATTTTTGGAGAGTTCGTTCTAGATCTGTGAAGTATGCCGTTGGGGTTTTAATGGGAAGTGCGTTCAATTTATAGATTGCTTTGGGTAGTATGGACATTTTAATGATGTTGATCCTACCAATCCATGAACTCGGTATGTTCTTCCATCTGTTTATGTCTTCCTCTATCTCTTTTTTCAACGTCCTGTAGTTTTCTGACTAGAGGTCTTTTACCTCTTTAGTTAAGTATATTCCTAGGTAGCTTAATTTTTTGGTGCTGATGACTGAGTACCTGCTTCACCCAACGTGTGTACCATCTGAGGATATTTTAGTGGACAAAACAGGCACAACTGGAAAATGGTAGCAGAACTTGATTCCTCATGCCTTTTGCTGACCTTCCCAAGGCCTGCTACTGGTGGCAGCCTCAGTTTGCAGTGAGGTGTCTCCCATGCACATCCAGACCCAGTATAGCCAGCTACCAACTTCTGATTACTTTGTAGTTCCTAAAAGTTAGCCACAAGCTAGTCACAGGCAGCATTTGACATTGATCAGCAACAAAATCCCTCCCAAGAGGTACCAGAATGAACACATCTGGTGGCTGACTTTATACCACAACAGAGAACAACTAGATTAACTTCAAAAGTAGCACACCCAAAGAGTGGTCTCAGAAGACACTAGACACTGCTGGGGTAAATTCTAGTCCATGGAGTCAGCCCCAACAAATGAGACCGTTCCATGTTTTGGGGCCAAACCTCAAAACTAGTCAAATTGAGGATTGATACACCCATTTGGCATGCTAATGGTAATCAATGCTCAAGTAAAATAGGAGGACACACACAGCCTACACAGGTACACTCCTAGAGTACTCAGGTAATCAGGGGACTATGTCACTGGGACCCACAAAACACCACCTTCTTAAATCATATACAGGAATAAACTCAAAATGAATTAATGACTTTAATATCAGCCAAAACAATAAAAATTCTAGAAGAAATCATAGGTAAACATATCCTAATACATAAAAACCCTGGGTCCCTCACAACTGGACCAACCAGAAGTCAGGCCTGCAATTAGCGTTGGGTTGCCATGGCAGGACTGAAGACTTGACTAACTGTCGCTCCTGCAGGCACCTGACCCAGCACTGACTGCTGAGGGGGCTGCAGATCAGACCTGAAGAGAGAAGCAGGGTCTGATCTGTAGCTTGTGTGGCAGCTGTTGATCAACACTTGCTTCTCTCTTTCTCTCCAGGCCTTCACCAGAGCTGCTGAGAAGCTCCGCCTTTCTGATCAGGCCCAGATATGCTGACTGGCATAGAAACTGACCAATCAAAACCAAACCTAGGTCAACTTTGAGGAGCCAATGGCTGCCTAGGAGGTGGAGCTATACATGTTGACTGGCATAGAAATAGCCCAATTAGAACCAAATATGGGTGAACTGTGAAGAACCAATGGCTTCCTAGGAGGCAGAGCTTTTGACATTGACTGGCATAGAAACTGACCAATCAGCCCTAACTGGTTTGGCTCAGTGGATAGAGCATCAGACTGCGGACTCAAGGGTCCCTGTTTGATTCCGGTCAAGGGCATGTACCTTGGCTGCAGGCACATCCCCAGTAGGAGGTGTGCAGGAGGCAGCCGAGCGATGGTTCTCTCTCATCGATGTTTCTAACTCTCTATCTCTCTCCCTTCCTCTCTGTAAACAATCAATAAAATATATATATTTAAAAAAGAGTCTTGCTTATTAAAAAAGAAAT
>NW_006293239.1:20644-22834 GCF_000327345.1 Myotis davidii | reverse complement strand
GGCAGGGGAGGGAAGTTGAGGGCGAGATCAGGCCAGCAAGGGATGGCAGTTGGGGAAAACCAGGTCAGCAGGGGAGGGTAATTCAGGGTGAGATCAGGCCGGCAGGGTAGGGCCATTGGGGGCAAGATCAGGCCAGGTTGGGCTGTGGGGAAATTTAATTCAATGTGAGTCTTTTCCTTAACTTATAATTTTGGGAGAAAATAGTGGTTTTTTAAAAAATATATTTTATTGATTTTTTACAGAGAGGAAGGGAGAGGGATAGAGAGTTAGAAACATCAGTGAGAGAGAAATATCAATGAGCTACCTCCTGCACACTCCCCACTGGGTATGTGCCCGCAACCAAGGTACATGCCCTTGGCCAGAATCGAACCTGGGACCCTTGAGTCCGCAGGCTGACGCTCTATCCACTGAGCCAAACTGGTTAGGGCACCAATAGTGTTTTTCAAATGTTCAATAATAGATATGTTGTTAATAATTTGTGATGGAATAAACTACTCTGCTAATTTTACTCATTATTCACTTTGTTATAAAACTTTGGAAATAGAAAATATTTTATTAGTATTTTTGCTAATTACCATGGTTAATCAGGTATTGTTAAATGGATTATAGTTATCTATATGCTTTTATTATATACTAGAGGCCCAATGCATGAAATTGGTGCACAAGAGGGGAATGTGTCCCTCAGCCCAACCTGCACCCTCTCCAATCTGGGACCCCTTGTATCTTTCTCACAATCCAGGACTGCTGGCTCCCAACTGCTCGCCTGCCTGCCTGTGTGATTGCCCCTAACCGCTTCTGCCTGCCAGTCTTATCACCCCTTAACCATTCCCCTGCCAGCCTGATTGACGTCTAACTGCTCTCCGCGGCCTCAGTTCCCCCTACCTGCCCCCCCCTGCAAGCCTGATCTCCCCCAGCTGCCATCCCCTACCAGCCTGGTCACCTCTAACTGCCCTTCCCTGCAGACCTGATGGCCCCAACTGCCCTCCCTTGCAGACATGGTCCCTCCCAACTGCCCTCCCCTGCCGGTCATCTTGTGGTGGCCATATTGACCACATGGGGGAGGCCATCTTGTGTGTTGGAGTGATGGTTAATTTGCATATTACCTCTTTATTAGATAGGATACACATTCAGAATATACACAATGCAAAACATTTAAATGAGAAATGAGACTGTTATACACATTTTGTACACAAAAATAATAAAAGTGTCATCAACCTAATTCCAAATGAATTTGAGTATAGAACTCTGCCAGAATGAGATATGTAAATTAGACCACTTAAACGTTAAGGGTCCTCAAGCAATTTAGTTTAAGAGTTTCACACTGTCAATTGAAATTCAGTGAAAATTAGTTAAAACACTAGGAGCAAGTTTTCCATCAATTGAAACTGAAATTACCAACATTAATATATTTTGATGTTTAGTTGAAGTTGAAGAAAATGCTCATCTTCAAAGAAAACTCTTCTGATTGTACAAAAGAGAAATGATCCAGATATTTATTTACATTTGTATTTTCTGAGTAAATACATCCTAAGAATCTTTGTAAGGCATTATTTATTCACCATTGTCTTACTCTGTTAGGGCTGCAATGACAAAACACCCTATATTAGTGACTTAAAAAACAACATAAATTTATATTTCACAGTTCTGGAGGCTTGAAAATACAAAATAAAGGTGTTGGCAGATTTGATAACTAATCAGAATCTGCTTCCAGGTTCATAGATAGCTGTCTCCTTGCTGTATTCTTACATTATGGTAGAGACAAGGGAGCCCTCTTGGGTCTTCTTTACAAGAGCACTAAATAGCATTCATGAACACACTCCCCTCAGGACCTAATCACCTCCAAAGG
Source organism: Myotis davidii (assembly GCF_000327345.1). Taxonomy (NCBI): domain Eukaryota; kingdom Metazoa; phylum Chordata; class Mammalia; order Chiroptera; family Vespertilionidae; genus Myotis; species Myotis davidii. The sequence continues at coordinate 20,988 of NW_006293239.1, read as the reverse complement.
CCCCAACTCTTAATAGCATCACATTGGTGATGAGGATTTCTTTGTTTCTTTTTTTAATGAAATGCATTGGGTGACACTGGTAACAAAATTACATAGGTTTCAGAGGCACAATTTTATAACACAACTTTTGTACCCTGTATTATGTGTTCACCACCTAAGTTAAGTTTCTGTCCATCACCATTTATTCCCACTTTACCCTCTTCCACCTCATTCTGCACCTTCTCCACCAGCAAGAGGATTTCAATATATAATTTTTTGTTGTTGTTAATCCTCACCCAGGATATTTTTTTCATTGATTTTTAGTGAGAGTGGAAGGGTGCGGGGAAAGCGGGAGAGAGAGAGAG
>NW_006293239.1:7929-20433 GCF_000327345.1 Myotis davidii | reverse complement strand
CAGGGCATTATTTTTTTCCTTTTAAATATATTTTTATTGATTTCAGACAGGAAAGGAGAGAGAGATGATAGATAATCATTGATCAGTTGCCTCCTGCATTCCTCTACAGAGAGAGAGAGAGAGAGAGAGAGAGACTGCTAAACATTGATTTGAGAGAGACACATTGATTGTTTACCTCCCATAAGCACCCCAACCAGGGCCAGGGATCAAACCTACAACCCAAGTATGTGCTCTTTACCAGAATTCGAACCTGCAACCCTTGGTGATGCTCTAACCATTTAGGAACACCAGCCAGGGCATTATTTTTTTCCTTTTAAATATATTTTTATTGATTTCAGACAGGAAAGGAGAGAGAGATGATAGATAATCATTGATCAGTTGCCTCCTGCATTCCTCTACTGGGGGTCTAGCCTACAACCTGGGCATGTGCCCTGACCATGAATCGAACCATGACCTCCCAGTTCATTGGTCAACGCTCAATCACTGAGTCACACCGGCCAGGCAGAGCATGAATATTTTGAGGAAACAAACTACAGCAGCTGGAGAACATAATATCACTTTGGAATACCAAGTACTTCCTCTTTTTTTTTTTTTTTAAGACTGGTGGTTCAGTAGAGAAAAGATTGGCAAATGAGAAGTAGAAATGCAGGATTTATTAAATACAATTTATGTCAATTCCTATATATTGTCCAAGAATAAAACAGGTAAGCTCAGAGATACCTTCCAAATTTGCAAAGAACTAAAATATCCTCTACTTTAGAAGCCATTCTATGTGGCAACAAGTAATTAACCTAGAAGAAAAACCAAATTGTTAGCAGAAACAAAACAATGCTAAAATTTTAAAAAATAAACAAGTATCATACCAAAGTGACAAGTATACATTTCAAGTTGAAAATATTTAAATAATGGCTTCTAGCTGCACCACCAATATGATATCTTATCAGATAGTACTACACAGCATCTACTATTGTTTCTATCTTTCTCTCTGAGCATAACAGAATACTGTGGCCATGTTTAGGAAATTTGAAGTATTTATTTGAGAGTATCTAGTGTACTGTGCTTGCTCAACAAATATTTATGTTGCCAGTCTTCAAGGTATACATATACTGATTTTACGGCAAAGTAGCCTTACTTTGAGAAATATATTAATTTCCTATTGCTGTGTAGCAAATTACCAAAAATTTAGCCACTTAAAACAATACCCATTTATTATTTCACAGTTCTCTAGGTCATAAGTCTGGTGAAGTGTGATTGGCTTCTGTTCTCATGGTATTACAAACTTGAAATCAAGGTGTCAATATGGCTTACTTCTTATACAGAGGCTCTGGAAAGAAACCACTTTGAATGTCAGCAAAATTCAGTTCCTTGTGGTTATAGAATGGACATTCTTTTCTCTTGTTGGCTGTCAGCCTGAAAACTCACTCAGCTCCTTAATGCTGCTCACATTTCTTCTTAAACAGCTACCCACCCTCATTTTCAAACAAGAAATTATGTGTTGAATCTCACTAATACTTTAAATCTTTCTGGCATCTTTTCCTTCTGCCACCAACCTGAGAAAGCTCTCTTATTTTAAGGGATCATGTGATAATCTCGGCCAACCTAGATTATGCAGTGTAATCCTCCTATGTTAAGGGCAACTGTCTCATCATAATCAGAAGTTTTACACATTAAGGTGGGGCATCCTTAAGATGTCATTTGGGAAAATGTGCATAACACATGAAGACACATAGAAATTTTATAGGAATATTTTACAAAAATACTCTATAAACTAGAAAAACTTAGACCTGTATCTGAAGGAAGAATGCACATGCAAAAAGAAGAGAAGAAACATAATATCTGCCTGAAGTCCAACTTCCTATGGTGTGGCATGAAGATCCACTACCAGGGCATCACATTGCAATAGGATTAAATTTCTTGAGTCAAAGCTAACGTACTGTTTTTAATAAGCTCCACAAAAGTTCAGAGGAGGTTTGGGATTTTGCTAAAAGAGATATTCCTTATTCATTTAGGAACAGTGACAGAGTCACAAATAGAAACTGAATTACGTTCAAAATTATTTCTGCAAACTAAGACAAAGTTCATGATACACAGTGTGAAAAGCTTGACCAGAATAAGCAGCATTCAAAACAAGGGCAAGAACTCACACACAGTACTACAACACTACAGAAATATTTATATCATTAATTATATTAACTTATTAATATAATTAATATATTAATTATAGATTATCTGAGCTCACTTCTATGAAAAGAGGAGAGTGGGCTAAATTATCTCTAAGATCCCAAAGGTCCCTTTCAATATCCATAATCCATGAAGAAATAGAAAACATTTAATGGAAACAACATTTAAATACAATTTCGTATTTTTTTTGTCCTATGTTAGTCATAAAAAAAGACTGTAACAAATTGCGTATATAAACATGATTGTTGAGACAATTTTTAAATGTTCTAGGGCAATAAAATATTTTAAATATTTTTACATCATTCATATTCATATAAACTATGTTATATAAAACACATTAATATTATTTGTGCATGCCAAGCCTGTAGTAGCTTCATTAATTTTTATTTTACTTTCCATATCACTCTCTCACTTTACTCAGGTCTCTGTATAGCAAGTATTACTTCCCTATAGAGGCCTTTCATTATCTTCCTGTGTATAATATGACCGCTTTCATTCTTTAGTTACTCACATTATTTACTTGCTGTATAGTAAATACATTATTACCATAAATAATCTATAATAATAAAAGCATAATATCCTAATTAGAGGCAGCCAAACAACCTTCCAGATGTTATTTCGGATGTCATTCCAGACATCCTTCCAGATGAAGCCAAAGCTGCGGGGACAAAGGCAGAGGTGGTTAGGGGTGATCATGCAGGCATGCAGAGTGGTTAAGGGCCTCAGGAATGCAGGCAGGTGAGTGGTTAGGAGACAGCGAGAAGGATGTCTGGCTGCCAAGGAATCCCAGATTATGAGAGGGTGCAGGCTCGGCTGAGGGATCCCCCTCTGTGCATGAATTTCATGCACTGGACCTCTAGTATTATACATTTGTTTGTGATTATCTGACTCCTTCACTAAAATGTAAATTCCATGATGCTGGGGGAATTTGGGTATCTTGATACCAATAAAACTTTTGCTTCAGAATAGTGTCTGGTAGATAGTATGCACTTAATGCTTTAATTTCTTGTTGAATTAATAATCCAAATAAGTATATAACTTATGGATACTCAATATTTTATACATCCACATATGCACATATAGGTATCTTGCTTTACAGAAATTTACACTGGCCTAGCATTATTTCTAGTCAGTTCAAATTTGTGAAAATTCACATTTGCTGTAGAAGATTATCATGTGCCAAATTTCATCAGCTTATAAAAGTTTTAATTAGTCAAAAATAAGTACCAATATCAAATATTATCTCTAAGTCCTCTTTCTATTAACACCCACTTTATATTGATGTAAATATTGTGGTCAGAATCATGTATTCAGTAGTATAATTATTTATTATTTAATTATGTTTTTAAAGTGCTTTGGACACTAAAGATGAAACAATTTTATTTGAAATGAGCCAAAGATACTCTATGTAAAATACAATTATTTTTAAAAATAAACTGTACATTCTGTAGCATTGTGTAAATATCAAATCAGAAAAAGTTAGCCTACAAAACAATATATCATCCATGACAGATTGATTTTAAATAAAAGGTTTGTTTTACATTTTTATGTGCCTTTTAAGAGATAGTTAACTAACCAGAATTGCTGCTGAAATTCTTTTGTTCTATTCTTCTTTTTGGCAACATGATATGATACTACACTTGAGTTCTCCAAACCCCGGAGCTATGACACATGGCTTTGTTAGCTGCCTTTTAATGCTAATGGGTTTATTAACGAATCTCTTTTTCAGTCATCAGAACTCCAAGAGGGAATGCAGAATAGGTGGAGTATAAAAAGAGAAGACCTTTTTAAAAAACCAAGTTACACATCACAGGTTATACACATTTCTTTTAAGAACAATATGTTCTAAGAACTGCTGGTGAGAATGCAGATTGGTGCAGTCACTGTGGAGAACAGTATGGAGTTTCCTCAAAAAACTAAAAATGGAACTCCCGTTTGACCCAGTGATCTCACTTCTAAGAATATATCCCAAGAAACTAGAAACACCAATCAGAAAGGATATATGCACCCCTATGTTCATAGCAGCACAATTCACCATAGCTAAGATTTGGAAACAGCCTAAGTGCCCATCAGCAGATGAGTGGATTAAAAAACTGTGGTACATCTACACATGGAATACTATGCTGCAGTAAAAAAGGAGGAATTCTTACCATTTGCAACAACATGGATGGACCTCAAGAGCATTATGCTAAGCGAAATAAGCCAGTCAAAGAAAGATAAATATCACATGATCTCACTCATTTGTGGAATATAATGAACAACATAAACCGATGAACAAAAACTGATCCAGAGACAGAGAAGCATCAATCAGGCCATCAAAACTCAGAGGGAAGGTAGGGGAAGGTGGGGTAAGGGGGAGAGATCAACCAAAGGACTGTATGCATACATCTAGGCATAACCAATGGACACAGACACCAGGGGCATGAGTCATGAGCCGGGGAGGGGGGCAATGGGGGGATAAGGACACATATGTAATACCTTAATCAGTAAAAAAATAAAAAAATAAAACCAATACAGAAAAAAAGATCAACATGTATTACTCTAATTATCAAAGTGCCTTAAAAGTGTTAGGAGTTATTCTTGATACTTAGACTTTTCTCTTTCTTGTGAGTCTGCTTTAATTTTAAACTTGATTTATGATATGAAGACAGAATATACACATTAGTAATTTACACTGAAATATAAATTATGAAACCTTGATGTCTAATGGATTACAATACCTCTGCACAGTCTGACAAAGCTTCTTTTTCTTCTCACTTTTTGCTCAGGCTGTCATTTGGATTAAGGGTGAACATACAATACTGTAACAGAAAACAAAAGTCTAAATTTATCTTGACAGCCAGTGTTATTTCACTGAGACATTAGGAACAGAAAATTCTAAATTACATTTTTAAGCTGCACATGTAAACCAAATACATCAGTTTAATCTAAAAAACAGAGATATGCACATTAGGAAATAAATATTAATTTTATTGCAACCACACTGCAAAACTCTCTAATCCAGCCGTGGGCAAACTATGGCCCACGGGCCGGACTTGGCCTGTTTGAAATGAATAAAACTATTGAAAAAAAAAAACACGTACCCTTTTATGTAATGACTAGAGGCCTGGTGCACAAAAACTTGTGCACTCGGTGGGGGGGCCCTCAGCCTGTGCCCTCTCGCAGTCTGGGACCCCTCGGGAGATAACGACCTGCTGGCTTAGGCCTGCTCCCAGGTGGCAGAGGGCAGGTCCAATCCCTAGGTGCAGCCCGTGCTCAGGTTCAGAGCAGGGCTGATTGGGGAGTAGGGGTGCCACCCCCTGTCATGCAGGGCAACTGGGAGGTTGCGATGCCACCCACAGTCACGCTCAGGGTAGCGCCGATTCGGGGGTTGGGGCACCGTCCCCTGTCACACTCAAGGCAGGGTTGATGGGGAGGTTGCAGTGCCACCCCCTGTCATGCACAGAGCAGGGCCAATATGGGGTTGGGCACTGCCCTCTGTCACACATAGAGCAGGGCAGATCAGGGGGTTGGGGAGCTCTCCACTGTCATGTACAAAGCAGGGCCGATCAGGGGGTTGGGGAGCTCCCCTGTGTCAAGCACAGAGTAGGGCCAATAGGGGATTTGGGGCACTGCACCCTGTCACACACAGAGCAGGGGAGATGAGGGGGTTCGGGCCCTTCCTCATCACACTCATGGCAGGGCCAATGGGGAGGTTGTGGCTTCACCTCATCACACACAGAGCAGGGCCCACGGGGGGGTTGGGGCTCCGCACCCTGTCACACACAGAGTAGGGTCGATCAGGGGTTTGGGGTGCCTTCCCCTGTCACGAACAGAGCAGGGCAGTTAGGGAGGTTGTGGTCCGAACCCCTGTCACACACAGAGCCTCAGAGCAATCAAGGGGTTTGGGCACTGACCCTGTCATGCTGCTCCAGGGGCCAGGAGGCCTTGTGGCTCCACTGATCCCCAGTACTGGGAGGCCTCGCGGTTCCGCTTGACACTGGGGGAGAGAGGCCTCGCTGCTCTGCTGATCCCAGTTTTTATTTTTTTATTATTCTGGGCCAGCTTTAGCTCTGAGGCTTGGCTCTAGCTTTTAGGCCTCTGCTGCTGAAAGCAGGTATCTGGTTTGTTTGGGTTCTATAATCAAAACACTATATCAACTCCAGCTCTGAGATCCCGGCTGGCTGAAAGCAGGTTTCTGGGGTTTTGTTTAACTTCTATATTTGTAACATAGTTGCTTAGAGTTGCAGTTCAGAGGCCTGCAGTGCAGGCGGGGAACATTGGAGTCCTCTGTCACTGAAGCAAGCAAGCTTCATGCTCGCTTCCAGCTGCCTGGCTGCCAGCTGCCATCTTGGCTGGCAGTTAATTTGCATATTGCCCTGATTAAACAATGGGAAGGGTAGCAGTCGTCCGCCAATTACCATGTTTCTCTTTTATTAGTTAGGATATTTACTTTGAATTTATATTAGTTCACACAAACACTCCATCCATGCTTTTGTTCTGGCCCTCCGATCCAGTTTAAGAACCCATTGTGGCCCTTTAGTCAAAAATTTTGCCCACCCTTGCCTTGAAAACTAAGCTGGCTATTTCTAGCTATATGTATTTTCCAGGTGAATGTAGAATCCATTAAAATAACTCGTCTGTCACTGAGAGCCAGAAATGTGATATAATTCAAGATTAATCAGCAGTAGAATAAAACATCGGAACCTATGCTTATACGTGGTAATCTAAGTGGTTCTCAAGGTGTTCAATTACAACAATCTTCAAATTTCATTTACATAACTTTTTAAAGAATACTTAATGTATTTTTAAATATTCATGTGTGAAAAAAATAGATATTATAATTTTGCTTCTGCTTTCTAATATGTGATCTCAATTAAATCTTATGTGTTATATCTATGACTGAGTCTCAGGCTTTTCAAACATCTCCACATTGCAATATTATTTAGTGCATTGTAGAGAAATATTCACAGTAAATAGTAAAGTTTTTTCAGTCTATTATGAAAGAAATTGTGGGAAAACATTTTTAAATAAAGATAATTTCATAGAGAAATATATTTAAAAGCATGGCTTAAGGTAACTTAGAACTTCTGTGTATAAAACTAAAAAAAATATGACTCTAAATATCTATTTTTATGTTCCTTATTATATGCTTTCAGTAAATTACTTACCTTGCAACACATTGTTCCCACAAAGATGTGTCTGACGATATAATAGCTTTTAAACAATATTCTGTCATCTCTTATTGCTCTTCAAAGTTTTCTTCCTTTCACTTAGAAACTGAGTTTTCCTGCATAAAAAATTTCTGAATCATTATTATGAATTTATGAGACTAAAGTAATACAGAGCAAACAAAGTAAGCAAGTTTTCTTAATCTTATTTGAGGTGAGACATACATGCACATATTGGTTTAATAATCTTTGGAATATCTATCAATAAAATTACATATTTCTCTGATATGAGTCTGTCACATAATATTTTTATGGTTATACTTAGGAATAAAATGAGTAGTCACAGTAGTTATTTTACTATGCATTAAATTAGCTGTCATGTATGAAAGCTGGGATTTTATCTCTGAGAACCAATAGTATCCTCTCAGTAGAAACCAGAATACAGATAAAGGTTTGGCATATTTGAGAAAACATTTTTAGGAATAATGGAATAAACTTTGTTCAAATATGAATGAAAGATCTCTTAAAATTAAGTATGATGCTCTTAAAACTAAATTGAGAAAAAATTTACATCTCAATTGTGGAGGCCACAAATAAGATGCTTTAAATTGCAGTAACACTGTCAAACAAATAACTAAAGAAAAATATTATATTTATTCATAACTTTCATAAAATACAACTATTTAAAGTGGACAACTGTTTTCAAATAACCATTGCTGCCCTTATGACACAAAATAGATGTTTTGACGGGCTTTTCTTTACAATGAGTATTTATTAAACAAAAGTGGACTTGGACACTCTGAAGTGTCAATGTACCTAAATTAATGGAACACTAATGTTTAAAATTGAGAAGGTCTATGAGATAAACATGAATTAATTGAAAGTTCGGGCCAGAATTCTGCCAGTATAATCATATTCATATATCAAATTTTCAGCTCATAAAAATCAAGTCTCATGGAGGAATGTCTCAGTTTACACATATTTATTTAATACCAATTTCTACTCTTTATTCCACAAAACTTTTTATTTCACTCAACATATTAATGACACTAACTAAAGCTTCCATCCTTTTAAGTATAAAGGAAAACTATCATTCAATGAAATGTAACATCTCTTATGCTGGAGACCAATTCCAACATGACAGCAGGGCTGCATCTGGGAATGGCTTGAAGGCATTTCCCCAAACCTGAATAGGATACATTAAATTGATTGTGGCTGCCAGACAGTTAAAGGGCATCTTAATCTACATGTTGTTGCCTCCTACTGGCCAAACACCTGAACAGCGTAGGCTAATTCTTACATTCTGACAATGGACTCTGTACCAAACCCTGACCCTTTGAAGTGTATATTTCTGCCTCACCTCCGAACAAGTTGTGTTAATAAAAAGCATGGGGTCCTGGGGATGGAGAGAACCTAAGACTTTAGACTTAAGATCTTAGAATTTAGCTCCTTTAGCTAAGCTCCTCTGACCCCCAGTGCCTTTCAAAATTATATTTTGTCTCGGGATTCTTTATTAGTCTCTGGATTCCTATTTAATCTACACACAGCCCCTACTCCAGATTCCTGAACACTTCTTGATGCTGGGACAAGAACCTCGGCATAAATGGTGCCTGAACAGGGACAATAATTGGCAACACCAATAGAAGTGGGACATCTGGAAAAGAAGAATTTGCCTGAGCGGAAACAGCACCAGTCATGGTGGTAAGATTATGCGTAGAGCCCATGTTAGCTTTGGAAGCCTGTGGATCTGCAAGTGCATGGGGAAAAATTTGATAAGAAGGCAAAATTATAAAGAAATTGGAATATCAAAAGCTACTTTTTTAAATCAGGCTGAAAAAAGAGTGTCATGGTCATCTTTAATGTCGTTTTTTTGTTCAAATTTAAATATTAACTCATATTTGGAATAAAAAAATCTGTAATAAGAAATAAAACCCCACTGCCGAATCCGCCTCTAGTGCAGAGAGATTCAAAGGTGGCTGGAGAAGGCAGAGCTTTCAGCTCACCCGCAAAAAGACTACTTAAGCTTTGTTTAAAAATTACTGGAGAACATGTTGGGAAATGCAAAGTTTGGCAAAGGTCACCTTGGGTGCTAGTTTTTATTTCTGAAAGTGAAATAGGAAAAAGTTTAAAATCTGTCTTCTCCTATTAAGCATGACTTTGGCAAAAAATATGCTGCCAGGTCAATTGCTGAAACTTCCCTCAAAGCAGGATGTGAGGGATGGGAGGAGGGGAGCCACATGGTGATCCAATATAGATGTTCCCTCCCCAAGTATTCTAATTTAAAGTCTCCTTCTCATAATTGAAAAATTTTACAAAATTTAAAAATGCATCTGGGATTTCTGTGCTCATAAAGAGAGAAACTGGCTCAAGACAAAATGTGCACACAGTCTGATTTTGGATTTTAATAAAGTCTTGAGCTAAGCTTAAATCTCTCTTTGTAATGGTACAGAAATAAAACCCCAAGACTGATTATTTCCTAAGAAAAATGGCAAATTTGACCAAGGGAAAAAAGATGCAGGCCTGGTTCTAGCAACAAGATTGGTATTTTCCATAATAAAGAGTAGTTTTTAAAATGCTAATGAAGCCTGTTCCAAAGTTAACTGTAAGGCCACAAAGAAATTCAGTAAATTGTCTTAAAGTACTTATAATTGACTCTAGAATCTAAAAATTGCAGAAACATAGATAATTAGAAATCTAAGCAGCCCAGGTAAAAGATGGCTACGCCTTTTAATTAATTAATGCTAGCTCCCCAAGGCAATCTCAAATGGAGGAATTGGCTAGCCTCCCTTCACCCAGCAGAACAAGCAGGTAGGCCAAAAATTTCCCTGCATTGCCAATGTTTGTCCACCATCCAGAACTGAAATATCATTGCTGACATGTACACATAAAGAACTGTTGGACATTGAAATTGGGACTCTAAGAACTGTTGGCCTAGAAAGAAATTTACTGCAAACTGATTCCTTTGATGCCTGGCAGCAATTTAAAGGGACATGATAGAACTTTGTCCTTTCTATTGAATTTAAAAATCATAAAACATACATGCTTGTTAAATTTTAAAAAATAAAAAAGGGCGAGATGCCGGAGACCATTTCCAGCATGACAGTAGGGCTGCATCTGGGAATGGCTTGAAGGCATTTCCCCAAACCTGAATAGGATACATTAAATTGATTGTGGCTGCCAGACAGTTAAAGGGCATCTTAATCTACATGTTGTTGCCTCCTACTGGCCAAACACCTGAACAGCGTAGGCTAATTCTTACATTCTGACAATGGACTCTGTACCAAACCATGACCCTTTGAAGTGTATATTTCTGCCTCACCTCCGAACAAGTTGTGTTAATAAAAAGCATGGGGTCCTGGGGATGGAGAGAACCTAAGACTTTAGACTTAAGATCTTAGAACTTAGTTCCTTTAGCTAAGCTCCTCTGACCCTCAGTGCCTTTTAAAATTATATTTTGTCTCGGGATTCTTTATTAGTCTCTGGATTCCTACTTAATCTGTGCACAGCCCCTTCTCCACATTCCTGAACCCCTCTTGATGCTGGAACAAGAACCCCGGAACTCTTAATATTCAAAGATCTGATTTGTTTAACCCATAACTTATAGCTACTTTATTAGTGCTATCATTGTTTTTTTCTTTTTGAGTACAAATTATTTTTTATTTGGATTTTTCTGCTTTGTGCAAAAAATTGCTATGGAGAAGCTTTCCACATAAACTGGTCATTTTTGGTCTAAAAATAGTATGGTGATTTTCCAATTAATACATTGTATGCGGGAAATGTATTTATATGTTCTACCAGTATAGTAGAGTGCGGGACACATATTAATATGTATTTTATAGACTAGCAGTAGAATGCGGGTAACATATAAATATGTAAACTAAAGTTATCGTAATTTTACTGAACATTGCCATTTGCGCAAAAAATTAGCAAAAATGGCCTGTGCCACCTATTAGCACGTGATAAAAACTACCCTCAAACAATGTGTTAACTAGAAGTATATTTCCTCAGAATGTTTGTCAAAATATCTTATACTCAGTTTTACAAAATTCATGTATGTAGGTAGAGCCAATTCATATATATATACTAGAGGCCCGGTGCACAAAAATTTGTGCACTCGTGGGTGGAGGGGGGGTCCCTCAGCCCAGCCTGCACCCATTCACAGTCCAGGATCCCTTGGGGGATGTCCACCTGTCAACTTAGGGCCACTCTCCAGGGGATCAGGCCTACACTTGCAGCCAGACATCCTTCTGGCAGCCAGGGAGCCCTCAGGGGATGTCCAGCTAAAGGCTTAGACCCCCAAGGGAGCTATGATGTTGTCCTGTGCCCTCTCGCAGTCTGGGACCCCTTGGGGGATGACCACCTGCTGGCTTAGGCCTCAGATGACAATCAGAAATCCCTCTGGCAGCCCGGGAGCCCTCAGGGGATGTACATTTGCCAGTGGGGAGCAGACTTAAGCTGCAGTCAGACATTCTTAGTGCTCTTGAGGAGTTAGGAGAGGCTCCCACCACCACCGCTGTACTGGCAACCATCTGCCTGTATTGTGGCTGATCAGAGCTCCCCTTTGTGAGAGCGCACTGACCACCAGGGGACTGCTCCTGCATTGAGTGTCTGCCCCCTGGTGGTCAGTGTGCGTCATAGTGACCAGTCATTCCTAGTCTTTCTGCTGTTAGGGTCATTTTGCACGTCTGTTTCTCTTTTATTAGTGTAGATAGGATGTCCCTATTTCCCCCCCTTTGCCCCCTCTACCCAGCTCTTGCCCCCCACTTCTCTCTGGTGATCACCATACTGTTTGTGTCCATGGATTGCACATATATTTTCTTTGACTAATCCCATCTTTAAAGTCACTTCTTTAAATTTTTATTTTCAGATAAGTGCTTATAACTGCACTATTATATATTTTCTATTATATCTTTTAAAATTAAGATATTTTTTTTAAATTGAACCCTTGTAAATTTTAGCACAATTAATAAATTATTGCTAGAAGCAATTAAGAGATTTTTCATGCAATGCAGATACATTTCAATTAATATTTTATTAATTTTTAATTTTTTAATATTTTAATTTGAAATAATCTCATACATGTAAAAACAAACCTATAAAATACTACAGCATATTATATGTACCCTGCACCCAATTTCTTAGGTGTTAATAATTTAAACATAACCATTATAGA
>NW_006293239.1:2138-7054 GCF_000327345.1 Myotis davidii | reverse complement strand
GGTGGGCCTGCCTTGCTCCTGGGACCCGCCAATGGGGTCCCAGGTGGCTGGCCTGCCCTGGATGGCGGCCAGCTGGCGTTTTATGCTGTCCCGCCCTGCCTGCAATATAAGGAGATCTTCCTAGTATCCGTATACAAGAAAAGCTCCTATATTTAAATATATATATATATGTATATATATATAGTTTTTAATAAGTTCACTGATTTTACACTAAAACTCAGCTACTAATTTGCATTTGCTCTTTTATTTATTGTTGTATTGTTTTGGAAGTATTTTTGAGACCAGGTATGAAGGATTTATATGCACTGATAACAAAAGAACATAAAGGAGTAAGAATAGTATATTGACATTACTTTCTAATCACAATTCTTTTAATACCATTTCACAATTAAAGTTAGTATTTAGGTTCTAAATTTAGCAGCCACAACTAGTTTCAAGATGGTCTTGGCTAAAGTTCCTTTTTACATCAAAATGTGTAATACATCAAAATTAAAATAAAAGGGAAAGCCAAATTAATGCAGTGGGATTTTTTTTTACTATAATGAGATGAAAAAATTAAAACATGCTACATTAATTTTCTATGGATTTCATAACAAATCACCACAAATCCAGTGGCACAAAACAACATCTATGCAATATCTCACTCATATGTATGTCAGGATTCTTGCATAAGTACCTGGGTTACCTGCTCTGCATCTTACAAAGCTTTTATGAGGTTTCTCTGGGAACAATCTGTTTCCAAGCTCATTCAGTTAAGTGGCAGAACCTAGTTTCTTGAAGCTATAACACTGATGTATCTTTTTGGTGTTGGCTGGATGTCAACTAGGGGACATCCTTAGCTTCTAGAGTCTTCTTTTCACTCCTTGAATGTGTGCCTGTACATATCACAGTCAATAACAGCACACCAAATCCTTCCCCGTCTTGAAATCTCTCTAACTTTCCTTTCTTTAACATTGCTCTTATTCTATCTGTAGAAGATTCCCTGCTTTTAAGTAATATTTAAAGGATATGGATTATCAAGTGGGTTGGGCCTATCAAATAATATGGAAAATATCCCTAGCATAAGATTTATAAATTTAATTACATCTGTAAAGTCTTTTTTTGCCATGTAACCTAATATAATCATAGATTCCAAGGATCAGAGTAAAATCATCTTTTAAAAAATATGTTCTTACTGATTTTTATTTTTTTAAAACAGCTAAAGGAAGGGAGAGGGAGAGAGAGAGACACATCAAGAGAGAGAAATATTAATCAGATGCCTACTGCATGCTACCTGCATACTGGGAATTGAGCCTGAAACCCAGCCATGTGCCCTGACCAGGAATTGAGCCAGTGACCTCTTGGTGCATGTGGCAATTTTAAATCCACTGAGCCACACTGGCCAGGTAGGGAATAAACATCTTAGGGGAGTCATTTGTTTCCACACCTACCAACAATAATTAATAAAATGAAATATCTATAGATTGAGCATGTTGATATAAAATTGAAATTATAAAAGTAGTGAAAGGAATTTTAGAGACAGGACAGGCAGTCAGGAAATAAAGAGGGTCCGTGTGAGAGGAATGCATATGTGGAGGGCAGAAATAGCTCCAAGACGCCAAAATGTTTATCTTACTTGTACAGAGGATAGAGAAATGCCACAGGATAAGCGGGGAGGAAGACGTACATTCATAGAGGATAATGAAAAGTCAAAAGATATTGGGAAGAGGGAAACATATTTTCACAGAGGATAAAGGAACGTTGGAAGATAAGGGGAGAGAAAGAGGGAGCACCACATCTTAGGGGAGTCATTAGTGGGCTTTGAGCTTAGAAACTGATACTATGTAGCAGAGTGACCAATGAGGATATCAAGGGGTCCTAAATTAACGGAAGGGTCCAATTAGAAATGGTTAGATTCAGACAAAGAACTGCAGCATATATAAACTGGAGACAAAGGGACATGAGACAGATTTTTTTAAAAAAAATTTTTTTTCATTAGAGAAAGAATAGGTTTTTCCTATTTGGGGACCCTTTCCCAGGGGCTCCCCTTTGGGGACCCCTCTCTAAACAGAATTTGTATATACCTCCAGTGCACTTACACATTTTTATTAAAAAAGCGTTTTTGTCCACGAATTTATTCTTCAACTTCATCTGACAAGGACCCACGAGAGGTATGCAGCCCAAAACTCCATATTTCAGTAGTAGCAGAAAATACAGCAGATTTTATTTTTATGATATCCGACTGAGGAAGATCCTTATCAGGATAATACAACACTCAGAAAAAAAAATTTTTTAAAGATTGATAGCATAGCTAGGATATGGAAGCAACCTAGGTGTCCATCAATAAGTGAATGGATAATGAAAATGTGGCATATCTACATCTATATCATCTATCTCTCTATCTCCATCTCTATCTCTATCTCTATCTCTATCTCTATCTATCTATCTATCTCTATCTCATTCTCTAGCTCTATCTCTAGCTCTATCTACCTTTACACTAGAGGCCCGGTGCACAAAATTCGTGCATGGAGGGGGGTGTCCCCTCAGCCCAGCCTGCACCCACTCTAATCCGGGACCCCTCAGGGGATGTCCAACTGCCAATTTAGGCCCGATCCTGAGGATGGGGCCTAAACCGGCAGTTAGACATCTCTCTCACAATCTGGGACCTCTGGCTCCTAATTGCTCAGCTGCCTGCCTGCCTGATTGCCCCTACTGGACCCCTGCCAGCCTGATCACCCTTAACTACCTCTGCTTTCCATCCTGGTCACTCCCAACTCCCCTCTGCCAACCTGGTTGCCCCCAACTGCCCCTCCTGCCAGCCTGGTCACCCCTCACTGCCCACCTCTGACAGCCTGGTCAACTCACACAGCCTGCTCTTTGGCTGTTTGGTCACCCCTCATTGCCACCCCCCGACCGGCCTGGTCACCCCATGCAGCCTGGTGCTCAGTGGTTTGGTCATCCCTCACTACTCCCTTGCCAGACTGGTCACCCCATACAGCCTTCTGCTCAGTCGTTTGGTCATCCCTCACTAACCCCCTGTTGGCCTTGTTGCCCCATGCAGCCTGTTCGGTCATCTGTTCAGTCGTGTTTGGTTGCGATGGTTCCAGGTCTTGATATAGATAGATATAGATATAGATTTGAGCCCAGAGTTCTAAGGCTGAGAGGGGGAAAAAATTAAAAAGTAGTCCAGAGCAAATGATGACTTCAAGGCAAGTAGCTATATCATGTGGAACATATGACCCAAATTTTTGTGCACCGGGCCTCTAGTGTGAAATAAACAATAATCTCAAGTAACTGAAGAGGTAGAAAAACTGTTGTTGATTTGGATAAATTAAAGCACCGGGCCTCTAGTGTGAAATAAACAATAATCTCAAGTAACTGAAGAGGTAGAAAAACTGTTGTTGATTTGGATAAATTAAAGCACCGGGCCTCTAGTGTGAAATAAACAATAATCTCAAGTAACTGAAGAGGTAGAAAAACTGTTGTTGATTTGGATAAATTAAAGCAGTTAGCTGGTGACTGCATTTCAGAGGCAGTGATATGTGAAAAAGCAAATATGGTGCATACTATCTTCCTGAAAGATACCCCTGTGACGAGTGCTGAAAGTGATTCATTTAAGACTAATAGGGGATTGTTGAATAAGTTTAAGAAAAGAAGTGTTTGTACACAGATTAAATAGTACATTAGACATGTACTGCAACATAAGAAAGGTGACAATAGAGAATCATTTGGGGGCCTGGAACAAATTAATTCAATTTACATCATTTCTAATGGGGAAAAAATGATTCAGATTTTGAACAAATCCCTTCTTGAACAGAATAATTTAAGTTTGAGAACTGAGGTTCCACTCTACTAGAATTAGTGGGGTGATTACATTGTCAGATATAAAAATGTTCAATCACTATATTATACACTTGGAAATAGTATATCTAATATAATGTTGTATCTGAATTAAATTTTAAAAATTATAAAGAAAAAATAAAAAGATTAATATATTGGATATCTATAAAAGTTTAAATTTATGGGCAGCAAATCAAATAGAAAACCAAAATTCAGAACATATTCTGTAAATAACAGACACATGGCTAACACAAACCTATTAGAATCCTTTATAATAAACGCTACTATGCAAATTGACCTAACAGCAGAACGACCGGTAACTATGATGCACACTGGCCACCAGGAAGCAGACGCTCAACGCAGGAGCTGCCCCTTGGTGGTCAGTGCGGTCTGAAGCTGGGCTCATGGCTGGCAAGCACAGCAGCAGTGGTGGAATCCTCTCCCACCTCTGTTGCAGGTGGGCAGTAAGGAGCGAGTTGTCCCCGACTGCAAGAGCCTGGGGCTGTGAGAGGGAGCAGGCTGGGCTGAGGGACCCCCCTCCCCCTGCAGTGCATGAATGTCATTCACCGGGCCTCTAGTCCTATCTAATAAAAGAGAAACATGGTAATTGGCGTACGACTGCTACCCTTCCCATTGGCTAATCAGGTAGATATGCAAATTAACTGCCAGCCAAGATGGCGGCAGGCAGCCCAGCAGTTTGAAACTAACATGAGGCTTGCTTGCTTCAGTGACTGAGGAAACCAATGTTCCCTGCCTGACTTGCAGGCCTCTGAGCCTGCAGTTTGAAACATTTTAACAAATATAGAAGCTAAAAAAAAAAACCCAGAAACCAGCTTTCAGTGAGCTGGGATCTCAGAGCTGGAGTCAGAGCTGGAGTTATACATTGTTGCGAACCGAAACAAACCAGATACCTACTTTCAGCAGTGGAGGCCTAAGAGCTGGAGCCTCAGAGCTAAAGCTGGCCCAGAAAAAAAAAAAAAAAAGAAAAAAAAAACAACAGAAAAAAAGGAGCAGTTGGGAGCTTCCATCACCTGCCAGCCTGAAAACATCCCTCAGCCCCTCACCCAGACTGGCCAGGCATCCCAGTGGGGTCCCCC
>NW_006293239.1:0-2118 GCF_000327345.1 Myotis davidii | reverse complement strand
TCGCATGCCCAGCAAATATCCCTGGGACCCAGACAAGATACGGGCCAAATGGGGCCCCTTGAAAGTATGGACAAGGTAGATTAGGCTGTACAGAGTCTCCTGGTTCTACAATGACTCCGCATAGCAACAACCAAAGCACGGATGAGAGACAGGGTTCCACTAGTGAACTGATCATATACTCTGGCTATTTCTCAACTTGGCATTTGGGAGCAGATCTACATCCTTTGAACTAAGCAAATCCCATGATGCTTAGTCAACGAAGGGGTTGGGACTGGGATGAGGAGAGGTAAGGAGAGACTCAAGAGAGATACTGGACTTCCTGCTCATTTACCATTCTTCAAATGCGTTACACAGTACATTATTATGTATTACATAATTGGAAAATCATTTTTTATAAATATGTAATATACAATCTGAAAAAAGTTATTCAAAAAGTTGACTCTAGATGCTTCTATGCCTAAAGGATACAAATAACACCTTTGTAGATCTTCCATTTAGCAAAACAGATTGTTGGGCCTCTTGGTTATGGACAACACAGGCTGAAAAGCATCAGCTGGATGATAAATAGGTGAAACTAAAAGAAGTCGCTCTACATTGTGTTCCACATTGTGACTGCATTAGGATTTACTAATCTGTTCCCTACAATGGACATTTTTGCTGTTTCAAAGTGCCCGAGGCATCCCAGGCTGCAAGAGGGCACAGGCCGGGCTGAGGGACCCCTCTCCCCAACTGAGTGCACAAATTTTTGTGCACCGGGCCTCTAATTATATATATAATAAAATCTTGCCATTTGTGAAACACGGGTGGGACTATGTGAAGTAATTCAGACAGGAAAGACCAATACCATATGTAAGTAGAATCTTAAAAAATGAACAAAGTCAAAGGGAAACAGAACCACAGATATAAAGAATAAAATGTTACCAAACTAGAGGGTGTGGCAAATAATTTTTTTTAAGTTAAATAAGTAATATAACACTATACAGCTTCTTTTTTATTATTTTAAATTTTATTCACATGACATTAGTCTACATGAACATATAGGTTACATGTGTGGATTACTAATTTACAAAATCTGTATATAGGACCATGTGCCCATCACCCAAAGTCAAATATCTTGTCATCTCATATTAGGATTCCTTTTTCCCCCATCCCCTCCCTCTGGCAACCACCACACTGCTGTTTGTGTACATAAAATTCAGTTTTATTGTGCACATATGAGTTAAATCATATAGTTCTTAGCTTTCTCTGCTTGATATATTTCACTTCACATAATGTTCTCAAGGTCCATCCATGTTATTGTAAATGATGCTATTTCATTCTTTCTTATGGCCATGTAGTACTCCATTGTGTATATAACGTATACCACATCTTCTTTATCCAGTCCTCTATCACAGGGCACTTTGGCTGTTTCCAACTCTTGCCGACGGTGAATAATGCTACAATGAACATAGGGATGCATATGTCTTTGTGTATAAATGATTTCAAGTTTTTTAGGTGTAGATCCAGGAGTGGGATTGTTGGGCCGTATGGTAGCTGTATTTTCAATTTTTTGAGGAATCACTTTCCATAGTGGTTGCACCAGTCTACATTCCTACCAGCAGTGAATGAGGGTTTCCTTTTTTCCACAACCTCTCCAACACTTGTTGCTGGTCTTGTTGATAACAGCCACTCTAACTGGTGTAAGGTATCTCATCGTAGTTTTAATTTGCATTTCCTTGGTTTCCAGTGAGTTTGAACATCTTTTCATATATCTATTGGCTGTTTTTATGTCTTCTTCGGAAAGATGTATTTTCAGGTCCTCTGCCCACTTTTTGATTGGATTATTTATTTGTCTGGTGTTGAGTTTTATGAGTTCTTTGTATATTTTGGAAATTAAACCTTTGTCAGAGTTACTGTTTGCAAATATCTCCCATCTGGTTGGCTGCCTGTTTGTTTTGTTGTCCATTTCTTTTGCTGTGCAGAAGTTCTTCAGTTTGATATAGTCCCTTTCATTTATTTTTGCCTTTACCTCCATTTTCTTTGGGGTCAAGTCCATAAAATGTTCTTTACCACCCAGGTACCAAATTATAAGTTTGATACCTATATTTTTTTTCTATGTGACTTATAGTTTTGGGTCTT
>NW_006293238.1:0-671 GCF_000327345.1 Myotis davidii | reverse complement strand
GGAGCAGTGAAAACGGAAGACTGAAGGCGGCTCCAGCCGGAGCAACAAAGATAGAAAAGGCACCACGGCTCTGGCTGGAGCGAAGGCCTGAGTCCTGGGTGCCAGAGGAAAACCTGTGCTGGCAGCCAGGAGAAGGGAAGGCCCATTGCACAAATCTCTTCGTGCAACAGGCCTCTAGTTGTAAATAATGCTGCAATGAATATATGGGTGTGTATATTCTTTCAAATTTGTTCTTTGGGTTTCTTTGATTATACTCTAAATAATGCTGCAATGAACATATGGGTGTGTATATTCTTTCAAATTTGTGCTTTGGGTTTCTTTGATTATACTTCAAGAAGTGGAATTACTGTCAATCTCTCTTTCTATATGTAAAAAGAAACAATATGCAAATGAGTTCAGGACTTTGCAACGATTATGACCAGCTCAAGAGGAGGGGCCAGGCGTGGCCCTGAGCCTGAGAGAACAACATACAGGTGTGGCCCAGAGCCTGAGAGATCAACACAGAGGAATGCTTGCTCCAAGCCTCTGCGGTGTGACTGGGGGCAGGCCTCCAGCGGACACACACACACACACACACACACTCACACACACACACTCACACATGGGGCACCTGCTCCTAGCCTACATGGTGTGGCTATGGGCAAGCCCCCAGTGGACACACACACACACAC
>NW_006293237.1:1050081-1050580 GCF_000327345.1 Myotis davidii | reverse complement strand
AAACCTTCTTGTGGTGGAAATGCATCTTCCTGTAGGGGATATACAACTTCCTATGGTGGAAATGAATCTTCCTGTGGGGTTAAGCACCTTGCTGTGGGGGATACACAGCATCCTTTGGGGAAACCCATGTTCCTATGGGGCAAACACAGGAACATTTGAGGAAACACATATACCAACGAAGTAAATGCACCTTTCTGTGGGGTGCGCAACATCCCGTGGTGGAAACAAAACTCCCGGTGAGGCAATTTTTTTGCCCTGTAAGAGAACACAGGTTTCCGTGGGAGTGTGTACTTTCTTGTTGGGGATATAAACCTTCCTGTGGTGGAAATGCATCTTCCTAGCGGGGATAAACAACTTCCTATAGTGGAAATGCATCTTCCTGTGTGGGAAAGCACCTTCCCGTGGGTTGTGCAATATCCTGTGGTGGAAACACATCTTCCTGTGGGTGAAATGCGTTTTCCTGTAAGGGAACACGTTTCTCTGGGAGTGTGCAGTTTCC
>NW_006293237.1:1046676-1047117 GCF_000327345.1 Myotis davidii | reverse complement strand
GGGATATAAAACTTCCTGTGATGGAAATGCATCTTCCTGTGGGGGAAAGCACCTTGCTGTGGGGGAAACACAGCATCCTTTGGGGAAACCCATCTTCCTATGGGGCAAACACAGGATCATTGAGGGAACACATATACCGACAAAGTAAATGCACCTTTCTATGCAGGATTCCTTCTTCCTGTTGGAAAAACTCACCCTCCTGTTTAGGAATCCTGGTCCCTGTAGGGGATACTCTATTTACCTTTGGGAAAACATACTTTCCTTTGGGGGAATAGCAACTTCCTCTTGGGGAAATGCCCCTTCCTGTCAGAGAAAGTGTCTTTCATTTGGTGGAACACATGTTCCTGTGGAAGAAATGCAACTTGTTGAGGGCTAAAGGCATGTTCCTGTAGGGGAGCGCATAGTCCTTTTGGAGAAGTGCAACTTCTCGTCGGGGAACAC
>NW_006293237.1:1033945-1046065 GCF_000327345.1 Myotis davidii | reverse complement strand
TCCAGCTTTCCTGTGGTTCTGGATGATGTCCATTTTGTCTTTTCATTGTATTTTTGATTTTTTTGTGGGAGGCAGGAATTTCCGGTGTTTACCTATGGCTCCATCTTGGGGGTGTTGGGGAAGGGACAAAGACCTCCCTGTGGGGGAATGCATCTTCCTGAGGGAGAACCCTTCTTCTGATCGAGGAAATGCATCTTCCTGTGCAAGATATGCACATTCCTGTGGTGGAAATACATCTTCCTGTGGGGGATATAAACCTTCCTGTGGTGGAAATGAATCTTCCTGTGGGGGAAAGCACCTTCCTGTGGAATGTGCAACATCCTGTGTTGGAAACACATCTTCCTGTGGGTAAAATGCGTTTTCCTGTAAGGGAACACGTTTCTATGGGAGTGTGCAGTTTCCTGTGGGGGACATAAACCTACTTGTGGTGGAAATGCATCTTCCTGTGGGTGATATAAAACTTCCTGTGGTTGAAATGTATCTTCCTGTGGGGGAAAGCACCTTTCTGAGGGATGTGCAACATCCTGTCGTGGAAACACATCTTTCGGAGGGGAACTGCGTTTTCCTGTATTGGAACACATGTTTCTGTATGTGCGTGAAACTTCCTGTGAGGGATATACACCATCCTGTGGTAGAAATGCATCTTCCTGTGTGGCATAAGTACCTCCTTGGGGTGTAAATGGATCAGCCTGTGGAGGAACCCGTCTCCCTATGGGGCAAAGAGAGGATTGTGAGAGGGAACACTTCTACCATGAAAGGAAACGCACCTTCTTTTGCAGGAATCCTTCCTCCTGTTGGCAAAACCCACCCTTCTGTTTAGCAATCCTTTTTGGTGCAAGGGATACATTATT
This sequence comes from Myotis davidii, assembly GCF_000327345.1. Taxonomy (NCBI): domain Eukaryota; kingdom Metazoa; phylum Chordata; class Mammalia; order Chiroptera; family Vespertilionidae; genus Myotis; species Myotis davidii. The sequence goes on along the minus strand of NW_006293237.1, from coordinate 1,045,214 downwards.
TATTTTGGGGAAAACATACTTTCCTGTGCGGTAAAAGCACCTTCCTATGGGGGAACTTCACCTTCCTGTCAACAAAAGGGTCTTTCATTCAGTGGAACACATCTTCCTGTGCTAGAAATGCACCTTGCTGTGGAGGAAGGCAAGTGTCTGTAGGGCAACTACTTTCCTTTGGGGGAAAAGCAACTTCCTGTTGGGGAAATGCACCTTCCTGTCAGAGAAAGTGTATTTCATTTGGTGGAGCACATGTTCCTGTGGAAGAAATGCAACTTGTTGTGGGCTAAAGGCATGTTCCTGTAGAGGAACGCATAGTCCTTTTGGAGAAGTGCAACTTCTCGTGGGGGAACACACCTTCTCGTGGGGAAATGCATCATTCTGTGTACATCCCTTCTAATAGTGGGTGAACCATTCTTCCTATGGCGGAAATCATCTTCCTGTAGCAGAAATGCACATGTTGGTGGGGGAAATGCACCTTGCTTTTGATGCATTCTCCCCTTGGAAAAACCCATTTCCATTCCGAGAACACATCTTGGGGAAGGGGGAATACCACCCTGTGAGTGAATGCATCTCCCTCATTAAGAACCCTTCCTCCGATGAGGGAAATGCCGTTTCCTGATGGGGATAAACAAATTCCTGTGGTGGAAATGCATCTTCCTGAGTGGGAAAGCACCTTCCTGAGGGTTGCGCAACATCCCGTGGTGGAAACAAAACTCCCGGTGGGGGAATTTTTTTGCCCTGTAAGGGAACACAGGTTTCCGTGGGAGTGTGTACTTTCTTGTTGGGTATAAACTTTCCTGTGGTGGAAATGCATTTCCTACCGGGGTTAAACAACTTCCTATAGTGGAAATGCATGTTCCTGTGGGGGAAAGCACCTTCCTGTGGGGTGCCCAACATTCTGTGGTTCAAACACATCTTCCGGTGGGGAACTGCGTTTTTCTGTAACGGAACACATGTTTCTGTGTGTGTGTGATACTTCCTGTGAGGGATATACACCATCCTGTGGTAGAAATGCATCTTCCTGTGTGGGATATGTACCTCCCTGTGGTGTAAATGGATCAGCCTGTGGAGGAACCCATTTCCCTTTGGGGCAAAGAGAGGATTCTGTGAGGGCTCACATCTACCGTGGAAGGAAATGCACCTTTCTGTGTAGGAATCCTTCCTCCTGTTGGGAAAACCCACCCTTCTTTTAGGAATCATTGTCGCTGTAGGGGATACATTATTTATTTTGTGGAAATCATACTTTCCTGTTGGGGAAAAGCACCTTCCTGTGGGGGAACTGCACCTTCCTGTCAAGAAAAGGGTCTTTCATTCAGTGGAACACATCTTCCTGTGCAAGAAATGCACCTTGTTCTGAGGGAAGGCAATTTCCTGTAGGGCAACGCATATTCCTGTGGGAGAAGTGGAACTTCTTGTGGGGCAGACACCTTCCTGTTGAGGAAATGCTTAATTCTGGGTAGATCCCTTCCAATAGTGGACAACCCCTTCTATGGTCGAAATCATCTTCCTGTAGCAGAAATGCACATATTCGTGGGGAAACGCACCTTTCTTTGATGCATACTCACTTAGGGAAAACCCATTTTTATTCAGAGAACGCATCTTGGGGTGATGGGGAAAACACCACCCTGTGGATGAATGCATCTTCCTGAGGGAGAACCCTTCCTCCTATAAGAGAAATGGCTCTTCCTGTGGGGGATATAGAGCTGCCCGTGTTGGAAATGCATCTTCCTGTGTGGGAAAGCCCCTTCGTGTGGGGCGCGCCACATCCCGTGGGGGAAAACCAACTTCCGGTGGGGGAAATGTGTTTTCTTGTAAGGGAACACGTTTCTATGGGAGTGTGCACTTTCCTGAAGGGGATATACACCTTCCTGTGGTGGAAAGGCATCTTCCTGTGGGGGATATACAACTCTCTGTGGTGGAAATGCATCTTCCTGTGGGGGAAAGCACCTTCCTGTGGGGTGCGCAACATCCAGTGGTGGAAACATAACATCCGGTTTGGGAAACACATTTTCTGTAGGGGAGCACATGTTTCTGTAGGAGTGTGCACCTTCCTGCGGTCATTCTGTGGAACACATATTCCTGTGGAGGAAATGCACCTTGTTGTGGAGGAAGGCAAGTGTCTGTAGGGCAACGCATATTCCTGTAGGAGAAGTGCAACTTCTTGTGGGGTACACACCTTCCTGTTGATGAAATGCATCATTCTGTGTAGATCCCTTCTAATAGTGGGAAAACCCTTCTGTCTATGGTTGAAATCATCTTCCTGTAGCAGAAATGCACATGTTGGTCGGGGAAACGCACCTTTCTTTTGATGCATCCTCACTTTGGGAAAACCCATGTCTGTTTAGAGAACACATGTTGGGGTGGTGGGGAAAACACCTTCCTGTGGGTCAATGCATCTTTCTGAGGGAGAACCTTTCGTCCTATGGGAGAAATGCCTCTTTCTGGGGGGATATACACCTTCCTGTTCTGTAAATGCATCTTCCTGTGTGGGATACGCACCTTCCTGTGGTGGAAATGTATCTTCCTGTGGGGGAACCTAGCTTGCTGTGCTAGACACCCAGAATCCTTTGGTAAAACCAATCTACTTATGGGACAATCACGAGGTCCCATGAGGGAACTCATCTAACAAAGAAGGAAATGCACTTTTCTCTGCAGGAATCGAGCTTCCTGTTGGCAAGGCCCACCCTTCTGTTCAGGAATCCTTGTCGCTGTAGGGCATACACTATTTACTTTGGGGATAACATACTTTCCTGTGGGAGAAAAGCACCCTCCTGTGGGGGAAATTTACCTTCCTGGCAGGAAAAGGGTCTTTCATTCTGTGGAACACATATTCCTGTGGAGGAAATGCACCTTGTTGTGGAGGAAGGCAAGTGTCTGTAGGGCAACGCATATTCCTTTGGGAGAAGTGAAACTTCTTGTGGGGTACACACCTTCCTGTTGAGGTAACGCATCATTCTGTATAGATCCCTTCTAATAGTGGGCAAACCCTTCTGTCCATGGCGGAAATCATCTTCCTGTAGCAGAAATGCACATGTTGGTGGGGGAAACGCACCTTTCTTTTGATGCATCCTCCCTTTGGGAAAACCCACTGCTATTCAGAGAACACAAGTTGGGGTGGTGGGGAAAACACCTCCCTGTGGGTGAATGCATCTTCCTGAGGGAGAACCCTTCCACCTATGAGGGAAATGCCTCTTCCTGGGGGGGATATACAACTGCCCGTGTTGGAAATGAATCTACCTGAGTGGGAATGGAACTTCCTGTGGGGTGCGCAAGATCCCTGGTGGAAATACAACTTCTAGTGGGGGAAATGCGATTCTCTCTAAGGGAACACGTTTCTATGGGAGTGTGGACTTTCCTGTGGGGAATATAAACCTTCCTGTGGTGGAAATGCATCTTCCTGTGGGGGAAAGCACCCTCCAGCAGGGTGCATAAAATCCCATGGTGGAAACACAACTTCCGGTGAGGGAAATGCGTTTTCCTGTAAGGGAACACATGTTTCTTTGGGAGTGTACACTTTTCTGAGGAGGATATACACCTGCCTGTGGTGGAAATGCATCTTCCTCTGGGGGTTATACAACTTCCTATCTTGGAAATGCACCTTCCTGTGGGGGAACCCATCTAGCTGTGGGGGAAACATAGCATCCTTTGGGGAAACCCATCTTCCTACGGGGCAAACAGAGGATCCTATCAGGGAACACATCTACCAAGGAAGTAAATGCACCTTTTTGTGCAGGAATACTTCTTCCTGATGGAAAAACCCAACCTTCTGTTAAGGAATCCTTGTCGCTGTAGGGGATACTCTATTTACTTTGGGGAAAGCATACTTTCCTTCGGGGGAAAAGCACCTTCCTGTGGGGGAAATGCACCTGCCTGTCAGGAAAAGAAATGGTCTTTCATTCTGTGGAACACGTGTTCCTGTGGAAGAAATGCATCTTGTTGTGGGCTAAAGGCATGTTCTTGTAGGGGAATGCATAGTCCTGTTGGAGAAGCGCAACTTCTCATGTGGGAACACACCTTCCCCTTGAGGAAATGCATCATTCTGTGTAGATCCCTTCTAATAGTGGGTGAACCCTTCTTCCTATGGTGGAAATCATCTTCCTGTTGCAGAAATGCACATGTTGGTGGAGGAAATGATCCTTTCTTTTCATGCATCCTCCACTTGGGAAAACCCATTTCCATTCAGAGAACACATCTTGGAGTGGGCGGGGAACATCACCCTGTGTGTGAAAGAATCTTCCTCAAGAAGAACCCTTCCTCCTATGAGGGAAATACCCCTTCCTGATGGGATAAACAACTTCCTGTGGTGGAAATGCATCTTCCTGTGTGGGAAAGCACCTTCCCGTGTGGTACGCAAAATCGCGTATTGGAAACACAACTCCTGGTGGGGGAAATTCTTTTTCCTGTAAGGGAACACATGATTCCATGGGATTGTGCACTTTCCTGTGGGGGATATACACCTTCCCGTGGTGGAAATGCATCTTCCTCTGGGGGTTAAACAACTTCCTATAGTGGAAATGCATCTTCCTGTGTGGGAAATCACCTTCCTGTGGGATGTGAAACATCCTGTGGTGGAAACACAACTTCCGGTGGGCGAAATGCTTTTTCCTGTAAGGGAACACGCTTCTATGGGAGTGTGCATTTTCCTGTGGGGGATATAAACCATCCTGTAGTGGAAATGCATCTTCCTGTGGGGGATATAAAACTTCCTATGGTGGAAATGCATCTTCCTGTGGGGGAAAGCACCTTCCTGTCGGGTGCCCAACATCTTGTGGTTCAAACACAACTTCCGGTGGGGGAAATGCGATTTCCTGTAAGTGAACGCGTTTCTATAAGACTGTGCACTTTCCTGTGGGGGATATAAACCTTCCTGTGGTGGAAATGCATCTGCCTGTGGGGGATATACAACTTCCTACGGTGGAAATGCATCTTCCTGTGTGGGAAAACACCTTCCGGTGGGGGAAATGCATATTTTGTTTTCTTTTTCTTTTTTTTATTATTATTAAGGTATTACAAATGTGTCCTCAGCCCCCCCCCATTAACCCCCATTTTTCTTTCATTGACTGGCTTATTTCACTTAGCATAATGCTCTCCAGTTCCATCAATGCTGTTGCGAAAAAGAGTTCCTTTTTTTTTTACTGCAGCATAGTATTCCATTGTGTATATGTACCACAGTTTTCTTATCCACTCATCTGCTGATGGGCACTTAGGCTGTTTCCAAATCTAAGCTATGGTGAATTGTGCTGCTATGAACATAGGGGTGCATATATCCTTTCTGATTGGCGTTTCTGGTTTCTTGGGATATTTTCCTAGTAGTGGGATCACTGGGTCAAATGGGAGTTCCATTTTTAGTCTTCTGAGGTAGCTCCATACTGTTCTCCACAGTGGCTGCACCGGAAATGCGTATTTTGTAAGGGAACACATGTTTCCGTGGGAGTGTGCAGTTTCCTGTGGGGGATATAAACCTTCTTGTGGTGGAAATGCATCTTCCCTTGGGGGTTAAACAACTTCCTATGGTGGAAAAACATCTTCCTGTGTGGGAAAGCACCTTCCTGTGGGGTGCGCTACATCCCATGGTGGAAACACAATTTCCGGTGAGGGAAATGCGTTTTCCTGTAAGGGAACACATTTCTGTGGGTGTGTGCAACTTCCTGTGGGGGATATACACCTTCCTGTGGTGGAAATGTATCTTCCTGTGAGGGATATGCACCGCCCTGTGGTAGAAATGTATTTTCCTGTGGGGGAACGCATCTTGCTGTGGGGGAACACAGCATTCTTCAGGGAAAACCATCTTCTTATGGGGCAAACACAGTAACCTGTGAGGGAACACATCTATCAAGAAAGAAAATGCACCTTTCTGTGCAGGAATCCTTCTTCCTTTTGGCAAAACCCACGCATTTGTTTATGAATCCTTGTTGCTGTGGGGGATACACCATTTACTTTGGGAAAACATACTTTCCTGTGCGGAAAAGCACCTTCCTGTGGGGGTAATGCTCCTTCCTGTAGGGAGAGTGTCTTTCATTCAGTGGAACACATGTTCCTGTGAAAGAAATGCACCTTGTTTTGGGGGAAGGAATGTTCCTGTAGGCAATACATACTCCTGTGGGAGAACTGCAACTTCCTGTGGGGTACACACCTTCCTGTTGAGGAAATGCATCATTCTGTGTAGATTCCTTAAATAGTGGGCAAACCTTTCTTTCTATGGCGGAAATCATCTTCCTGTAGCAGAAATCCACATGTTGGAGGGGGAAACGCACCTTTCTCTTGATGCATCCTCCCTTTGGGAAAACCCATTTCTATTCAGAGACACATCTTGGGGTGGTGGGGAAAACACCTCCTTGTGGGTGAATGCATCTTCCAGAGGGAGAACCATACCTCTTATTAGAGAAATGCCTCTTCCAATGGGGGATACACAAATTCCCGAGTTGGAAATGCATCTTCCTGTGTGGTAAAGCATCTTCCTGTGGGGTGCCCAAAATCTCATGGAGGAATCACAAATTCGGGTGGGGGAAATGGGCTTTCCTGTAAGGGAACACGTTTCTATGGGAGTGGGACTTTCCTCTGGGGGATATAAACCTTCCTGTGGTGGAAATGCATCTTCCTGGGTTGGATATTCAACTTCCTACGGTGGAAATGCATCTTCCTGTGGTGGAAAGCACCTTCCTGTGGGTTGCCCAACATCCCACGGTGGAAACACAACTTCTGGTGGGGGAAATGCGTTTTTCTGTAAGGGAACACATGTTTCTTTGGGAGTGTGCAGTTTTCTGTGGGGAATATATTCCTTCCTGTGTTGGAAATGCATCTTCCACCTGGTGTTATACATCTTCCTATGGTGGAAATGCACCTTCCTGTCGGGGAACCCATCTTGCTGTGGGGGAAACACAGCATCCTTTGGGGAAACCCATCTTCCTATGGGGCAAACACAGGATCCTATGAGGGAACACATCTACCAAGGAGGGAAATGCCCCTTTCTGTGCAGGAGTCCTTCTTCCTGTTGGGAAAACCCACCCTTCTGTCTAGGAATCCTTGTCACTGTAGGGGATACATTATTTACTTTGGGGAAAACATACTTTCCTGTGGGGGAAAAGCACCTTCCTGTGGGGGAAATCTTCCTGTCAAGAAAAGGGTCTTTCATTCAGTGGGACACATGTTCCTGTGGAAGAAATGCACCCTTTTGTGGGGAAAGGCATGTTCCTGTAGGGGAACGCATACCGCTGTGGGAGAAGTGCAACTTCTCCTGGGGGAACACACCTTCCCCTTGAGGAAATGCATCATTCTGTGTAGATCCCTTCTAATGGTGGATGAACCCTTCTTGCTATGGCATTAATCATATTCCTGTAGCAGAAATGCATATATTGTTAGGGGAAATGCACCTTTCTTTTGATTCATCCTCCCCTTGGGAAAACCCATTTCCATTCAGAGAACACATCTTGGGGTTGGGGGGGAAACACCACACTGTGGGTGAATGTATCTTCATGAGGGAGAACCCTTCCTCCTATGAGGGAAATGCCTCTTCCTGTGGGGGAAACACAACTTCCTGTGGGGGAAATGCATCTTCCAGTGTGGGAAAGCACCTTCCTGTGGGGTTGACAATGTCCCGTGGTGTAAACACAACTTCGGGTGAGGGAAATGCGTTTTCCTGTAAGGGAACACATGTTTGTGTATAAGTGTGCACTCTCCTATGGGGATATACACCTTCTTGTGGTGGAAATGCATCTTCCTGTGTGGGAAAGCACCTTCCTGTGTGGTGCGCAACATCCCATGTTGGAAACACAACTTCTGGTGGGGGAAATGTGTTTTCCTGTAAGGGAACACATGTTTCTGTGGGAGTGTGCACTTTCTTGCGGGGGATATACACTTTCTTGTGGTGGAAATCCATCTTCCTCTGGGGGAACAGTTTTTCCTGTGGGAGAAACACACCCTCCTTTGGGGAATGCCATCTTCCTGTGGGGGAAAGCATCTTCCTGTTTGGTGGGCAACATCTCCTGGTGGAAACACAACCTCCGGTGGGGGAAATGCATTTTCCTGTAAAGGAGCACCTGTTTCTGTGGGAGTGTGCACCTTCTTTTGGTGGAAATGCATCTTCCTGTGGGGGAACATTTCTTCCTGTGGGAGAAACGCACTATCCTTTGGGGATACCCATCTTCCTGTTGGTCAAACACAGGATCCTATGAGGGAACACATCTACCGAGGCAGGAAATGCACCTTTCTATGCAAGAATCCTTCTTCCTGTGCAGAAACACGCCATACTTTGGGGAAACCCATCTTCCTGGGTGCAAACACAAGATCCTATGAGGTAACACATCTGCCGAGGAAGGAAATGCACCTTTCTGTGCAGGAATCCTGCTTCCTGTGGGGAAAACTCATTCTTCTGTGTATGAATCCTTGTCACTGTAGGGGATATCCTATTTCCTTTGGGGAAAACATACCTTCCTGTGGAGGAAATGCACCTTCCTGTCGGGAAAAGGGACTTTCCTTCGGTGGAACACATGTTCCTGTGGAAGAAATGATAAACACCCATCATCCTGTGTAGGATTCCTTCTCCCTATGGAGGTACACTTTTTTTCTTTTGGGGAAATCAAACCTCACTCTGAGGGCAAGGCACCTTTCTGTGGGGAATAAACCTTCCTGTGAGGGAATGCATGATCTTATGGGAGAAACACACCTTCCTGTCAGGGAACACACCGTTCTATTGGGGAAATGCTCCTCTCTGTGGGAGAACACTTTTACTTTTGGGGGAACGCTTCTTCCTATGGGGGAAACACACCTTCCTGTGGGGAAACACTAGTATCGGTGGGGAATACCCACCTCCCTGTGCAGGAATCCTTCTTTCTGTGGATGTACACATTTTCCTTTGGGGGAAAAACACCTCTCTGTGGGTTAAAGGCACCTTTCTGTGGGGAATAAACCTTCTTGTAGGGGAATGCATGTTCCTGTGGGAGTAACACAACTTCCTGTGGGGGAACACACCTTCCCATTGGGGAAATTCTCCTTTGTGTGTGAGAACACTTCCACTGGTGGGGAACCTTCTTCCTATTGGGGACATAATCTTCCTGTAAAAAAATACACATTTCTGTGGGGGAAACACACCTTCCAATAAGGGAACACATCTTACGGGGGCGGGGGTGAAGCACCTTCCTGTGGGTGAATGCATCTTCCTGAGGGAGAACCCTTCTTCCTATACGGAAACGCATCTTCCTGTGGGGGATATGCAGTGACCTGTGGGAAAACCTACCTTCCTGTAGGAGAAATACACCTTCCTGTGGGGGAAACACACCTTTCTGTGGGGTAACACTTCTTCCTGTGGGGAAAACCCATGTTCCTGTGCAGGAATCCTTCCTGTGGGTGTACACTTTTTCCTTTGGAGAAAACACACCTTCCTGTGAGGGGAAGGCACCTTTCTGTGTGGGAAATGAATCTTCCTGTGGGAAAAGGCACATGTCTTTGGGGAATAACCTTCCCGTGGGGGAAAGGGACCTTCCTGTGTGGGAATGCATGTTCCTGAAGAAGAAAAGCACCTTCCTGTAGGTAAAAGCTCCTTCCTGTGGGGAGCACACCTTCCTGTGGTGGAAATGCACCCTCCTGTGGGGGAAACGCATTTTCCTGTAGGAGAACACATGTTCCCAGAGGGAGTAACTCACCCTCCTGTGGGGAACACACCATCCTGTTGTGGAAATGCACCTTTTTGTGGGAGAACCATTCTACTTGTGGGGGAACCCTTCTTCTATGGGGGAAATCATCTTCTGGTAGTGGAAATGCACATTTTGGTGGGGGAAACACACCTTCCTGTGCAGGGATCCTCCCTGTGGGTGAAAAACACCTTCCTATAAGAGAACACATCTTGGGGGTTAGGGGAAGGGAAACGCACCTTCCTGTGGGTGAATGCATCTTCCTGAGGGAGAACCCTTCTTCCTGTGGTAGAAATGCATCTTCCTCTGTGGGAACCCTTCCTCCTCTGGGGGAAATGCACCATCCTTTGGGGAAACCCACCTCCCTGTGGGGCAAACACAGGATCCTCTTAGTGAACACATCTTCTAATACACCTTCCTATGCGGGAATCCTTGTTTGGAAAACCCCCATTTCTGTGCAGGAATCCTTCTGCCTGTGGGGGTACACTTTTTTCCTTTGGGGAAAACACACCTTCCTGTGATGGAAAGGCACCTTTCTGTGTGGGAAATGAACCTTCCTGTGGGGAAAGGCAACTTCCTGGGGCGGAAACGCCCCTTTCTGTGGGGGAAAGGTATTTTCCTGTAGGGGAATGCATATTCCTATGGGAGAAGTGCACTTTCCTGTGGGGGAACACACCTTCCTGTTGTGGTAATGCACCTTTCTGTGGTAGATCCCTTCTAATTGTGGGAGAACCCTTCTTCCTATGGGGAAATCATCTTCCTTTAGCGGCAATGCACATTTTGGTGGGGGAAACACATCTTCCTGTGCAGGAATCCTCCCTGTGGGGGAAATGCACCTTCCTATAAGGAAACACATCTTGGGTCAGGGGGAGGGAAGCACCTTTGGTGAATATATCTTCCTGAGGGAGAACCCTTCTTCCTATGGGGATGCGCATCTTCTGTGGAGGATATGCACCTTCCTGTGGGGAAACCCACTTTCCCATGGGGGAAACCTTCCTGTAGAGTAAGGCATGTTCTCATATGGGAAGTACACTGTCCTGTGGGGGTACTGCACTTTCCTGTGGGGAAAACCCACCTTCTTGTGCAGGAATTCTTCTTCCTGTGGGTGTACACTTTTATGCAGGCTCTCACACTCGCATTTACATACCAGTCAATGAATAGTTATGCTAAGACAAATGATCTCTCCTTCTACCTTTACACCCTTTCTGCAAACATTCACTCAGTGGTTAAACAGTTAACCAGATTCCTGCCCCACTGCCCTAACAAAAACAAATGTGGGAGCCTAACAAGAACAGATGTGGGGGCCTTCCCTGAACCTGCATCCCAAGAACAAGATTCACGTCTGAAAGATCGGAGAGAAACGAAGATGGTGGCATAGGTAAACATGCTGCCTCACACAACCACTTCAAAAATACAACTAAAAGAAAAACGGACACCATCCAGAACCACAGGAAGGCTGGCTGAGTGGAAATTTTACAACTAGAAGGAAAGAGAAAAGCACACTGAGACTCAGAGGAGGTGCAGAAGTAAAGTGCAGAGGTACAGAGGCGCATGTGTAAAGGGCTGGCAACTGAGGACACGGTTATCTTTTTCAATCAGGAGGGAGACACAAACTCCTGGCCCTGAACTCCAGTTCCGGGCGGGGCTCT
>NW_006293237.1:1032221-1033657 GCF_000327345.1 Myotis davidii | reverse complement strand
GGACAACCAGCTATCATTCAGAACCATGGGAAAGCTGGCCTAGTGGAAGTTCTACAACTGGAAGGAAAGAAGGAAGAGCATTGAAACTGAGTAGGTTGTGCAGAGGCTCCAAGAATGGAGGTACAGAGTTGTGCACCAGGTGGGCTGCAACTGGATGCGCAGTTTTTTTTTTCCATTGGAAGGGGCTGCAGACTCTCAAGTCCACTGAGCTTGTTTGGGGCGGGATTCTGAGGTCCCAGACCCCTACAGGGAGAGGCGGGATGGCCTTGCAACAGGTCGGAGAGCAAGGGTGGCTTGCTCGCAGAGCTGCCTGCTGGCGCTCGGGGGCGCGGGGACATGGAGTCGCGGAGAGGCCATTGCCCTTTGCCCCGACCTGGTGATTCGCCAAGAACAGAGGTGTGGAGTCCCGCACTAGGTGGGCTGCAACTGGATGTGCAGTTTTTTTTCAATCAGAAGGGGATGCAGACTCTCGAATCCACTGAGCTTGTATGGGGCGGGATCCTGAGGTCCCAGACCCCTACAGGGAGAGGCAGGATGGCCTTGCAATGGGCCAGACAGCGAGAGTGGTGGTGTCGCGGAGCTGCTCGCAGGCACTCCGGGATGCAAGACGCGGAGTCGAAGAGAGGCGGTATAGAGTCGCGCGCCAGGCGGGCTGCAACTGGATGCACGGTTTTTTTTTTCAATCAGAAGGGGTTACAGACTCTCGAATCCACTGAGCTTGTTTGGGGAGAGACTCTGAGGTCCTAGACCCCTACGGGGAGAGGCAGGACGGCCTTGCAGCGGATCGGAGAGCGAGGGAGGCTTTCTCACGGAGTTGTTCACCAAAACTCGGGGACACCGAGACGCGGAGGGAGTCACGGAGAGGCGAGGAGTCTAGAAGACGCCATTGCCCTTTGTTCCACCCTGGTGACTCCCAGAGACCCCGCCCTACTCAATTTACATCCCCACCCAAGTTGTGCCAGTGGCACAAAGAGAACTTCCTGGGCTTTTGCAGCCTAACCCAAAAAACGACAGATTTCAACTCCTCACATACATAAGGGACACACTCAGGAAGCAGAATCAGGTTCGGAGGAAGCCAGAGCTGGACCCGGCTGGGCTGGCGATGTGGAACCGCTGTACCAGCAAATGCATAGGCAGGTCCACCAGATCCAGTCTCACATCGGATGCTGGGAGACGGCAGACAGGCAGCCTGTGCACTTGGTAGAAAATGAAATCCAAGCAAGCATACCAGATATTCAGCCACCAGGAACGCCTGGAGATTTTGTCCAGCAAGGAGCTGCCCAACAAAGGACAGAATGCCAGACCTCATGTTGCGGAGACAGCCCCTGTGAGCTGAGATGGCCCCCATGAGGCTGAGGCAGCCCCCGTGAGGCCAGGACGGACCCCGTGAGGCCGAGATGGCCCTGGTGAGGCCAAAACAGCTCTTGTGAAGCCAA
>NW_006293237.1:1022989-1031160 GCF_000327345.1 Myotis davidii | reverse complement strand
TAAGACTGTCAGCTGATTTCACAACAGAAACTATGCAGGCCAGAAGGGAGTGGCAAGAAATATTCAAAGTGATGAATAGCAAGAACCTACAACCAAGACTACTTTACCCAGCAAAGCTATCATTCAGAATTGAAGGTCAGATAAAGAGCTTCACAGATAAGAAAAAGCTAAAGGAGTTCATCACCACCAAACCAGTATTATATGAAATGCTCAAAGGTATATTTCTTTAAGAAGAAGAAGAAAAGGAAAAGGTAAAGATACAAATTATGAACAAATACATATCTATCAACAAGTGAATCTAAAAATCAAGTGAATAAAAAATCCGATGAACAGAATAAACTGGTCAATATAATAGAATCAGGGGCGAAGAAAGGGAGTGGACTGACAGTTCTGGTGAGGGAAGGGTGTGGGGGGTGCAGAAGAGACTGGACAAAAATCGTACACCTATGGATGAGGACAGTGTGGGGGCAGTAAGGGCAGAGGGTGGGGTGGGAACCTGGTGGAGGGGAGCTATGGGGGGCAAAAAGAGGAACAACTGTAATAATCTGAACAATAAAGATTTAATTAAAAAAAAAAAAAGATTCTTGCCTGACGTCTTGGTGAGAATCTACCAGAGTAGGTACACTGCATCCAGTCCTTCTTCCACATAATAAAATGATCAGTCACACAAGCAAGCAAGGAAGTGAGTTCAAATTCACTTAATCAAATTCACTTACCCCCCGGGGATGCTTTTAATGACTCCAAAATGGTGGAGGGGCATGTCAGGTGTCTCCCGTCCAGCTGTCAAGGCCTCTGGGAGACATCTCTGTGGCCCTGGGACTTCTTCAGGTGGCGCTGTCCCCTAGAAATTCTCTGGGACTGTCAGCCAGGCTGGGGGAGGCCATCCACCCTAGGCCTCTGAGACCAAGTGCTGGTAAGCACTATCTTGCTGGGACCTCCAAATGTTATATTATAAATCAGTGAGCTGACATTAGACACCTTAATAAGCCAGATTAAGTAGTAATTAGGAGCCTTTATTACACTAGCGGTCTCAGCAGAGTAATCTCCCAAATCTGAGCAAAACAGCATGGAGGAACTTTTCCCTTTATACCCCCCAGTCCCTTTGTCTCCCAAATAAGGGTGTTTTTTTTCCAGACCTTTTGCAGACTTTACAAAGAGCTCTATGTAGGTTATTTTTGCAGGCAGCTTGTAACATTGAGCACAGTACATTTCAGATAACTAGCAAATAGCAGGCACAGGAGTAGCTAGAAATGGCAACAGAGCGGCTTGCAAGGTCAAATAGTTGAACTTATTTTCCCTATTATTCAAGCAAGCAAGTGTTTACAGAAGCCAAAATAGCAGGGTTAACATTTCAAACAGCAGTTATTTTTACAGAATAGAGATTACAGCAGCAAGATGGAATGCCTATGCATCACTAGCATACTTCACTGAGCATAATGTCTTCAGGATTCATCAATCTGGTAGCAAGTGTGAGAATTTTGTTCCATATTAAGGGCAAAAAACTAATCCGTCTGAATGACATATTATCATTTGTGACAACATGGATGGACCGTAAGGGTATTATGCTAAGTGACAAATGTCAGACAGAGAAAGGCAAAGGCCATAAGATTTCACTTACATGTGGAATCTAAAGAACAAATAAAATGAACAAACAAAACAGAAACAGACTCATATCTAACAGAGAGCAAACTGATGGTTTCCAGATGGGAGGGTGTTGGTAGCTGAGTGAAAAAGCTGAAGGGATTAAGCAGTACAAATGGGTGATTGCAATATAGTAAAGGGGATGTAAACCACAGCACAGGGAACATAGTCCATAACATTGTAATAACTATGTACGGTGCCAGGTGGGTATTAGAATGACGGGGACGGGGATTGTCTGGCATGTCACATAAGCGTCTAATCACTATGCTGTACACCTGAAACTAATATAATTTTTAATTTTAACTCTAATTGAAAAAAAATCATTGTAGGTATATACCACTTTTTTCCCCATTCCTTTGTTGATGGACACTTAGGCTCCTTCTACCTTCTATGTGTTTTGAATAATGCTGTGTGTACACGGGTGTACAAGTATCTGTTTGACTCTCCTTTCACCTCTATGCATATGCCTCAAAGTGGAGTTGCTGGGTTGTAGGTTAACTATCTTTTCAATTTTGGAGTAACTGCATGCTGTCTTCCATAACGACAGCACCACATTACACATCCACTGGCAATGCACCAAAGTTCCAACTTCTCCACACGCATCCCAACTCCTGTTCACCTGGTTTTTAAAGAATTACAGGTGTCTCATGAATGTGAAGCGGCATCTCACTGTGGTTTTGAAGTGCATTTCCCTGAGCATCTTTTCATGTGCTTATTGGTCTTACATATACTCTCTCTGGAGAAATGGCCATTCAGTGTTTAATCAGGTTTTCCAGCTGTTGTGGTTGTTGTGTTGTTGTTGCTGGTGGTGGTTGTGGCAATGGTAGGGGTTGAGTTGTGGGAACTCTTTCTATGTGCAGGATTTCCATTTCTCATCAGATATATTATTTGTAACTATTTTCTTCCATTCCATGTGTTGCCTATTCTCTACGCTCATCATGGTCTTTGATACCCAAAGTATTATATTTTGATGTAGTCCAACTTATCTATTTTTTATTTCTTGCCTCCTTGGCCCTTAAAAATAAAAATCACCTTAACCCTCAGGCCATAAACGTTTTAAGGTGTCATTTTGAATTTTTAAGTCTTGGTTCACATAGAGTGAATTTGTGTGGTTGCTATCTGGTAGAGATGCCATTGCTTTTTTTTCCCGTGGAAAACTCATTGTACCACCCTCACACAATAAACCTATTTTTCTTGTTCTCCAAAAGCGAAATATTCCTGTTGCACACACCAAACAAGTCAGTACAAGACTAATGATACAGCAATTGGCTGCTAAAATATTCGCTGCTAGTATTAGTGGAAACAAAAGGTGTGCCTATGCGTAAGGCACGTAAGGGAAATGAAGACAACATGATTATAGTATAGTCATTAGCGAACACTATAGTTTGTTATTACTAATTATGTATAACAGGATAGTAAAAATTAAGTTACAAAATATTTATTAAAATGTTTCTTACATACCTTTATATTGGCTGGGCCACAAAACTATTCGTTGTGAGCCATTGCCAATGGGCCTTGACATGCTTGGTGTACA
This sequence comes from Myotis davidii, assembly GCF_000327345.1. NCBI lineage: Eukaryota > Metazoa > Chordata > Mammalia > Chiroptera > Vespertilionidae > Myotis > Myotis davidii. Next base: position 1,027,985 of record NW_006293237.1, on the reverse strand, counting down.
CTTTCCCCACTATCAGTTCTACCAGGAGTCTATCCCTGATTCTTCTTCTCTACCTTATTCCATCAGTCAGTTTCTTTATCCTGTGCCTAAATGACAGCTTGTAATATAATGAAGATTCCAAGTCACATCTGACTACGTTTGCATCCTCAGATATTAGCCTAACGTCCTTCAGTGATTTCTCAGTTTCCACAAGGGGGTCTGCACTACCTACGAGGACCCTGAGCTTCTTACGTTGTTTCCCTCCCCTCATATCCTCCCCATCCTGAGCTTCTTACACAAGCAGAGCATTGCGGTTTTGTGCCCCTGGGCCTTTGGACAAGCTCAGCTGACTTCTTATTTAGTCCTGGTTGGCACTTCTTCCTTTGCCTCCCACTGTGACTTTTGTGGCCTTTTTCCTCTCACTACAATGTCATCCAATTGCTCTGCATGCTAATGAGACTAATATTTTGCCTTGCTTCTACCATGCTGGAAATCTGAATAATTCTACCAAGCAGCTTCAGAATGAATCATTCAATTGATCACCATCCACCCATCCTACATAATAAAAGCCTAATATGCAAATCAACCAAAAGCCGGAATGACTGCCAGAACCGGTCGCTATGATACGCACTGACCACCAGGGGGCAGATGCTCAATGCAGGGGCTTCCCCTATCCTGCAGGCCCCAGGCCAGCCACAGCAGGTGCCAGTGGGAGCCCCCATCACCCCGCTGGTTGCCCTGCAGAGGGAGGTGACCAGTGGCGGTAGTGGGGGGCAGGGCTAGTGAGCAGGCGGTGCCAGGCTGGCCAAGGTGGGTGCCAGCAGGGGCCCCCCGATTTCCCCTCTGGTTGCCCCACAGATTGGCTGTGATCACCAGCCAGGCCTAGGGACCCTACCCGTGCATGAATTTCGTGCATTGGGCCTCTAGTAAATAAATAAAAAGCACACTTCTATAAGCATTTTTGTCCCTTGAAAGTATACAAACCCATGATTCATTCACTTATCTTGATAACCCTCTGGGAGAGTAATTCATATAACCCCACTTTATAATTTAAGTGACTGGGCATCAAAGAGTACAACTGGTTACCCCATCCACAGAGCTCACTATAGTGCTAGGACCAGACCTTTGGTATTTTGATCCATTGCTCTCCACAGCCCCTCACCTATCACTGTTCTGTCTACCTTTGTTCCTCTGGAAATAAGCTGAGTCTTCAGCTGTGATACATGGTCCCTAGTAGTGTTTGCATCTGCAAATATACAGAAAATGCTTTGTGGAATGTGACTGTAGACCTGGAAGTCCTTTACAAAGTTGTCATTTTCCATGTAAATTTCAAAATAAATTAATTGAAAGAGGTACTGTCTTTGACGTTTTGGGACGCACCTAATAGTTGAGAAACAACAAACCCATGGAAGCTTCATGCCGACCAGGCCAAATGAAAAGACAAAGAGGCCACCCTCCATAGAGAATAGATCAGCAGTTCACCAACAGTAAAGGCGCGTGCCTGCGAATTTTCAGGAGCAGTCTGCTTCTTTAAGTCTGGCAGGGGAGCAGGGTGACAAGCTCCCTCCCACAAGGGTTTGGAGACTTTACAAAGGTGATGTGTAAGGTAAAGGCTTTGGCAGGTCCTGATGCTACAGAACCCTTCTGTCCTTCATCCTTTCGTACTGACTACCAGAACATTGACCCCCATTGCATCTAGAGGTGGGAACATGACCTGGTCCCTCCCCCCTTGCTGGCCATGCCACATGTCCCAGGTGACTCTGGAAGCATTTCCAGGAGGCCTTCTTGAATTGTCCAGATGCAGCTGGCTTCTCCCTTTGCCCTTTGCCCTTTATCCTGCCAGGAATACAGGTGCTTCTGACCTTGGAGACAGAAGCCACATTGTAGGATGGAGGGCAAGGAGAGAGAAGAACCTGGTTCTCCTTGAGCTGTAGTAACAGCCCTGAATTGTCTGTTCTTCCTGCATGGCACCTGGAATAAAGGAACCCCCATTTGTCTAAGCCACTATTCAAAGTGCAGTCACATGCAGTTCATGATGATAGAGCAGTGCATAACTTATTTTACCCAACTTGCCTTAGTTATGGTAAACAGTTACTCTTGGAACATTTGAACCCAAACTTGTCAATGACTGAAAAGTAGTTCATTTATTTCTCCTGGAACATTACTGGGAGAGCAAAAAGGTCCTCCTGTGGGCTTTATCCATGCACTTGCACAAGGGCCTCAGGCTGTTGGGAACTCTGCCACCTTCACCATGGGGCTCCTGCCCATTGCCCTGTAGGTGGCCTCCTTTGCAGTTTGCTCAAAGGGGACAAGCACAGGGATGTGCACCCACCACGAGGTTCTTATGAGCTCGGCCTAGCAGAGGCACACATCCTTTCCACTGACATCCCATTGCCCAGATCTCAGTTCCATGGTCACACCTAACAGCCAGCAAAACTGGGAATGGAACCTCAATAGGGATCCAGGAAGAAGAGCAGAACGAGAATTTTAGGTGGAGAGCTAGGAGCCCCTGCCATCTACACCTTTCCCAAATTAATAAAAACTTGACTATATTGGGTTGTTTTAAGGAGAAACTCACAAAAATGCTCTAAGCATGAACTAAAAATCCAGCACGAAATGAGGTGATGCTTTGGCCTTTATGAACTCTGAGACATTGAGCTAAATTCTTTTTTTTTCTTTTCTTTAGGATACATTTTTATTGATTTCAGAGAGGAAGGAACAGGGAGAGAGAGATAGAAACATCAATGATGAGAGAGAATCATTGGTGGGCTTCCTCCTGCACACCCCCTACTGGGGACCAAACCCGCCACCCTGGCATGTGCCCTTGACCGGAATCGAACCCGGGACCCTTCAGTCTGCAGGCTGATGCTCTATCCATTGAGCCAAACCGGCTAGGGCTGAGCTAATTTCTTGACTCTTCTAAACCTCAGTGACTTTGTTACTCTCTTAAAGGCATAATAATAATAGCATTTGTCTCATAAAATTTGGATGAGATTAAGTGAAATAATAAGATCTCTTATAGGCGCTCAGTAGTATAAAGCAAGCACTCAAATACTAATTATAGTGTAATTGCATTATTGTTGGTAACCATTATTATATTGTAATAATTCTGTCTTGCTTTTATTATGACCACTTTTTGAGCCACCGGTATATAATTTCCTAAGTATCAAACATGGAATGCGAACTATTTCCTACATCATATTTCAAAGGAAAGAGATTTTATATTTAAATCATTAGGATTCAATATAACATGTGGGGAGCCAATATAGGGTTAAGCCTCGGACTGACCTGTTGGCAAAGTCACAAACAAGTCCCAGCTTAGAGGGCACAGTCCTCTTAGCAAAATTAGGCTTGACCTCATAACGCTCCCTAGATCTTACTTGGGAAGCTAATGGGCTGAGGGAAGTGAAACAAGAACAAAAACAAGTGAAACTCACAAGAACAGTGTAAAAAAGTGAAACTCACAAGAACAGTGTAACTTTGGTAACCACTACCTTGTTTACCTCTGACTATAAAAATAAAGGCTCAGATTGCCTCAGGATCTTTCTCTGTGGCCTCAGCCAGGTACAGGAAGGTACAGGAAGATCCACGAAGACTAAAGAGAACTAGAGCGTTCTGAACGCTGTCTCCGTCTAAAACATTCTTGGCCGATTCCATCCACACCTTTGGGAACTCCTGGACCGCTGGGGCTGGACCCCAGCAATAACATTAATTAATAAGCATGGCTTTTGGATGGACAATATAACAATTATTGCAAAAGAAGAGTTATTTAGATTATGTCAAATGTCACAGGCCATTTTCATTCTTTGAGGAAATATTTCTCCAGAAAATCATCAAAGATGACAGATACTTGAATAAAAGGGAGTAAAACAAAGATTTATATTTTTGATATTTATTTTATATATTTAAATGCCATTTAACAAAGAAAAATCAACCAAAAAAATGAGGAGTTTGTGTGTCACCTCTGACACGGAGTCATAGGTTCGCCATCACTGCCCTAGGACAACTGTATCTGCATGCAAATAAATAAAGTTGGACACATAAGGTACGCCATATACAAAAAGTCACTCACTCATAATGGACCCACCATGCAAATATAAGAGCTAACATTATAAAACTCTCGGTTGAAAACATATAAAGTTTTACTCAGTTCTTGCCTCAATTTATACCCTGACCCTAAATGTTCCCATATAGGCCTATGATTTCAATTAATATTTATGTCAGTTTCTCAAAGTGTGGAGGACATGGGGCCCTCTACATCAGAATCACCGGAAGGGAGTGTTAAAATCCAGGTTCCTTGGCTCTATCCCAGGCCTACCCAAATGATTCTTGGGTGGATCCTGGAATCTGTATTTTCAATAAATCCTCCTGGTTGCTCCCAGCCCCACTGTCTCTGTCAAGGATGGCCTGGCTGACCTTAACAATGGCAGCTCAACATCGCCATCTGGTGGTTCCTCACACCATTACCTTTGTTTTGCAAATGCAGTTTCAGAACCATGCTGGTTCTGAAACTATTCAACATCTGCAAAACAAGAAAGATACAGGAACAAAGGACATTAATGGCGTATTTGCTCCATGAATAACAAAGACTGAGTTATAACACCTTTTAACTTTTCTAATACCCACATTAAACTTGTCTGTATTGAACTTTTAAGGGGAAATCAAATGGATTCCTTCTCATCCAACTACATGAAAACACAGGTATCAAATGACATCAACCTATAAAGGATTACACCACGTTCTCATTTCTTACAGTAGTGCCAAGGAAACTTTAATTAATTTTCAGGTTATCCTTCCTGAAGTTACCTAATAAAGAGCACTCAACTTTCCAAAAATAATTTGATATGGAGCACTCCTAGTTAATGTACATTCCACTTTCAAGTTTTTATTCTATTTATAAAAATAATAAATATTCCCTGTAAATTTTTAACAATATAAAATTTATAAAGGGAATGAATCCACGCTTCATTTCACTAGGTAGACATGTTATACAATTTTGCTGTGGGGGGCTGATCCC
>NW_006293237.1:1020969-1022230 GCF_000327345.1 Myotis davidii | reverse complement strand
AGGACAACTGTATCTGCATGCAAATAAATAAAGTTGGACACATAAGGTACGCCATATACAAAAAGTCACTCACTCATAATGGACCCACCATGCAAATATAAGAGCTAACATTATAAAACTCTCGGTTGAAAACATATAAATAAACCTTCATGACCTTGGATTTGGCACTGATTTCTTAAATATTAGATCCAAACCAAAATCAGCAAAGGAAAACAATAGATAAATGGTTTCATCAAAATGAACATCTTTTTGCATTAAAAGTCTATCAAGAGAGAAAAAAAGATATCCTCCATCATGTGAGAGAACATTGGCGAATTATACTTCTAGCGAGAGTCTAGTATCCAGAAGAGAGAAAAGCCCTTACAACTCCAAAAAAAAGAGAAAAGACCAACCATACAGATCAGTAGATGACCTGAATGAGGATACACAAATGACCAACAGTCACATGATGATATATCAGTATTCCTTAGCAAAAGAAAATCAAAACTAGAGTAATAGCTGTAACATCCATTAGGATGTCTAAAACTTAGGAAAAGGAAAATAACAAGTATTTGGGGAAAGCAAGGAAATAAAAAAATTATACGTTGTGGCTGACCTTAACAATGGCAGCTCAACATCGCCATCTGGTGGTTCCTCACACCATTACCTTTGTTTTGCAAATGCAGTTTCAGAACCATGCTGGTTCTGAAACTATTCAACATCTGCAAAACAAGAAAGATACAGGAACAAAGGACATTAATGGCGTATTTGCTCCATGAATAACAAAGACTGAGTTATAACACCTTTTAACTTTTCTAATACCCACATTAAACTTGTCTGTATTGAACTTTTAAGGGGAAATCAAATGGATTCCTTCTCATCCAACTACATGAAAACACAGGTATCAAATGACATCAACCTATAAAGGATTACACCACGTTCTCATTTCTTACAGTAGTGCCAAGGAAACTTTAATTAATTTTCAGGTTATCCTTCCTGAAGTTACCTAATAAAGAGCACTCAACTTTCCAAAAATAATTTGATATGGAGCACTCCTAGTTAATGTACATTCCACTTTCAAGTTTTTATTCTATTTATAAAAATAATAAATATTCCCTGTAAATTTTTAACAATATAAAATTTACAAAGGGAATAATCCACGCTTTCATTTCACTAGGTAGACATGTTATACAATTTTGCTGTGGGGGGCTGATCCCTACTTCCACCCTCCCTCTCTCTCTCTTCCACCTACATTGTTTTTTATAAAATAGTTCACTTTTTT
>NW_006293237.1:1018708-1020283 GCF_000327345.1 Myotis davidii | reverse complement strand
CATAAGGTACGCCATATACAAAAAGTCACTCACTCATAATGGACCCACCATGCAAATATAAGAGCTAACATTATAAAACTCTCGGTTGAAAACATATAAATAAACCTTCATGACCTTGGATTTGGCACTGATTTCTTAAATATTAGATCCAAACCAAAATCAGCAAAGGAAAACAATAGATAAATGGTTTCATCAAAATGAACATCTTTTTGCATTAAAAGTCTATCAAGAGAGAAAAAAAGATATCCTCCATCATGTGAGAGAACATTGGCGAATTATACTTCTAGCGAGAGTCTAGTATCCAGAAGAGAGAAAAGCCCTTACAACTCCAAAAAAAAGAGAAAAGACCAACCATACAGATCAGTAGATGACCTGAATGAGGATACACAAATGACCAACAGTCACATGATGATATATCAGTATTCCTTAGCAAAAGAAAATCAAAACTAGAGTAATAGCTGTAACATCCATTAGGATGTCTAAAACTTAGGAAAAGGAAAATAACAAGTATTTGGGGAAAGCAAGGAAATAAAAAAATTATACGTTGTTGGTGGGATTTTTAAATGGTACAGTGACTGTTGAAAATGGCTTGGCAGTCCTCACAAGTTTAAATATATAATAAGTATATGACGCAGTAATTCCACTCCTAGAGATACCCCCGAAATAAAATCAAGCATTTAAAATACATGAAAGTGTATGTTCATAGTAGCACAAGTCGAAACAGCCAAAGATGCCCACGGACTGACAAGTGCATACACATAACACGGACTGTCCATGCAATGTAATTAATTTTCAGGTTATCCTTCCTGAAGTTACCTAATAAAGAGCACTCAACTTTCCAAAAATAATTTGATATGGAGCACTCCTAGTTAATGTACATTCCACTTTCAAGTTTTTATTCTATTTATAAAAATAATAAATATTCCCTGTAAATTTTTAGTACAATATAAAATTTACAAAGGGAATGAATCCACGCTTCATTTCACTAGGTAGACATGTTATACAATTTTGCTGTGGGGGGATCTTATTTACTTCCACCCTCCCTCTCTCTCTCTTCCACCTACATTGTTTTTTATAAAATAGTTCACTTTTTTGTACCTGCCTGAACATTGGGCCAGCTCTGTAATCTCTTTTGGTTTACAGATTTTACTTCTTTCATCTAATATTTGGAAGCAAAGCGTCATTATATTTAAAAGTCTGATCACATTTTTATACTGCCTACATCCTCAAGTGATGTTATCCCTAAGCCAATGGCTTATATTTGACTTCTAATTCTCTTCCTTATACGTAATGCTCAGCATTTCACTGGCTCTTGGAAGCACAGCAGTGAATTGGGTGAGGGACAACTGATGATGACCATTCAATGGGGGCACAAATAGCTTGAGTAGACACATCCCCAAAGAGGACATACAGATGCCCAATAAACATGAAAAAATGCTCAATGGCACTCATCATCAGAAAGATGCAAATTATTGAGGGACAACTGATGATGACCATTCAATGGGGGCACAAATAGTCTCTTCAACAAATGGCCCTAGGACGGTGATGGCGAACGTTTTGAGCTCGGCGTGCCAG
>NW_006293237.1:1016154-1018643 GCF_000327345.1 Myotis davidii | reverse complement strand
GTTAAATATATAATAAGTATATGACGCAGTAATTCCACTCCTAGAGATACCCCCGAAATAAAATCAAGCATTTAAAATACATGAAAGTGTATGTTCATAGTAGCACAAGTCGAAACAGCCAAAGATGCCCACGGACTGACAAGTGCATACACATAACACGGACTGTCCATGCAATGGAATATTATGCAGCCATAAGAAGGAGTGTTATAATGAGGATGAACTTTGAAGTCATTATTCTAAGTAAAAGAAGCCCGACACCAAAGGTCACATAATGTATGATTCAATATATATGAAGTGTTCGGAATAAGCCAATCCATAAAGACAGAAAGTTGTTTAGTGGTTGCCAGGGGCTGGGGGTAGGAGGAATGAGGAGTGACTGACTTCCTACTGGCTATGAGATTTCCTTCCGGACGTGGCAAAGTGTTTTGTAAGATGATAGATGTGATGGTTTCACAATACTGTGAATTTACTTAATGCCACTAAATGGAATACTTTACAATGGTTAATTTTACAATGTGTGCTTCAATTCAGAACAATTTCAACTCTATAAATATAGAGTTTCAATGTAATATAATAGTCAAGTGTTTGGAAAAACCTAACCTTTTAATTTTCATGCATTCATTAAAAATATTAAGCCCATGGTTGCTTACATATAAATAAGCTTCATGAAAAATATCACTCTATTTTTGAAATTTAAAAAAATATTGCAAGTGTGGTTTTGATTTTAATAAATGGGCAAAGGACTTGAGTAGACACATCCCCAAAGAGGTCATACAGATGCCCAATAAACATGAAAAAATGCTCAATGGCACTCATCATCAGAAAGATGCAAATTATAGCCACGAGATATCACCTCACACCTGTCAGAATGGCTGTCGTCAATAAATCAATAAACAACAAGTTTTGGTGAGGATGCAGACTGATGCAGCCACTGGAAAAAACAGTATGAAGTTTCTTCAAAAAATTAAAAATGGAATTGCCTTACGACCCAGCCATTTCACTTCTGGGAATATATCTGAAGAAACCTGCCACACTAATTGAAGAGAATATATGCACCCCTATGTTTATTTACAATAGCCAAGATTTGGAAGCAGCCCAAGTGCCCATCAGTAGAGAAGTGGATAAAGAAAGCTGTGGTTTCCCTAGCAGATTTGGCTCAGAGGATAGAGCATTGGTGTGTAGACTGAAGGATCCCAAGGACACGTACCTTGGTCATAGGCTAGATATCTGGCCCTAGTCCGGTCGCTAGCAGGAGGCATCCAATCAATGTGTCTCTCTCACATCAATGCTTCTATCTGTGTATCTCTCCCGCTCCCGCTCTCTCTAAAAAATCAATGGAAAAATATCCTCGGGTGAGGATTAATGAAAAAAGTGGTTGTACATTTACACAATGTATACTACTCAGCTGTAACAAAGAAGGAAATCTTACCTTTTACGATAACATTTTTGGACCTAGAGGGTGTTATGCTAAGTGAAATAAGCCAGTCAGAAAAGACAACTACCATATGATTTCACTTACAGGTAGAATCTAATTAACAAAATGAAGTAACAAACAAAATAGAAACAGACTCATAGATGCAGAGAACAGACTGACAGCTGTCAGAGGAGAAGGGGTTTAGGGGCTGGGTGAGAAGGGGGAAGAGATTAAGCAAAAAAACAACAACAACAAAACAACCAACCAACCTCATATACACAAACAACAGTATAGTGGCCCTAACCGGTTTGGCTCAGTGGATAGAGCGTCCGCCTGCAGACTGAAAGGTCCCAGTTCGATTCCCATCAAGGGCATGTACGTTGGTTGTGGGCACATCCCCAGTAGCGGGTGTGCAGGAGGCAGCTGATCAATGTTTCTCTCATCGATGTTTCTAACTCTCTATCCCTCTCCCTTCCTCTCTGTAAAATATCAATAAAATATATATTTTTAAAAAACAGTATAGTGATTACAAGAGGGAAAGGGGTGTGGTGGGGGAGGCAGAAGAGGTTAAATGGCAGATAAATGATGAGGGAAGGAGACATGAGTTTGGATGTGAACACACAATACAACACATAGTGATGTATTATAGAACTGCATACTTGAAACCTATATCATTTCATTAACCAAAATCACCCCAATAAATTTACTAAACATTTTTTAATTGGCAAAAGTGTGGCTTGGTTTTACATTTGTGCAAATCTATTTACTGTCTGCCTGAATAGGGAAGGTCTGGACGTTCTTACCTGCTTCTTCCTCCCACCGCTTACAATCTGTTGTTTCCATGGGAGGGAACGGAGCAGTTCTGATTCTCTGATGCAGAGCAGGGAAAGGAAGATCTCACTGGTCCCCCAACTTATTCTTATGGACCACTCCCCAGAGTCCCCAGAATGACCAACGGGCACTGCTGGGGTCTAATGTCCTTTGAGGACATTTAAGCAGCCCTTTGAGAGCAGAAAGGCTATTAAGTGATTTGCCCAAAACACAGACTACTGCCAAGGACTATGAGAGCAAAAGT
>NW_006293237.1:1014494-1015684 GCF_000327345.1 Myotis davidii | reverse complement strand
CGTGTGTACGTGCGTGCGTGCGTGCGTGCGTGCTGGCGTATGTACGTACGTACGTGCGTGCGTGCTGGCGTATGTACGTACGTGCGTGCGTGCTGGCGTATGTACGTACGTACGTGCGTGCGTGCGTGCGTGCCAGTGCGTGGGGTAGTGTATGTGATTTTGAGTGTGTGTGTGTATGTGGGAGTGCGTGTGGGAGTGCGTGTTTGTGTGTTTGTGTGTCTCAAGGGAGGCCAGAAGCTTTTATCCTTTTATATTATTTTATCCAACACCCATTGGTGAAAACACCCGTGTCCCGTAAAGCTTCTTCCACGAGAACGTCAGGTATTGTCTCTATATTAATTAATTTATTAATTTCTCTATTTACTGCTTTATTCATTCATTCATTGGATTGGTTGGGATGTAATTGACTGGGAACAAGATCAAAGCTCGGCATCTGTGGATGTATTAGTAGTTCCTGGTTTCCACAGAAAGCCAACATCGGGAAAACCTTTACGATCACATTCTGGTTTCCATGGCAACTGGGGTAAGCCGTTCTTTTCTCCCGGCAGAATCGTTTAACGAGGATATTTACAGACTGGAGAGATGGAGTAACTGTAGAAACATCGAGATAAGTCGGTGTCTGCAATCAATGTGAGTTTGTGTGTGTGGGTGGGTGGGTCTGTGTTGCCAGTGTATGGTCTTTAGTGGGACATTAAGTACTCTAATCCCTCCTGTTTTGTACGGGAGAATGGCAGCTCCGCTTGTTGTGGGCTAAGGTGATTGAATAACCTGCCATACCTCATTCCCCTTCAGTGTCCTAGGTGACACCTGATGCCTGAGGGTACTGTCACCTGAGTTCTTGAAAGCAGAGATCCCCAAGTATTTCTCATTTTACCCCTCTGTGTGTAATGATTGTCACATGAACCCTTAAAGATGTAAGCTTATTCATTTACACCTACTTATAGTAAAAAAAACTATTATGTGAATGATATGAGAGAGGAGAGCTGAAGTCTGCAAATGAGACAAATGGGTAGGATTGGAAGATCTGAATAACTTTGTGTAACTGGGGGGTGATATTGTACTCACCCTCAGTCACTCACACACACAAACTGAGAGGCATGTTCTCTATAAGTCAAATTTCCTGTTATCACACCATTAATTGCAGTTAGGTAAATAGAATTCAAATCTGTAAATGGCTCCTTCTTTATTAT
>NW_006293237.1:991553-1013698 GCF_000327345.1 Myotis davidii | reverse complement strand
ATTTGATTTCAGTAGGGACCAGCACCAGCAGAGTGGTGAACCCTCTCCTAAGACAGCGGCGTCCCAGGTTGAGAGCGAGGGTGGTCCCTCTCAGATCCTGGCGCTGTGGCTGGAGCTCATCGCTTTTCCCCATCATCACCAGGATGGGTCTGGTGTTTCCTGCATCCCTCCCCTGACCTCCTTGAGAAACCGCATAGAGCTGGGCAGCACCCCTTTCTTAGAGTTCTGAACTCAAGCTCTGAGGTCTCTTCCTCTCAGGTCATGAGTTCTCAGAACCACCGCCTCTTCCCCTGGCTTTTCCAGAGCTACATGTGCCCACTCCTCTTGCCATGGCACTCTTCTTAGTGTCTCATTGCCCCCTCCTCTTTGGTTCTCCTGGGTTCCAACATATTCTTTCAAGCTCTCCCTAATGAAAATAATAAGAAGATCCTGCCTAATATCATGTAATATAATGTTGGTTTTTCTCTCTTTGCTTTTAAGGTCTTGAATTTCATTTTGGTTTATAAAAGTTTTGCTATGAAGAGCATATGTGTGTTTGTATGTGTGCTTGTGTAACTGTGTGCAAGTATTTCTATGTGTGTGTGTGTGTGTGTGTTTGTGTGCACGCTAATGAGTTAAGCTCGTGGTTGGGAACATGAAATTTACCATTTGAAGTATTTCTTTACCTTGGGAAATTGTTGGCTATTATTCCTTGGCACATTCTGCAACCCTCCTCTCTCTTATTGGACTGCTATAGTTGAATATCTCCCATGTGGAGAGGTACATACATTTTAATGATGAATATTTCCTTTGATCATATAAAATATACCTCAAGACATTTCAAATATATTCTGGTTGCATTTTATACAATGGTATGTATGTTACCATTTTGCTACACTTGCTTTCTTTTGATTTACTTGCATCCAATATTTCATTTCCTCTCCCCTTAGACACTCTGTAAGGTACAATTTTGGTGCATATGTTATTTGCAAACTGTCCTTCCTGGAATATTCTGCAACACGATTTGAAAAATAACATATACCTTAAGCACCCACTTCCATCCTCATTCCTCTTCTCTTTGGGATGGAACCGCATCGTGACATTTCTATTGACCATTGGAGACTTTTTTTTTTTTTGTATTTGCCTGTCTATCATTCTCAAAGATAAAGGGGACAGCATCTCTCCCCATGTGAGTTGCAATTGATGTAAAGCATATAACTTGTACTGAATTGGTCTGAGTCAGAATACATGAAGGTCTGCCTCAGTCTTTGTGCTGAATACATAGCATACCCTTGTTGACTAGACTAGACTTGGTAGTCTTTCTCCGTGGGGAGCAAGCTCCTGGCCTATGTTCAATGTTGTTGTGATGAGTACAATGCAATGACTTACCCTGTGAACAAGGGCACCTCTTTCTCCTTATGCACAACACAGGGAAATCATGAGGTTCTGAAATACACATCTCATTCACTCTCAGGCTGTTTTAATTATGGAGGTCTCACTTGTGGTAAAGGCTTCCCTGACTTCTTTACCCTAATGCTGTGTGCAAGTTCACTAGTTATAGAGGACACGGTAGTTCTCCCCGTGGCAAGTAATAGGAATGGGAGGGATAACAGCATCTTTGATTCTGCCCTGACTTCTTTACCCTAATGCTGTGTGCGAGTTCACTAGTTATAGAGGACACGGGAGGAGGTCTCCCCGTGGCAGGTAATAGGAACGGGAGGGATAATAGCATCTTTGAAAGTAAGCTGGTCCACTGGATGGGAGGAGCCACCAGAGTTTGCCAAAGGAAAGGGAGAGAATTCACTCCAGTCTTACAATAAGGCGCTGATGGGAAACTTTGTGTAGTCCTTTGCTCAAATGCTCATGCTTCTCTTTCTCTGAATAGATGGCTCTAGAGGTGAGTTTCTGCTTGTTTGTTAAGGAAAAATTGGGAGGCAGAGCTTGGAAATTGGGAGGAGTATGTGTATTTAGAATCAGAGCTTATCATATGCAGGTGAGAAAGAAGTTTAACTTTTGTAATTTCTTTGAGAAAACTGAGGACAGTTCATGATTTTTTAGTTTGTAATATTTGCTATTTAAATATGTATAAGACCAGCCCAGATCTCCAGGTAGGAGTGCCTCCTAGGCATTTATGAAACTAGTGAACCACATATGAAAAACAGTTCAATTGTATCAATTTTCACCAACCAGTCTACAACTGGAATTCAAGCCCCAATGAAATCTTTATTATTATTATTACTGTTATAATGATTTCTTACAGCCAACTGTGAATCTTTATTTATCTCAAAATAAAATTTTAATTAAAAGTATATGTAAACAATGGTTAAAGAAGTCAAACAGTGTCGCTTAATGAGTCCTTGGAAATTTAAATATGACTTCAGACTCTTAACCCCTTTTTTCTGCTTGGTCATACCTCAGTTTCCCATGCCAATATCTGTATGATGACTGCAAGTCCCATGAAATCTTAAAAGCTTAAAGGAAATATGTGTGAAAGTTTATGCCAATTCATCTGGCAATGGAGAGGTGCAAAAAAGGCAAGAATGTGTTTTCTTCATAACATATTTTATAAAGTGTGCTTTATAATAAGTAAGGGAACTTCCACCTCATCTTTTTTATGGAAATACATGTTTTGGGGACAATGAGAATCACAAACCCTACAGCTTCACAGCAGCTCCACTAAACAGCTAATAACCGTTGATGGGCGGGCAGGGGATTGGGGTGAAGATGAGAGAATTTCTGCCTGAGGAGAGGTGCTGGGCTCAGCTCAAGAAAAGTGCCCTCGTTTGGACACAACACCTTCATAGCACTGTTTTCTTTCCTATTTCCCTCACAAGTGGTTGCAGGCCTCACTGGGGAAGGGAGTGAATGACTATACCTTCCAAGTAATTCTCCCGAAAATCATGGCTGCTGATTGGAGAGATGAAAGCTCTATGTCATCCGCTTCTTTGATTGCTCAATCAAAGAGCAGATAACATGGAACAAAAGTTATACCAGGACCTGAAAAATGGAAGCTAGTCCATTTCATAACTTTATTTCCTGATGGTCTGAAATTCACTATGAAGTTAGAGATTGTGGAGTTGCTGTTTATCCTGCCCCCCTTCTGTTTTCTTCTGTGTATTCTCTCTCTGCAGGAAGTTTGATTTCATTATAAATTAACACTTTGGAAGCATTTTCGCATCCAAGCCCTCTGTGGCTTTGGGGTTATTTGAAATGTTAGTTTGGTGTTGTTCAATGTTCTGGGTTTAACGCACTGTGCCTGGTGTGCAAAAGAGGATATTTACATAGTATTCTCTCTGTCATCTATCTACTTATCATCTATCTGTCTATCTATTCAACCATCCATCATGTATCTATCCACCTACCTGTACACATCTTTTTTTAAATATTTTATTGGTTTTTTACAGAGAGGAAAGGAGAGGGATAGAGAGTCAGAAACATCGATGAGAGAGAAACATGAATCAGCTGCCTCTTGCACACCCCCTACTGGGGATGTGCCCGCAACCAAGGTACATGCCCCTGACCAGAATCAAACCCGGGACCCTTCAGTCTGCAGGGCCATGCTCCATCCACTGAGCCAAACCGGTCAGGGCCCTGTACACATCTTTAAAGGGAGAGGAGACAGTTGTACTCCTCTTAGTATAAAATATGAAAAGAAATCATCTTTTCATATGAAAGAGTATGCACCAACACTTAAAGGAAGATGTTTGGACCATGGGCCAAAGTATAAGACAGGAGGACTATTTACTGTTTTCATTCAGCACACTTCCATTCATTTGTCTCATAAGGATGTATTGCTTTAGTAATTAGAAACATAACTGTAGTTGATATTTTGGTTGTCTCTTGAAATAGATCCATTAAAGTGATAGTTGAAAAGATGTACAAAACTGTGAATACAAGAAAATAGTCAAAATGTACAATTTAAAAGCTGTTTCATATGTTATAGAATATGTGTATAAACAGAATAAAAATTCTACAGTCTGTGCAGTATATATTTCAGTAAGCAATCCTAGGTATTTGATTACTAATGTTTAGTCTTTTTCATGGGGGGAAATCTGTAACAGTGTCAACAATGAAAAATTAACATCATTTTAGGATTTCCACCTGTGTTTTTAAAATAAGGAATGAAGAGGAGCTGAAAATAGCATCCAGGACTACAAGCAGAACCATTTACATATGCATGTGTGGAGGCAGAGAGCATGGATTGCATGCATCAATATCAGGCATCTGTTTCTCTAATGTCACTCCGAGTGTGTGTGTGTGAGTATGTGAGTGTGTGTGTGTGTATGTGTGTGTACATGCGTCTTGGGATGTCGGTTGCTCTGTGGTGGGGACTGAGGTGACGCAGGCACTCCTGTGTTGTGTGATGGGCTGGCAGGTCTTGCTGCAGGGACACTGCAGTGACTGAGTCACCTGTTTATCCTTCCTTGTTCTGTTCTGTCTCCACGTGACACCTGTGCTCTGAAAGCAGGTTCACCAAATCCTCTAAGAAGGGAGCCTGACGCCTGCAGGATTGCTCACCCTGGTCCAAGACAAAGGCTGTGCAGGTTATGTCCAAATTATGTACATTTAGTCCTGGTGTAGTTCGTGTTCTCTCTATGAGTGTGTGTGAACAAAGCTGAACATGCAGCCGTGTATTACAGAAATAGCATTTCCTCTTATGAAGCACATTATTTGAGGCTGATAATGGATGAGCTGAAATCTATAAGTGAATTATAATGCACATCTGTACCATGTATACAGAAAAGTAGAACCTATGAACCAGGCATTTCTTTCTCACATCCATGTTTCTCTCTCTCTCCTTCCATTCCTCTCTCTCTCAAAATAAATAAAAACATATCCTTGGTTGAAGAATAAAACATATATTCATATAATATGTTGACTCCTGCATATATCACTCACACATTTTTTTTTTTTATTTTAAAAAACAATTCATATTTATTTAGATAGTTATCCACATGTTTATAAAGTTTTACAAGTTTACATGTTACTTAATTTTCTCTTCACAGTTGTTGTGTCACTATATCCTATCAATACATTGATTTACTTAGCATGAACTCAGCTAATGGGATAACTATTTTTGTTCATCAGTTTATAATGGTCTTTATTATCCATAAATGAGTGAGATCATGTTGTATTTTTCCTTCATTGACTGTCTTATTTCACTTAGCATAATGCTCTCCAGTTCCATCCATGCCGTTGCAAATGGTAAGAGTTCCTTCCTTTTTAGAGCAGCATAGTATTCCATCGTGTAGATGTACCACAGTTTTCTAATCCATTCATCTACTGATGGGCACTTAGGCTGTTTCCAGATCTTAGCTATGGCTCTCACACATTTTATATTCTCCAAAAGCCCATTTAATAATGTTTCTTTAGATACACAAAACAACACACACATTAC
Organism: Myotis davidii; assembly: GCF_000327345.1. Taxonomy (NCBI): domain Eukaryota; kingdom Metazoa; phylum Chordata; class Mammalia; order Chiroptera; family Vespertilionidae; genus Myotis; species Myotis davidii. The sequence continues at coordinate 1,008,321 of NW_006293237.1, read as the reverse complement.
AGCACACCCATGTTTGTATCACACATACACACACACACTCACACACTCATGCTACTACTTTGAAATAATCCATGCGTCCAAGACAGTCGAACACTATTATGAAAGTAGTAATTTGCTCTGTTGTGAAAAAGGAGGGATTAGCATAAACTAAGTAGTATAAGGTGTAAATATTTTGAAATGGAAAGGAAGGATGAAAAGAAACATGACATCTATATTATACATGAGATGTAACTAATATTTCTCTTTAAGAATAGCATGCATTCCAGAGTTGCGGAAGGGAAAGTGATGAGTCAATCCTCATTCCATTGGCTTAGTTTCCTATCTCTCTTGCATTTTCTAGGTTGACATAGAGGCGTACTGGTCCTGAGTATCGGCATTTGGTGCCATTTGATCCCTGGAAGGGCAGTGCCCTTCAGAAGCCCAACAGTTGGAGTTTGTAGATCAACAGACCCTGCTCACAGAACCACACCTACCACGGAGATTGGTAAGACTTTCTCATTTTACTACACATTTCATTGCAATCATTGATTTCATGTTGACGTTTGAGGTGTGGTTTATGTTGCTCCTCCCTCTACAGTCACTACTTCACATTCATTTGGTGCTGGGGTGGTGGGGGTGGCAGCACCATAGAGAAATGGAGAGGTGCAGGTCCCAGCCAACGGCTTGAGACTGCAGCAATCCTTAAGAAGGGGAACACCTCTAACCACCATATGAGCTTCCTGAACTTCTGGATTCTAAGCTCACGCTCTTGAACATGATATTGTGCTGACACCCAGTATCTGTGGGTCAGAGATCATTCTGGCTTCCTTGGGTGCACAGGGTAGCACTAGCATACCAGAAAATAAACACTGAAGCATTCCCCTAGCATGAGCCCCAGCAGGAGCACAAAAGGCCCAAGATGAGCAATAACACAAATTAAATCCAGGACATGATACCCACCTCCTCACACAGGTGCCCTTTAATATGCAGTAGCAACAAATAGGGCACAGAGTTGGGTTCATTAGGCTATAAAACTCTCCTGGTATCTTCTGTATATTTCCCCTAAGATAGTGGGCGTGTATCCTGCACACACACCCCCTTCCCTGCCAATCTAGTCTGTTACACCTTCTTTATATTTCTCTTACTGGAGGCCCAATGCATAAGGGGGGAGGTCCCTCAGTCTGGCCTGCACCCTCTCACAGTCCTGGACCTCTTGGGGGAATGTCCGCCTGCCGGCTTAGGCCTGATTCCCTGGAGCTTTCCCAGTCTGGGACTGCTCCCTCCTTACTGCCCGCCTGCTGCAGAGGCAGGAGAGGTTCCCGCCACCACTACTACACTCGCCAGCTGTGAACCCGGCTTCTGGCTGAAAGGCACTCCCGCTATGGGGGCACACTGACCACCAGGGGGCAGCTCCTGCATTGAGCGTCTGCCCCCTGGTGGTCAGTGCGCATCATAGCGACCCTATATGCATATTAGGGTTTTATTATATAGCATTAGTTTTCAATGACCAACTTTTTCTACTTCCACAAAAGAGCTTTCTGATACTCCTTTCCCTTTTCCGTATTCCAGTATTCTCCAGTGTAGTTTGTCAAAACACGAGTTCCAGCATTTCTGGAAGATTCAGGTGGAACACAGGCCACACAAGGGGTAAACTCTCTTTCGTCCTAGGCAGAAAGCTGTGGTGAAGAACACCGTCTACGGGACACCTGCTGTAGTTGTGTGCGTGACAGCCGGGCCCCTCTACCTCCGTTAGTTACTTCTCAGCTACCCAAGTCCCATCATAATGGATCCTGAGTATGTCTTATGCAATTGGAAAGGCTGCTTTTGGCCAGCAAGGGTTTTGTCCAGATCTGAAACCTCACCAAAAAGTAAGGGGAAAAAGATATGTTCTCTAGAAGTTCAAATACTCTCAGTGGGTAAAAAAATGAAAGTGTAAAACAGAGACATAAAGATCCTTGATGAGTCTCAAATTGAGTCTATTACCTCCTTGCTAGGGGCCCAGACCACAGCCAGAGTCCCAACAGGAGAGGGAGAGGCCTACAAAAGTGCTCTTACTATGGCACTGGAGATTCTGAAAGAGAGAGCAAACTTGGGTGCAGCAAGGGCATCCGATGATCCAGAGACCCCTACGATGTCTCAAAAGGGACCCCAGAAGCGATCTCATAAAAAGTTTCCAAAGCCCAAAGAGAACTCACAGAGAAGTCTCAGGAAAAGTAAAAACCCCAAGTCATTGTTGGTAGGTTCAGAGGGTGAGGATGCCCCCGAAGGTGACAAATCCCAGGTGCACACCCCCCTCACTCCTGCTCCAAAGAGAAGGCGAGGGAGGCCCCCACAGAGCCGCAGCATGTGCCCCAACTTCCCACCAATTTCAGAAGATGAGCATGAGACAGAGGGCCAGGCAAAGACAGGCACCTCAAGAGCTCGTTCCAGGCATGTCACAACCAAGGAGGAAGTTGCAGGTGCTCAAGAGGGAGGCATCCTTCCTTTTCAGCCACCTAGTTTGAGCGTCACTGTGCCCAAGGCCCGGAAAAGAAAGGCACCACGCGGCACCTGCCGGAAGACCCTGGCTGTCTCCTCTGAAGGCCCTCCCTCCTCCGGGAGCATTGAAGACCCTGAAGAAGGTGTCCAAGCGTCAGGCTCAGAAGGGGCAGCGCCATCCTGCAGCGCCCCTAAGCCCAGTCCGCGTTTTTCATCCTGTTTAGCAGGCAAAGTAAGGAAGCAGTGGGGACCCGTGTTTAAGAAAGAACGGAAAAAACGGCAGCCTTCAGTTGACTCCAAGGCTGTTCACCCAACAACCACTCTTAAGAAGAAGGTCACCAAGGGAATGGGACAAGCGACAAGCATGGCCTTCCCACAGGAGCAGTGTCCCATTGAAACAGGAATGATGGTCTGGTTTAAATTTCAAAATCACCCGTTTTGGCCAGCAGTAGTCAAGAGTGTGAACCACACAGAGCGGACGGCCAGGGTGCTTCCGATTGAGGCAGACATGCACCATGACCAGAGGGGCCTTCAAGTGCCTCTTCGGAGATTAAAGCACCTGGAATGCAAAGCAAAGGAGAAGCTGCTGAAGAGAGCCAGGAAGGTGTATGAGCAGAGCGTGGACTGGTGCTTCTCCCTGATTTCTCACTACAGAGAAGGGCTCGCTCAGGGGTCTTTTGCAGGCTCTTTCCTCCCCTACTATGCTGCCGACATCAGCTACCCACTGAGGAGAGCCGTCCAAGAGGGGGAGCTGTACATTGCCTTCCCAAAGGTGAATTACGCAGACCTGGAAGATTCTGAGGAGGAGAGCTCCCCGGATGGGAGGAGGCCCCGCAAGAAGATCCTCCCTGACCGCATGAAGGCCGCTTGGGACCGAGACAACCAGAAGCTCGTGGACTTCATCGTGAAAAGGAAGGGGGCCGACCACCACCTTCTGGACATCCTCAAAGGCAGGAAGCAGTCCAAGTGGCTGACGTCCTTTCTGAATTCAAGCAGGTACGTGATCTGCGTTGAAACCTACCTGGAGGATGAAGACCAGTTGGATGTTGTGATGCAGCATCTACAGGAGATCTACAAGCACATAGACAAGAACAAGTTGAGTCTGACCAGAGATGACAAAGTGAGTAGAAGGCAGAAGAAAAGTACCTTCAAGGGCCCCCTGTGCATTACCGGGAAAAAGAACTCTTTGATAAAAATATCTTGAAGAAAATAAACAAGAGACCAGCAATCAGGGGCAGGGCTAGATAACTCTCCCCCTCCACAGAGAGACTCTCATTTGTATCATTAGTTAGAAACCCTGGCTGCACAAAACGTGATCCCTCCATTTTCTATAGCGCATAAAGTCATTCTGGAAACTCGGAAATGTACTCAATTCATTTTGGGTCCATCTCTGGCATTTTTGAGTGGCACAGTCATGACCATTTCCCACTCTTCGCGAATTAATTTGGTAAAATATTGCCAACAGTTGTACTTCTCTCTGCTTATTCAGATGTGTAAATGTCCAGGCATTTTCATAAAATTATTTTTGACTATCTATACTTCATATTTTAGTATATGACACACACTCTTGCAATATATGAAAGAGCCCTGGTAGCAGGTATTAAGCAACAATTTTTTAAAATCTGAGATGTATTTTACAGACACATCATATGAGCTGCTCACTCTTTTTGTGATATATTTGTATAAACAATTGCATTCCTTCCTAAGATAATTTCTGAGAGTCTTCCCCGCTGTGTGTGTTTGTTTGGCGGTCAGGAAGAACAGCCCTGAGAGCTGAAACCAATGACAGAATTGTTTTCTGTGTATTATCACTGCTGTCAGATGGTTCTTGGAAAAGCAAACTGAAATCCAGACCAGATGAATGGATCATCTGCCTGTAGCCCACATGTGGATAATAAGTACTTGGTCCACCTGTGCAACGTTGTTAACTCTTCATTTCCATGATACTTCACTTATGGGAGTAGCTCTTCAATGGCCGAATGTTTTCCTAAAACAGACAAGCTGTCTGGCTGCCTTCCTCAGTGACAGTGACTTACTTGATCCTCTATATAAGCTGTCTCTCCCCACGTGGAAGGCAACTAAAGTCATTATACACACCGTCCAGCTGCTCTAGACCTAGGACTATGAGGAGCTCATCTTATTAGCATAAAATTGGAAGAAATCAAGCACTTTGTTCTGGAACTGTCCCCTGAAAAGCAGTCATTTGTCTTAAAGCAAGCAAGCTTTATCTTTTGACTTACTCGTCAACTATCTCTGACAGGTTCCAACAGTGTAAGATGCAGACTGGTAAGTCAGTCCAGGCTGCTCAAGGAATAAGTGCATCAGGATGTGGGAGCTGGGGAAAGGGTTTCACAAAAGATTCTACCTAAAAGTGGCTGTTGTCATTATATAAGGAAGCATTAAAAGATCAATCCTGAAGCCCATTAAATGTTCTATTCACTTGTTATAATACTTCTTTTAAAAAAAGTTTAGAAAATGGAGTTTACTTTTAAATTTTGTTATGAAAATAAACAGTAAAAGCTTAACATGAGTCTGAGTGCATTTTTATTCTTATGGGAAGTCACCTATCACTCATGGGCCCATGCTATGTGTTCCCATGGCCAAGTGATTTTTTGGGGGGGTGAAATTCGTAAAAGCAAGCTTTTTTGACTCACCATAGAATCACTGTATCTTTCACCTAGAGCAGCAGTTCTCAACCTGTGGGTCGCGACCCCTTTGGCGGTTGAACGACCCTTTCACAGGGGTTGCCTAAGACCATCCTGCATATCGGATATTTACATTATGATTCATAACAGTAGCAACATTACAGTTATGAAGTAGCAACAAAAATAATTTTATGGTTGGGTCACAACATGAGGAACTATATTTAAAGGGCCAGAAAGTTGAGAATCACTGACCTAGAGCCTCTGCTTCATCCTATTTCAGGCTCTACAACTACATAGTTGGAATGTCTAAAATACACACACATGTATATACTTTGGTGGTTTCGCAGTCATCTTTTAAAGTTCATTATGAATTTTTCCTCATTCTAAATAAACATTTGCTTTCATGCTCATTTTATCATTTTCCAAGAGGGTCTTCCAGATTGCAGAAGCTTCATGCCCAACAGAATCCTTTAGGACACTGACTAAGAGTTGGTGTCTGGGGCATTCTTCCCAGTCCAGTCCACACACATGACATCCTCATGGTCACAGGACGTACTTGGAAACATACCACCTCTATGTTCTATGTTGACCTTATACGCGGAACAGCACATTTTAGCTCAGCTATAACACCGTGTTTCTCTTAGTTAAATGCATCACTGAACTTCAGCTTTCTCATGGAGCCATATCTATCTCCACATTCTAATCTTTTCTTCCCTACATTATGCATTCATTCACTCACTCATTCATAGCATTGTAAGCCAGTAGAACAAAGAAGATATGGTTTAGGACTCTGCTCTGAGGATAAATTTCAAGTGCGGTAGAAAGGAGATCACAGTCTTGTGCTCCAGGTGACACTAATTTCTAAGATGATTGAGATGCAGTACTTCTTCTTAGTGAGAAATGTTTATCAGTTTCATGGACTTATGGCTTATCTGTGGCATCAGAACCCCAGGTTTCCCCACATTTGTGAGATCATGGCTGTCTGTTGGCTTTGGGGTGAGGGGAGAGGACCTGATTGCATCGAGAAGGCATGCACAGCTTTCACAGGTCTCCAAATCCGTGTGTGGGTCTCAAAAAAAAATAGTGGACCTCCGAGACCTGTAAGGTGATGAGCATGAGACCATAAAATACCCAGAATTCCCTGAACCCTCACCTGGGCATTAGCAATCCTCTAACCCTTGGGAGCACAGGCCATAGGCAAGGAGGAAGAGCATTGTTCCACTCTCCTTGACTCTGGTTGAACCAGCCCTGGAGTGTCACATCTTGCCTCAGGTACATTTTAAAAGGAATCAGGACAAAAATATTTCCTATAAGAAAGTGACCAGAATGGCAAAGGCACCCACTGGAGTCACAAAGCAAAGCCAAGGGAGGTTGGGATGTGTACCCTGGAAGAGAAGATGCTGGATGGCTGTGGCTCAAAAGAGGAGAGCTGGACTTCGCTTCCAACCCTTACACAGTGGTTAGCCCTCCCATCACCTACCACTGGAAAGTGGAACCAAGGCCCTGCCGGTGTGGCTCAGTGGTTGAGCACTGACCTATGAATCAGGAGGTCACACTTCAGTTCCCAGTCAGGGCACATGCCCGGGTTGTGGGCTCAATCCCCAGTGTGTTGCATGCAGGAGGCAGCTGATCAATGATTCTCTCCCATCATTGTTCTATCGCTTTCCCTATCCCTTCCTCTCTGAAATCAACAAAAATATATTTAAAATTTTTAAAAAGTGGGACCAAGGAGCTGAAGTGGCTACTTTCCCCATTGGCATCAGTAGGCCACATTGCACCCCACCATTGCTGTGATCCTCTGCCTTAGAAGAGCCTGGAATGTGCAGAGCAGACACGAGAGGAAAGAGCTAGACAGGACCAGGGAAGTCTCTAAGGAGATTCTTCATGAGGCTCTGGCCTGAGGCAATGCTGCATGTGCAAGGGGACAGCAGACACTAGGCAGAGAAGTCATGGTTGAGAGGAGAACAGGAATACCCGAGGTGCAGCAGTGATGGAAGATCTGCCTGGACACCTCGTTAAATCTAGATCCAATCAAGACACCAGAAAGGTCACATGTCAGCAGTGAGGATCACGCCCAGGAGGCATATGCAGAATTGCTGTGTGGCACCGAGTCGGGAGGGCTGCCTGGGGTTGAGATGGCGCCTGGGGAAGGGCAGGCTGGCCTGTTGCTCCCTGGCCCCAGCAGACCCTTTCCCTGGTGGCAGTGAGCTGGGCACGCATGTATTCATCTGTGTTCCTGCACCCCCAGGTCTGCCTGACAGGGAGACTGCCCAGCGTGGGGGCTCCAGTTCCAGGGTCCGCTCCTGATCTTCCCAGAATGGAGCTGTGCTAGGAGTGAAGAGGGAGTAGATGGAGGAAAGGGGCCCTTGAGAGGGGCAGGAGATATGCATGCCTCTCCCCCCTCCCCCCGCACCAGCTGCGCCAGGCAAATCCCCTGGATTAGCAGAAGGACAGGTAGAGTAGCTCAAGTGGCCTCTGGGAGGCTCCAGCAGGGGCAATAGTGGGAATATGTGGGGGAAGAGCCAAGCCACACTGGGGAGGGGCAAAGACCCCTGGTACCTGGGGACTGAGGGCGAGCCCCCCACATACCTCAAACCCCTGGGCTCTGACTGTGGGAAAGTGCCTGCTGATACAGGTCTCTAGAAACCCCCCAAAGAGAGGGAGATGCCTGGGGGCCAGTGGAATGCCAAGGCCAAAAGGACCTGGAGGGAGAGCAGGTGAGAGGGAGGGAGAAGGAGAGGGAAGGAAGGAGGCAGTGACTGAGAGGCAAGCAAGCATCATCCTGCCCCTCCTTCAGGTGACTCGGGCCCCAGCAAACCTAGATGAAACCACCTTTCACCTCTGTAGGGCACACCTGCTCAGAGGAAGGGACAAGGACACATCTGGAGGTCTGTTACTTTCATTGTTTACCAAGACGGGCCTCAGGCCTAGTGCTTTCCCCTCCAGGAGATGGGTCCTGGGGTGCATTGTGTGGGGGTTTGCTGCTGACCTATTCATTCACCCCTTGGGTAGCTGTTCTTTTCTGTGAGGCCAGCCCCTGTGTTAGCAACTGGGCACACAGAAAGGAAGGGGCAGATGGCCTTTGTTCCAGGAACCCACAGTGTTCCAGAAGTCAGAATCTAGGGAGGGCTTGCCATCACCATAAAGGTCTAAAGAGGCTGGGACAGACTAGGCCCAATTATCCCTCAAAACCCACTTCCAGGACGAAGACTTGCAGTGAGGAGAAACTACTGGGAATAGAATACAGGTGAAGCAAGACAGGAACACTAGGGACAAAGAAAAGAGAAGTTCCAGATAAATGTGAGGGAAGAGAACAAATGGAGAAAATCACAAGTAAGCTGGCATAATGTAACAGTTCTCAAAATCAACAGAAGAGGGCAGACTTCATATGGAAAAATCGAAAATCTATCCTTTACCTCCTTTCTACAAGTGCAGGAAAACTAATTTTGGGTGAAAATGAGTAACAGAATAAGATCAAAGGGAAATATCATACAAAGTTATTAAAATAAAAGAGAGAATACAAAGCAGAATAATGTCCCTCCACCATTAGCATCCCAGAAAGATATGTGCACAAAACACATGGGACTACAATCCTTCATTTGTAAAGCAAGCTAAAGGCATTAATAAAATTATAGAAGATGCAAAAGAACAACATACATCAGAATTAGAAAAACTCAAAACTGAGATGATAGAATTAACGTAATTAAAGATAAAAGGTTTAAAAGATTTTTTTTAATTTCTGAAATTCAGACTAATTTTAAAGGAGTCCAGGAGTGAGTAAATACAGCAGATCATGGCTTAAGAGAAATAGAAGAAAAATAAGGGAATTTGTAAGGAGGAATGATGAGTAAAGAGATGAAGAGGATTTGAGAGAAAATTACTAATACAGAAGACAGGCCCCAAAAAATCTAATACATATAATAGGAGTCCCCAAAGATTAAAGCCAAAGCAAAGGAAAGAACAAATACTAAAGTGTATAATTCAATAAAACTTTCCTGTCCTAGTCGGTTTGGCTTAGTGGATAGAGCATCAGCCCACAGACTGAAGGGCCCTGGGTTTGATTCCGGTCAAGGGCAAGTACCTCAGTTGCAGGCTCGATCCCCAGCCCTGGTCAGGGTGTGTGCAGGAGGCAACCAATTGATATATCTCTCTCACATTGATGCTTCTCTCTGTGTGTGTCTCTCCCCACTCCCTTCCACTCTCTCTGAAAAGCAATGCAAAAATGTCCTCAGGTGAGGATTAGCAAAAAAAAAAAAGAAAGAAGAAAGAAAAGAAAGGACATTCTACCACACGCTACAACATGGATGAACCTTGTGGACATTGTGCTAAGTAAAATAAGCAGACACAAAAGGACAAACAGTATGTGATTTCACCTCTGTGAGGTCCCTAGGGTAGTCAAATTCATAAAGACAGAAAGTAGAATGGTGGGTACTAGGGGCTGGGTAGAGGGATGAACAGTTAGTATTTAATGGGGACAAGAGTTTCAGTCATGCAAGATGAAAAAGGTCGAGTTTGGTTATACAACACTGTGAATGTACTTAACACTACTAAACTATCCACTTAAAATGCTTAAGGTGGTAAATTTTATGTGTATTTTACCATCATTAAAAATGTTTTAGCCCGGCCAGTGTGGCTCAGTGGTTTGAGTGTCAACCTATGAACCAGGAGGTCACAGTTCGATTCCCTGGCAGGGCACATGCCTGGGTTGTGGGTTTGATCCCCAGTTTGAGGCATGCAGGAGGCAGCCAATCAATGATTCTCTCCCATCATTGATGTTTCTCTCTCCCTCTCCCTTCCTCACTGTATTTAAAAATAAAATTTAAAAAATGTTTTAAAAGGAACAAGAAAAACTAGCTAAGCATTCGAATCTCAGCTCACTACCACTCCATGTTACAAGTCAAAAGGAGAGATTCCAACCAGAGGGATTTGAGAAACACTGAGCCTGTTAAAACCACCTTGTGCCAACATTTCTGACCAGCAGCCATCTTGGAGGCAATATCTAACGGTTCTGTGGATGAAGTACCAGCTGGGCCCGCAGCCCCACGACAGAATCCTGAAACCACGGAAAGAAGATCCAGGACAAGGCAAAGAAGCCTGAAGAAATAGCTCAGCTACTGCTGTTTTATAAACAGTCACTTCCCTGACCTGCTAGAAGTCGCTTAAGCAAATATAGACCTTGGCAATTACTGAAAGAAAAGTCTTTTCGTCTAGTGCACCCAGAAATGCTTAGCCCACGCAGTCTGACCTGTTGTGGCCGGCCAGTGGCCTGCCACAGTGCATGAACTGGGAACCTCCAGGGACTGGCTCCTTTAGCAGCCCCAGCTCACAAGCCTACTATCAACTACCCCCCGACCCCCTGCCTCCCAACCCTGCTCACTTGAGTGTGCCTCCATGGACCCCTCCCTCTTCTTCAAATGGCCAGGGAGCATTAACAAAACCCCATCCCCTCATCGGGGCTCTGTGCTGAGGAAAAAAATATATGCACACACGGAGGAAAAAGACATTTTTGTTGTTTGGATTGGGAAAAAAGCAGGGTTCCCATCAGTGGGAGCATTGGTATTTCTTTTCCGGCCTGTGAAGAAGTGGGAATGTAAACTAAGTTATTCTAGTCGGTCTCCAAATTGAGTTCTGGTGTTTTCGTAAAGGAAAGCCTCTCTGTTTATTTCAGCATGGAGACACATTTATTCATTCAACAAGCATTTTCAGAACACTTACATTATGCACGTGAAAAATCACAGGATGTGTTGTTGTTAAGTTTCCAGATGGGGCAGGCCAGGGGATTATAGGGGGGCAGACAGCATGGGCACCTCCCCTTACTCAGCACATAGGAAAGGCCTCCTGGGAACTCTTTAAACCGAAATTGACATAATAAGTAGGAGTTACCCAAGCCAAGGAAATCACAGGATGTGTGCTGCAAAGATTCAAGATAGGGTAAACCAGGGGATTATAGGAGGGAGGACAGCAAGGGCACCTCCCCTTGCTCAGCAGATAGGGGAGGCCTCCTGGGAGGCCTTTATGTTTTCAAAAACATATTTTTATTGATTTCAGAGAGGAAGGGAGAGGGAGAGAGAAATAGAAACATCAATGATGAGAGAGAATCATGGATCGACTGCCTCCTGCACGCCCCCCACTGGGGATCGGGCCCACAACCCAGGCATATGCCATGACGGGAATGGAACTGTGACCTCCTGGTTCATAGGTCGATACTCAACCACTGAGCCACGCTGGCTGGGCCTGGGACCTATTTAAACTGAAATGGACATAATAAGTAGGAGTTGCCCAGGCCAAGGAGGGATGATGCATAATAAATGCTCAAAGAAATGTTTAATCTAAGTAAGAAAGCCAATGAGGAGAGGATCAATCTAAGTCATTGTTAACAGCAGCCCATAAGGCAGGACAAAAGTTCTGGAGTTGGTACCATAGGCCCACATGTAAGGCCAAGACTGGAGAATGAATGAGTGAATGAATGAATGAGGCACTGGGCAGAGAGGAGCCCTTTCTACACCCCAGGCTTCCTTCCTTGGCCTGCTTTTCTCAACATGCTTCCCCAACTCCGAATGCCACTCACTCGGTCTATGGCCAGTCCTCAGGTCAGCAGTCTACAAACCTGGGCCCCGGGTGGGTGGGGGCAGAAGAAGGGCAAATAGCATATTTCTATTGTTCCTACATCATTTTTAAATGTCTAGTTTGTCGATATTTTCTAGTGCAGGACATACTATAATACATTGCCAAGAGCCTCTCCACTTCAGGGCTATAACTGTACATAGAATTTGGGGGTTATTGGCCTGCAGACTCAGAGAGGCAAGAGACTATGTGGATTTTTGCTCACTGTGCTCAATGTCGTCAGAGCCTAACACAACACTGCCTGGCACACAGTAGGAGCTCAATAATTAATTCTTGCTGATAAGTGAGAGAGTGAACAGGCAACAGCACTCATTCATTTTCAATCTCCCATATTCTGAGCACCAGAATGTGCACTCGCGGGTAGATACTCATGAAGTTGAACTTGTTAAATCGTACATGTTCTAAAATGATGCCAGGGCGAATAACCTCAAGAAGTAATGTCTACACAGGCAAATGGTGGTCGCAGAGCACAGGTAAGGAGGAAGAGGACGTGAGTGAATTCCTGGCCCTACCAGAGGCCAGCTGTGTGACCTTTGGAAATCACCCAAACTGTCTGTCTCCATTTTTTCATCTGAAAAAAATGGTCATGCTGGTTCTTGTGAGGTGTTGACCAAATACCCTGCACAGAAGATTTCACAAGTTGCCTGTTGCTTCACGATTAGTCAGTGCTCACCGTTATAATTCCTGTGCAGTTTGGTCATGGAGTTCAGACTCATCCTGGCCCAGAGGACCTGCCCTTAGCGAACTATGTCACCTCACATATTCAGTAGCAATGAGTCTATCATCCAGTGACCTTCCCCCCCCCCCGCCCCATTTCTCCTTAGCACACACATATTTATTTATTCTGGACATGGGTCATTCAATTCCAGTGCTACACTCCACACATCCACACCAGGGGTTCTGCACACCTCGTTACCAAGAATGGCTTCCAGTTACCTGGCTACTGAACACATCACTTACAGACTTGTCATTATGAAGGATTTAAAGCTGATCAAACAGAAAAAATTATGCTCTAAAATTATACTCAGGAGTTTGGAGTCAATTCCAAAATTGTCTGGAGCTTTCAAAGACCATCTTCCAAGGCCTTAACCTTGTCTGTGCTGCCCCATGACCTTGGAATGGCAGCTTGCTGGAGAAGTCTGCCAGTGCTGACCTGTGGGGGGTTCCACAGTGTTTTTCAGCATTCCCCCACCCTTGTGACTAAAATGCAGACTCCAAAGCCCCATCCCTGCGAGTCTGATTTGAGGATATGGGCTGCAACCCTGTTCCGTGGGAATCAGCCCTGTCCTGCATCAGAGCCTCGGTGCTGGGAAGGCTCAGGGAGCTCACCGGGTCTCCAAAACACCATGGGCCCTAGCCAGTTTGGCTCAGTGGATAGTGCATTAACCTGCCGACTGAAGAGTCCCGGGTTCGACATGCCCGGGTTGTGGGCTCGATCCCGAGTTGGGGACAAGCAGGGGGTAGCCAGTCAATGATTCCCTCTCATCGTTGATGTTTCTATCTCTCTCTCCCTCTCCCTTCCTCTCTGAAATCAATAAAAATATATTTTAAAATAAAAATGTTCTCAGGTGAGGATTAAAAAAAACCCCAAAACACCCTGGGTTGTACTGCCCAAAGGCTCCAGACTCCACCTTTTCACCCAAGTGGCAACAGGCCGTCCAGCCCCTCAGGTCCTCATGGGTCCTGACCCACACTCACGGGAGCTGGAGGGGCAGCAGAGACTAGGCAGGATCAGGAGAGGGGAAAGTCTTCAGCAGCCCCTCTGGGAAAACCTCAGGGCTTCTTCCCACAACAGCGCTGCTGGCATGGTGCAGGGTGCCAAGGAGGGGTGGGCACAGTGCCCGCCCCGCAAGAGTGCCCCTGCTAAGGGATGATGCTGAGGAAGGACAATCCCAGCAGCCAAGGAAGAAACCTCTCTCCCGCGCTCCACCCTAAGTGCATTTCATGATCTCCATGCTACAAATGGGGAAACCGAGGACCTAAGAGGGAAGGTCATAGTGTTTATTGGGGTGAAGTGGCTAATCACCAACAAGCAAGTCAACTGAGCAACGGGACATGCTTGAGTGCTCCCAGTTTCACATCCAAGGCAGTCATATGGCCAAGGGCGAGCAAGATGGGCTCCTCAGGGCGTCAGCTCACACACTGACCGTGCTCCCGGAAGCAGCCAGCGGCATCTGCTGAGGGCGATGTCTGAGACCAGCCTGAATGCACGTCCCATCCTGCACACCTATCAGGAAAAGATCTTTATTATGGTCATTTCGTAGTTTCAGAAACTTAGCTTCAAAAAGGTTGAGTAATTGGACCCAGACAATAGGGCAGTGAAGGCCTGGGGCGGGAGGGCGAGGAGAGGAAGGCTGGAGGGGATCAATATGGGGGAGATATATGTAATACTTTCAACAAGGACGATATATTTTAAAAGTTAAATTTTAAAAAAAGGTTGAGTATTGCTGCAAAGAACAAGGCTGCTAAGCATTGAAACTGGGCTTAGAATACAGACAGCCACGCAAAAATCTGTAGTCTTCACCCAATGCTGGGCTGCAAGGATTCTAGAACTTTCTTCTTTGTCAGAACTACTTAGAGATCTTATTAAAACTCAGAGTGCTGGGCCCCACTCCCCAAGTGTCTGGAGTGGGGTGGGCCCTGAGAATTTGCATTTCTGAAAGTTTCCAGGCCTCCACTTCATCTCACAGCCCACTCCATGCTGACAGTGCCTTCAATAGTGGAGATATGGTCCTGCTTGCATGCTTTGTGGCACGTCCTTTGCTCTATCTGGAATGTCTCCCTCACAGATCGCCCTAAGAAAATCCTCCAGATCCGCCCAAGGAAATGGCATTCTCTGACCCATCCACCCTGCAGTAATCTGCCTGTCCTGTTGCTATGCCATGTAGCAATGATCTCATGGTCTTATGCATACTTACTTTCATCTTTATCTGTTCCCTGTGCTGCGGTTTTACTTTTTCTAGGAAAATGACCTTGTCCTATTTATCTTGTTATGCCCAGAAGTAAGAACAGGCTCAAAGAAATGCCTGTTGATAAATGCATGACTCCATCCCACCCAAGTTTCTGATCCCTCCATAGCCCTGGCCTGACCGTTCTTTCATTCTTATCTTTTGGCTCTCCCATGCTGCTCCAGCTTGCTTTCCACGCAGTAACAGCAGGAGACAGGATGATGGTGGAGCGACGAGCATCCGTAAACATAAACTGTATGATTAATGCTAACGGTGGCCAGGGTCAGTGCAATAAATATATCCCCAGGACCCAAGAAATATGGAATAACACTGCAGTTCTCAGAGCAGATGCTGGGAAACTCTGGGGGGGGGGGTCCTTAAGAACATTTGAAGCAGGGATCCATGAGATCAGATAATACTAAGATGTTTATGCGTTTTACACTCTCATTCCCAAATTCCCAAGGGCCACGTGGAGTTTTTCAGAGCTCACCCAAGTATGATATCATGGCAGACTGAAGTCAGAAACAGATATGATTACTTAGCCAGACATACTAGTTCAATCTCCTATTAATCCAGGCATCAAAGAGAGTTGCAAAAGTATAAAACGACGCCAGTTTTCCCACTAATTATTATTTGTTTTGTAAAGTATAGATTGTTTTCATGAAATATGGTTTTCATGTTACCAAGGAAGGGTTTTATTACTGTTATCTTTAAATGAATGAAAAATATATTTTTTAAATTTCTCATTTTAAATCAATACAGTAAATGCTGATATGTGTAACCTTCAGGGGTCTTCAAACTACGGCCCGCGGGCCACATGCAAATACAAATATTGTATTTGTTCCCATTTTGTTTTTTTACTTCAAAATAAGATATGTGCAATGTGCATAAGAATTTGTTCATCGTTTTTTTTAAAACTATAGTCCGGCCCTCCAACGGTCTGAGGGACAGTGAACTGGCCCCCTGTTTAAAAAGTTTGAGGACCCCTGACCTATATAAACAAGAGCTCTTTGGGGTCCTCAATGGATTTTAAGTGTGCAAAGGGACCCTGAGACCAAAAGGTTAAAAGACCTGCTGAATCTGATGCTCCACAGTGGAAGGAAGCAAAAATCTTCCATGGTATATTAGGTTATGGGGTGGGGGGGAGGTGCCCTCCTCTTTTAAAGGTGACTTTATGTTTTTTTTTTCCTTGACAATGTTGTGGGAGCCACAGAATGCAAAGTTAGGAGGGCAAGCATGGAAGACTTTTGTACTCCATGCAAAACACCAGATATCTGCACCAGCAATGCCTATGCCTTACTTTTAAAATCCTCTTTGTTTTTATATGGGAAGGGCATATAGATGAAATACAGCTGTGCACCGCATAATGATGTTTTGGTCAATGATGCACCGCATATACAGCAGTGGTCCCATGAGATGATAAAGGAGCTGAAAAATTCCCATCACCTAGTGACAGCATAGCTGTCATAATGTCAGTGAAACCCATTTGTCATGTGTTTGTGGTGTAGACAAACCTATTGTGCTGCCAGTCATATCAAAGTCTAGTGCATACGATCATGTACAGTACATACTACTTGATAATGATAATAAACAACCATGCTACTTCTGTATTTACTATACTAAACTTTTTATTGTGATTTTAGAGTGTACTCTTTCTCATTATAAAACAGTTTGCTGTGAGACAGCACGCCTGTTATACCAGCAGCAGCCTCATCCATCTGGTGTTTACCTCGTCCCTTGATTGCATAGTTTAATCTTGTGCTTGATGTAATCTCACATTGCCTCGTCTTCGCCTGTTCTTGACTTAATCTCATGTTGTTTTGTATAGTGATGTGCTGTACAGGCTTGTAGCCTAGTAGCAATAGGCTACACCACACAGCCTAGGTGTGTAGTAGGCTATACCATCTAGGTTTGTGTAAGTGCATTCTGATGTTTGCACAATGTCAAAATCACCAACTATGAATTTCTCAGAACGTTTTCCTGTTATTAAGCATCAAATCTATAATAATAAAAGCATAATATGCTAATTAGATCAGACAGCCGAACTTTCTTCTGGACAAAGCTGTGGCAGCGAGGGCCGAGGGCAGGCAGCTG
>NW_006293237.1:980703-990824 GCF_000327345.1 Myotis davidii | reverse complement strand
AGGTGCACAAATTACAAATGGAACTAAGATTGTGTGCTTTCCTACTCTTGGCATACTTGATTATTTTGAAAAATGCAGAACAACAAATAGTAATTGTTACCTGTAGATGACCTATCTGGATACCAAGAGAGTGCATCTACCAGATTTGGTGAACAGTTTACAGAAGTTAAACATTCAGACTTTATACCCATTCTTCTGCATCAAATCTATAATAATAAAAGCATAATATGCTAATTAGATCAGACAGCCGAACTTTCTTCTGGACAAAGCTGTGGCAGCGAGGGCCGAGGGCAGGCAGCTGCGGCAGCCAGCAGCAGCAGCAGTGGCGGGGTGATGGGGGCAGCACCTTCCCTTGATCTCCAGGTCGCCTCCCTCAGAGGGAGCCCAGATCGCGGCTTAGGCCTGCTCCCTGGGCCTCTAGTGACACTATAAATAAGGAATTATGGCTTCAGCTTAAAAACTGCCTGATATAAAGAAATGTGTTATAGCCCGGCCATCGTGACACAGTGGTTGAGCATCGACCTATGAACCAGGAGGTCATGGTTCAATTCCCAGTCAGGGCACATGCCTGGGTTGTTGTGCACTCGAACCACAGTGTAGGGCAATGATGGCGAACCTATGACACGCGAACTCATTTTTTTGGTTGATTTTTCTTTGTTAAATGGCATTTAAATATGTAAAATATCAAAAATATAAATCTTTGTTTTACTATGGGTGAAAATATCAGAAAATTTCTATATGTGACACAGCACCAGAGTTAAGTTAGGGTTTTTCAAAATGCTGACACGCCGAGCTCAAAAGATTCGCCATCACTGGTGTAGGGCATGCAGGTGGCAGCCGATTAATGATTCTCTCTCATCACTGATGTTTCTATCTCTCTCCCTCTCCCTTCCTCTCTTAAATCAATAAAAATATTTTTTTAAAAAATAAATAAATTAGCCCCAGTTAAAAAGAAGAAAGAAATGGGTTGTATTAGTTTGCTAGGGCTGCTGTAACAACATATCACAAACTGAGTGGTTCAAACAACAGACGTTTCTTGTCCCACCATCTGAAGATCAAGGTGTCAGCAAGGCCATGCGCCTCTGAGAGCACTAAGAGAGGATCTGCTCTCCTAGTTTCTGGGACTTCCTGGGCTTGTGGCAGTATCACTCTAATCTTCACAAAGTGTTTTCCCTGGGTGTGCATGTGTGTGTTTCCAAATTTCCACCCAACCTATTGAATTAGGGGCCACCCTAATGTCTCATGACAACTTGATTATCTCTGTGAAGAGCCTGTCCCCAAATAAGGTCACATTCTGAAGCACTGGGGCTTAGGACTCTAACACATCCTCTTAAGGCAGCGGTTCTCAACCTGTGGGTCGTGACCCCTTTGGCGGTCGAACGACCCTTTCACAGGGGTCGCCTAAGACCATCCTGCATATCACATATTTACATTACAATTCATAACAGTAGCAACATTACAGTTATGAAGTAGCAACGAAAATAATTTTATGGTTGGGTCACAACAAGAGGAAGGGCCAGAAGGTTGAGAACCACTTCTTAAGGGGACGCAATTCAACCCATAACGATGAACAATGACAAGTTAAAGAAATTATAAGAAAAAGAGGCACATGTTAAAACCATGGGGTCAAATCAAGGAAGCCAATTTCATATTTTGGTCCATGACAATAAAGAACCAAGAAGGTTTCCAGGACCAAACCTTGAATTTCCTCATGGCACTGTTGCTATTAATCGCCAAGTACATGGAAATGTTACTTGGAAAACTGGGTCTTCTATTGTTAAATTTCTTGCTGGGCTGGGGGAGTGAGTTCACATTCCTATAAGTCAGTCCTGTTCAGATGCTGCAGGTGGGGAGAACCATCTGGACCCGAATGTTTTAGAACCAATTCTAAAGTCCAAGAGAGGAGGGGGTACGGAGGACAAGAAAGAGGAAAGGCCTGGCCAGTTTGGCTCAGTGGATAGAGCATCCGCCCGAGGACTAAATGGTCCCGGGGTCGATTCTGGTCAAGGTCACGTATGTACCTCGGTATCAGGCTTGATCTCCGGCCCAGTCAGGGCGAGTGCAGGAGGCAACCAATCGATATGTCTCTCTCACATCGATGTTTCTCTCTCTGTATCTCCCTTTTCCTTCCACTCTAAAAAAAAAATCAATGGAAAAATATCCTCGAGTGAAGATTAACAAAAACAAGCAAACAACAAAAAAAAAGGAAGAAGAAAAGTGGAGTCCTCTATAACTCTAAAATCTTCTAAAATGTGGGGCCTCACAGACATTTAAAGATTCAGCTTATGATGATGAGAAATGCGGCTATGAATGAAATGAGCTTGGCTAGTGAATTTAGAGAGGGACACCTTGTAAAGGAAGACAAGTGATGAAGAAAACATTTTTTGTTGTAAACACAGTAGTCATTTGAGCCAGGAAAACAGTTGGAAGTTAACCAAAGGGAGCCAGGAGACTGAGGGACACTGGGCCCAACACCCACCATGCCTTGGGGCCTGGGCAGTGAGGAGAAAGCCACACCCACCGGCCACACCCATAGGAAGAAGCTGCACTTACTGGGGGAGTGTTATGCTGGCTACCAATTTTTTTAAATATATTTTTTTATTGATTTTAGAGAGGAAGGAAGAGGGAGAGAGATAAACATCAACAATGAGAGAGAATCATTGATCGGTTGCCTCCTGTATGCCCTACTAGGGATGGTGCCCGAAACCCGGGCATGTGCCCTGACTGGGAATCTAACCGTGACCTCCTGGTTCATGGGTCGATGCTCACCACTGAGCTACACTGGCCGGGCTTGCTGGCTACCAATTTAGCAGCTTACAATAATGCCCAGCTAGTACACACAGTTGCCCTGGGTCCGAGCTCCAGGAACCACCGAGCTCCAGAAGCTACAGAGTGTTGGCCTGCCAGGGTTGTCTCTGGAGGTTTGAAGCAGAATCCTTTCAGGTTCACCATGGTGGTCCGTCTGCAGAATCCAGTTCCAGGCAGCTGTCAGTCTGGGGTCCCCATTCCCTTGTTGGCTGTCCTCTGGGGGCCACTCTCTGACACTAGGGCCCACTGCCACCTACATTCCTTCTCATATCCATCCCCCCTCCCTCTGCAAACAAGCTATAAACCTCTCTGACTTCCCCTTGTGCCTTCCGTGGGGAAGAAACTCTGCTTGTAAAAAACCCACCAGGGAATCCAAGATAATCTCCCTATTGTAAGGGCTACCGATTAGTAGCCATAATTACATCTGCCATGTAACTTTACATATTCAAAGGCCATGACACCAGGAAGCAGAGACCCAAAGCCTGCCTAGCACAGGCGGGCCAGCCTGCGTCTCAGGAAAGCTATCTTCTGTGACTGTATTTTTCATGCATCAAAGGATTCTTTCTGTTTTATCAAAATCTCGCCCTCCTTCCAAATTGCTTTCTAGCCACTCTTGACTTATAATTGCAGCGGTTTCCTTAGCAACAACTGGAGCTGGCCAACCTCTTTCTGATGCAGACCACTCGAGTATTTTTCCACAGAGCGCTGTCCATAGCAACTTCAAGAGAGAGAGACAGATTCGTAGATAGAGAGCATGCAGACAGCTCTTCAGCAGGGGGTAGGTTGGGGCCGGGGCGGGAGAGGGGTGTTGAAGGGATTGAGAGAAAAAGGAGAGAGAACTCATGGATATGGACAACAGTGTGGCCATTGTGAGGGTGGAGGGGCATGGGTGGAGGTGATAGAGGGCATAGAGGGGATAAAAGGTAATGGAACAATTTTAATTTAATTTAAAAGAAAGAGAGAGAGCTCTCTACCTGTTATGAAAAACCTCACTATGGATCCCTGTTTGCTTCTCCAGCTCATGCTTCACCTCTGTTCTCTCTCTCAGCATCCCTGGCACTCCAGGCGCGCGTGTGTCATGGAACTCATGCCTCTCCTCTCTGATGGAACAAGCCACACTTCTCCCAGTCCTCCCTCTACCTTAGAACTGGCTGGATCTTTAAGACTGAACTCAAGCCCAGCCAGCGTGGTTCAGTGGTTGAGCGTTAATCTATGAGTCAGGAGGTCATGGTTCGATTCCCAGTCAGGGCACATGCCTGGTTGTGGGCTTGATCCCCAGTAGAGGGTTTGCAGGAGGCAGCAATCAATCTTTCTTTCTCATCATTGATGTTTCTATCTCTCTTTACCGTTCCCATCCTCTCTGAAATCAATAAAACTACTTTTTTTAAAAAAAAAAAAAAGACTGAGCTCAGAACACATCTCCCTCAAGGAGCCCCTGTGAATCCCAGGCTGAGTTCCATGTAATCAAAGTCGATTACCCTTGGCCGTCACACATACCTCATGCCAAGTACTCAGCCTGTGTCACTCCAACACAGGACACAAGACCCCACAGGTAAAGCAGCGCCCATGCAATAAAGTCCTAAGGTGGTGCCCAGCACTTACTGAGTCCTCCATGAGGGCTGTTTTCGTCCCTGCCACCTACCTACATCAGGGTGCCTCTCTCCTCTGCCATTGGTCCCTCGCCCTCTGTGTGCCCAGCTGCTGGCACAGGAACTGAGTCTGCCAAACAGAACAGCCATCCCAAAGTGTGAATGAACAAGCTGGCAACAAACTCCACGGAATTCCCCCTGCCCCCAGAGCCCATCTCCCGGAGGGGAATGCAGTGAGCCTGGAGCCCTTGTTGGTAAAAAAATAATAAAAGCAACAGACCTCCAGATGTGTCCTTGGCCCTTCCTCTGAGCAGATGTGCCCTACGGAGGCGGAAGGTGGTTTCATCTAGGCCTGCTGGGGCCCTGAGTCAGCTGAAGGAGGGCGGGATGATGCTTGCTTCTCAGTCGCTCCCTCCCTGCCTCCCCCTCTCCTGCTCTCCCTTCCGGACCTTCTGGCCTTGGCATCTCCACCACCCCCATGCACTACCCCCTCTGTGTTTCCGTGTTTCCGGGACTGTCACTGCTAACCACACACCTCAAGTGTCCTTCAGCTTTTCAGTGTTTCCAGGGCCCAGGCTGAGAGGTCCACCGGTCTGGCCTGGAACCCCAGCACCTCCACTAAGGAGCTGTGGGGCGTTGAGCAGGTCCATGAGCCCTCCTTTGCCTGGTGTCCTCATCTGCAGCAGAGGAGTCATAACAGCGTCCACCTCCCCCCAGGGCTCCTCTGAGGGCTCCCAGAGAGATGCAGGTCCAGTTGCTCAGCCCACTGCCTGGTGGGCAGTCAACATTAAGGAGGGACTCACTCTTCTCCCAGGACCCTAAGCTTCAGCACCTTTCGAGTACACAGCTGATGGTTTCAGGGCCGATAGGGCCAGGTCCACTGTGCCTTGTTTGACCATGTGGGGCCATCGCTCTCAGACTGCCATGCAGAACTGGAAGCAAGGTGTGGGGGGTTATGGGAGACATTCCCATAAGCAGCACCACAGAAAGCCCAGCATAGAGGGCAGGCAGCACAGGGCTGAGCCTGGGCTGAGCCTTTGCAGAGCCAAGGTGGGCATGTGTTAGGACACCTGAGCCTGAGCTCAGGGAGGTTAGGGCCCAGTCTTATGCAACACCAAGGTGCCCTGGAACAGAGCCAGGGGCCCCAAAGGTACTCAGTGGTCATCGGGGCTGGCTGGCAGCCCTGTTGGAGAGAAATGTGCCCAGCCACATCCTGGAATAAGAAAGCAATCTGCTTAGGGGGCTGATCTTCCCTTTTTGTGATGGAAATCATGGCTCCTAAGAGGTGCTAAGGAGATAGGGACCTAAGCTTTCTAGTGTGAGAATGGGAGCCCTGAGTTCCAGCCCAGATGGACAGCTGGGGAAGGAGCAGGACAGCCAGAGGTACAGGCAGCTAAAGTGTTCAAGGGAACACCCTGGTGGGTGTGGCTCATTTGGTTGGAGCGTCAACACATGCACGAGTGGTCTAGGGTTTGATTCCCAGTCAGAGCAGATACCCAGGTTTCAGGTTCGATCTGGATTCCTTCCCCTATTCGGGGTGTGTACAAGAACCAATCCATGTTTCTCTCTCACACTGATATTTCTCTCTCTCTCTCTCCGTCTCCCTTCCTCTCTAAGATCAATAAAAACATATCCTCAAGTGAGGATTTTAAAATAATAATAAAAAAATAATAAAGTGTTCAAGGGAAGAACTCCCATGTGCAGAGGCAGCAGCTCAGGAGGCAGGCCCTGCTCCAGGCTCCAGGAGGCAGCGGTGGGGCCTAGAGGAGGATGGTGGTCTTGAAAGGGCGAAGAGGGAGAGTGCCAAATGATAGCTTTGGACTTTGGGGGGAAGCTTCAGAGGGCAGAGCAGATATGGCCCTCGTGACCTCCTTCCCAACACCCCCCACTGAAACTGCCCACTTTGCCTATGTGCCCAGCACTTCCAGGGGCCGCTCCATCCCTGCAGCCCCACTGCCCTCAGCCCTCACCACAGGGCCCAAGTCTCCCCAGATGCATGGTTCCTGAGGAGCCCAGGCCTCAGAGCCCTGGCTCTTCTTCAGCTGCTCTGGGGACTGTGCCCTTCATCTGTGCTATGGGGGTGGTCAGAGACTCTGTGTCGTCAGAATAGCTGGAGGACACCTCTGGGCACAGACTAGGGGAGCCCCAGTGAGTCTCTCACCATTTCTGGGTCAGCAATACTTTCCCCTCCTCCAATACATGCAGGAAGGACCCAGTCCCTCCTTCTGTCTGCCTCTCAAAGACTTGGAATCAGTTCAATGACCTATGGAGGGCCGTCCTCAATTTGTGGTGGGCTTGTGGTTCCCAGGGGTTAAAGGGCAGGATCCAGGAATGATAAAACCATCTTAGCCTCTCTTCCCCACTGGCAAGGGATAAGCCCTGTGAAACCCACCTGGTCTGCTCTCCATCCCTCCGGTATCTCTCAGTGGCTATACCAAGGCTGGCCAATTGTCAGCTGCCAGGGTTAGGCTGATCACAGAGGGGTGGGTAATCACCCCACCTCACCCCAGAGTCCTGCACTGAGCTTCTGGCAGGGGCATCTGACCTCACTCCCAGGCCCTACTATGGCCCATTGGTCTCTGGGACTACACAGATGACTTCCCTGACCCTGAGTCCCCACAATGCTACCAGAGAACCTAGGGCCTTCAATCCTGCCTGCTGTCCATCCCCCTATCTTCAATGTTTAACCCAATTATTGCTGGGGGATCCCAGAGTTTCCTGCAGAACCAACCAGCCATTGTTCCTGCCAACTACACCATCCAGCCCAGAGGATTTCACAGCCCCCATGGACCCTGCCCCTACCATACCCCAATTCTGACTTGGAGTCCCAGGCCACTGTTCTTCCCCAACCCTGTCCCCAGCAGACCTTTCCCTCAATTTCCCACAGCAGAGCCAAAACTCAGCTGAAACATTCAATGATGTTTATTGAAGAGAAATATTTATTGACTCCATTGAAGAAAGGGGATGACAACACAGAGAGGAACTTCTAAAGGCCAATAGAGCCCATAGGTCACACCTCCTTCTCCTGGGGTCCCTAACGAGGTGCCTTAAATGTCCCCACACTGTGGCCCTCCCTCCATAGTTCCCCTCCCTGAGGGCCCTTTGATTAGACTTTGTAGGACAGTGGACACAGGTGATGTCCACTCACTGCAGGGCTCCCTTCCGCTCTGGACGACATGTTGGGACCTGGCTCTGCCCTATGGCCTGCACTGAACAGACACAAGACACTGGAAAACACAGCAGGGGACATTCCAGCATGCTGAGGAAACTGAGTCACAGGGAACAACAGGGTGGCATATCAGAGCATATCAGTCCCCGTGGAGCCTCCAGCAGCTGCCTTCTGTCCCTGGTCTATTTTTTTCCTGCCAGAGGTCACTGGGTGAGCGCCAGACGCGCCCTGGTCGGTTCTTCTCATCCATTCTTCTGGGCCCGGGCTCAGGTTCTCCGTCCGGGGTGGGAGCGGTGGTGGGGAACTGCTCAGAGAAGAACACACACATCTCCACAAGCACAAGCAGCGGTTGGCCTAAATCTACACTGAGAAAGCAGAGGCTGAGCTCATGACACTGGACGAGAGCTGGCAGAGCCTTGGCTGGCAGTGGGGCTCACAGCACGGGCCGGGGCTGAGAGGTGGCTGCCCCGGGGTCAGGGGGGCAGGATACCCACCTGGGTTCACACACACCAGGTGGTTCTGCACAGGCGGCATGGCCTGTGTATGTGTGTGTGTGAGGGGTGGGGGGTGGTGATTACATGACACAAGGGTCATTATGGAGTTATGAAAAATGAGTTGGGGGCTCCCCAGGAGATGGAGGATGGGAGTCCAGAGACTGGCACCCCTCTGATGGGCCCTAAAGTCTCCCAGTTCCACGTGGGTGGCAGATGTCTTCAGGTGCCCCTCTCCTAGGCTGAGATGGGCTGCTCAGCCTAGGCACTGCCTGACCTAGACCTGCAGGAGCCAGAGCATTCTCATCTCCCTGAATGGCAGGGGAGGCCTTGGCAGTGCTCCCAGGCCAGCTGCCCAAGTTGGCAGGGGCTGGGGCTGAGGCCAGGTGTGGTGCTACCATGTGTGGGCACCTCTCCTCATCCCATTTGGTGGCAAGTATGGTCATCTTGATGACTTGGAAGGTCTGATGGTGGTGGTTAGGGCCCCTTGGGAGTAGTGGGGGACCAAGGGGCAGGGCAGACCCTTCCCTGGGCCCTGCTCCCATGTGGGGTGAGGTGGCCTTCCCTTGCCTCCAGGGCTCTGGTGCCCCAGAAAACAGGAGGCCACTGAGCCTTCCAAGCTTACTTGAAGGAGGGCTCGGGGAAACTCATCTTCCCAGACCCGTCCTCAATTCCTGACTCCTCCTGGAAGAGAATGAGCTCCTCCTCATGGGGCTCCTCAACCTCCTCATCTTCTTCCTGCGCCAGGCCCTCTGGGTCACCGCCAGGACCTCCTGAGCCCACCCCGAAAGCAATGCCCATGTGGGCAGGCGAGGGCCCTGCCTGACCTAGACCTGCAGGAGCCAGAGCACTCTCATCTCCCTGAATGGCAGGGGAGGCCTTGGTGGTATCCTCAGGGGCAGGGTCTGCCCCGGTGGCATCTCGGGTTTCAGGAGCAGCCTCATCAGGATCAGCAGTGGCAGGACCGGCCTCAGTGGCCACTTCCTTGGCCAGAGTGGCCTCAGCACTATCTTCCTTAGAAAGGACAGCCTGGGCTGCATCTTCATTGGCTGGGACGGCCTGACCAACATCTTCATTGGCTTGGGCATCCTGAGCTGCATCTTCATTGGCTGGGGCGGCCTGGCCAACATCTTCATGGGCTGGGGAGGCCTGGACAGCATCTTCGTGGGTTATAGCGGTCTGGGCTGCATCTTCATGGGTTGTAGCGGTCTGGGCTTCATCTTCATGGGCTGGGGCGACCTGGCCAACATCTTCATGAGCTGAGGCAGCCTGGGCAGCACCTTCAGGAGCTAGGGTGGCCTGGGCAGCAGCCAGTCCTCTAATGTCCATCCAGACCCTTTCTTCCACCTGAAACTGCTGTCTCATAGTCGGAGTGGCCTCACACGCCTCTGACTCCCGAATGAGCCGAAGCATCTCCAGGAAGCCGGGTGATTTCCCCTCCAGGTGCATTTTCTTCAGCTTGTTCCGGAGCTTCTCGTTGGGGCGAGCCCGCATCAGCACCTGCTCGTTCCGTACCTCGTCTGCCACGCCTGGGTGGATGGCCTCCTTCTCCATGGCCGTGTGCAGCAGGTCTTCCAGGCGAATCACATAAGCAAAGAGACTCTCCTGGGGCTGCTGGGCACAAGTCACAAACTTCAGCCTCATGACCGCCTGGGTGTCCTTGTTCTTAAACACCTGAGCCAGCGCTGTCAGGCAGTCCTGAGCAGAGATGGCAGGGTTTTCATTCAGGAAGCCATACATGAAATTCTGTGCTGGCCCGTGCAGGCTCTCCACCAGCCTCCGCCGCCGCTCCCTTTCTGATATGTGGCGCCACAGGTACAGCATGTCTTTGGCGTGGTCCAGCCAGCTCTCAAAGGACTCATTCTTATGACCTGGCTGATCGTTGCCAGAAAAGTCTCTCAGTTCCTGGTAGGCTATATTTTCCAGCACAGGCTTCAGGGCCTGATTCCATTGCTGGATCCAGCCTTCCTCCTCGGCTGCATCTCCTGCCTCGGCTGCACCTCCTGCCTCAGCTGCATCTCCTGCCTCAGCTGCATCTCCTGCCTCGGCTGCATCTCCTGCCTC
>NW_006293237.1:961521-961753 GCF_000327345.1 Myotis davidii | reverse complement strand
GGCCTCCTCACCCTCCTCATCTTCTTCCTGCGCCAGGCCCTCTGGGTCACCGCCAGGACCTCCTGAGCCCACCCCGAAAGCAATGCCCATGTGGGCAGGCGAGGGCCCTGCCTGACCTAGACCTGCAGGAGCCAGAGCACTCTCATCTCCCTGAATGGCAGGGGAGGCCTTGGCAGTGCTCCCAGGCCAGCTGCCCAAGTTGGCAGGGGCTGGGGCTGAGGCCAGGTGGGGT
>NW_006293237.1:959101-961468 GCF_000327345.1 Myotis davidii | reverse complement strand
GCTTCAGGGCCTGATTCCATTGCTGGATCCAGCCTTCCTCCTCGGCTGCATCTCCTGCCTCGGCTGCACCTCCTGCCTCAGCTGCATCTCCTGCCTCAGCTGCATCTCCTGCCTCAGCTGCATCTCCTGCCTCAGCTGCATCTCCTGCCTCAGCTGCATCTCCTGCCTCAGCTGCATCTCCTGCCTCAGCTGCATCTCCTGCCTCAGCTGCATCTCCTGCCTCAGCTGCATCTCCTGCCTCAGCTGCATCTCCTGCCTCAGCTGCATCTCCTGCCTCAGCTGCATCTCCTGCCTCAGCTGCATCTCCTGCCTCAGCTGCATCTCCTGCCTCAGCTGCATCTCCTGCCTCAGCTGCATCTCCTGCCTCAGCTGCATCTCCTGCCTCAGCTGCATCTCCTGCCTCAGCTGCATCTCCTGCCTCAGCTGCATCTCCTGCCTCAGCTGCATCTCCTGCCTCAGCTGCATCTCCTGCCTCAGCTGCATCTCCTGCCTCAGCTGCATCTCCTGCCTCAGCTGCATCTCCTGCCTCAGCTGCATCTCCTGCCTCAGCTGCATCTCCTGCCTCAGCTGCATCTCCTGCCTCAGCTGCATCTCCTGCCTCAGCTGCATCTCCTGCCTCAGCTGCATCTCCTGCCTCAGCTGCATCTCCTGCCTCAGCTGCATCTCCTGCCTCAGCTGCATCTCCTGCCTCAGCTGCATCTCCTGCCTCAGCTGCATCTCCTGCCTCAGCTGCATCTCCTGCCTCAGCTGCATCTCCTGCCTCAGCTGCATCTCCTGCCTCAGCTGCATCTCCTGCCTCAGCTGCATCTCCTGCCTCAGCTGCATCTCCTGCCTCAGCTGCATCTCCTGCCTCAGCTGCATCTCCTGCCTCAGCTGCATCTCCTGCCTCAGCTGCATCTCCTGCCTCAGCTGCATCTCCTGCCTCAGCTGCATCTCCTGCCTCAGCTGCATCTCCTGCCTCGGCTGCATCTCCTGCCTCAGCTGCACCTCCTGCCTCAGCTGCATCTTCTGCCTCGGCTGCATCTCCTGCCTCAGCTGCAGCTCCTACCTCACCTGCAGCTAATTCTTCACCTGGAGCTTCTAACCTATCTTCAGCTTCTGCCTCACCTTCAGCTCCTGCTCTCCCTGCAGCTTCTTGCTCACCTGCAATTGCTGCCATATCTGCAGCTCCTGCCTCGCCTGCAGCTCCTGCCAGATCTACAGTCTCCTCCTTACCGGCAGCTCCTGCCGCATCTGGACTTCCTGCCTCGCCTAGAGCTCCTGCCTCACCTGTATCTCCAGACACAGCTACAGCTTCTTTTGCACCTGGAGCTTCTACTGAGGCCACACCTGCAGCTCCTGACACTGCAGCAGCTCCTTCCTCACCTGCGGCCCCTGCCTCATCTGCAGATCCTGCCTCACCTGGAACTCCCACCACATCTTCAGGTCCTTCCTCACCTGCAGCTCCTGCCACATCTGCAGCTCCCTCCTCACGGGGGGCTCCTGCTTCATCTGCAGCTCCAACCCACTGTGCGGCTCCTGCCCCATCAGCGGGGCCAGCCACCGCTTGCCTTTGGGGCTGTGCAGGGAAATTGGGTGCATCCTGTGACTCAGAGTCAAAGACCTGAGGGAGGAAGATCACAGTCCAGTCCTCTTGCTTGCCTGGTATGTGTCGGGGAATCAGATTTCGGTTTAAATTGTCAGCAAACTCAACCAAGGCGACCCTGCACCCAAGCTCCCTTCTGAAGACATTGCCCAGCACTCGGTACCTGCCCAGGGGCCACAGGGCATCCTGCAGGGCCTCCTGGAAGTCCTCCTCCTCGCAGTCGTCAGGGATGCCCAGGATGAGCACAGCGCGCTTTGAGTTCACGCCCATCCAGCCGCACCAGTCCCGCAGCATCGTCAGCGCCATCTCCCAGACGTGGGGGCGGGGGGGAGGAGGGGGGGAGTAGACGCGATAGGAAAGAGGTGCGCAGACTGTCGCAGTCTCTGCTGGGGCCGCCTGGGAATGCAAAAGGGGCGGGGGAGAGGAACGTTGATGCCACACAGCCCACCCCACCTCCTCCCAGGACAGTTCGCGCCCCCACCCCCTACTGCCGCATAATCCCCCACTGCACCCCTCACCTCCGCAACGAGAAGGACCCCTTTGGTCTGGGCTTAAACCCCTGATCCGGTCCTAGCAACTGAAGCCCCTTCTTCCATCATCTGCAAACCCCCAGCCAGGAGCCCTATCTATCCTTCCATCATCTGCAAAGCCCGCAGCCAGGAGTGCTCCCACCCTCTCTTGTGTAGAGCGGGGCTAGAGCTCCTGCGCTTCCTACTCTGACACAGGCAACCTGTAAACCCGCTGCCGCAGCCCCCGCAACCGACCTGTAAACCCCGCTGCCG
>NW_006293237.1:952266-959064 GCF_000327345.1 Myotis davidii | reverse complement strand
GGCAGGGGGTGGGGGGTACCGCCTGCGGGCTGCGGAGCCCACTGCGGATGCCACCGCAGAGCCCTGAAGCCGGAGAGTCAGAAGATCGTGGCCTAGGGCTGCGCAGTCCAGGGGTCTCTCGGGTAGCTCCTTCGGAGTTAAGGCCAGGTGGGCTTCCCGGGGCTTCTAGAAGCCCCGGGTAGATGAGGCAGACAGATCTCTGCGTCTGGGTGCAGGGCAAATGACTGGATCCGGAGAGCACGTGAGGAGGCGTCAGTGTTGCCCTGGCAATGGGGGTGCGCTTGGTGAGGCATTCATGAGGCAAGGCCTGGAGCCTACATTGATTGGTCCTCCAGCCACAAAATGGCCTCCATCAATAACTGCAGCAAATATGGGGGTGCAGTGGGGGCTGAAAACCAGGAGACAGGGGCCAGAGGAACCTAAGAACAGGTCCCCAATGCCCCCTCTGCAGTCACAATCTGCCCTCATTAAGCCTGGAATCTCCACAAGAGAGGCAGGCTAGCTGTTCCCATGCCAGCATCCTCATCACACCTCTTTACACTGTGAGGCCAGCTCTTAACCAGGCAGGCAGCCATTGCAGAGGAAGGTCTGTGGGCTTGTGTGAGCCCAACACAGGAGCCATACAAGTCACTGAACATCTGTGCCCTGCACCTGTGAATAGGCAAAAGAAAACCTTTCCTTACCGTACGTTGCTGGATTTGACTGGCTGATAGGTAAAGATTTTTGC
Source organism: Myotis davidii (assembly GCF_000327345.1). NCBI lineage: Eukaryota > Metazoa > Chordata > Mammalia > Chiroptera > Vespertilionidae > Myotis > Myotis davidii. The sequence goes on along the minus strand of NW_006293237.1, from coordinate 958,337 downwards.
TGACTGTTCATGAGGGATATTTTCCTGTAATTTTCTCTTTTTTTCTTAACCTTCACTTTTTAAATCAAGATTTATTTCCAGGTCTATGCTAAACTACCTTTTTTGTGTTGTCAATAGAGATCATTGGTGGAGTTGTTCAAGAAAGACACTGGAGGGTTGGGGAGGCCAGGGGATTGTCAAGGGCGGGGAGGAAAAAAAAGAGAGACATAAGTAATATTCTTTGTAATACTTTAAGCAATAAAAAAAAAGATTTATTTCCAGGTTTATCCTAGCTTCGAAAAATGAATTGGGAATTGTTCCCTGCTCCCCTATTTCCTGAAAATGTGTGAGATAGCTTGAAATTCTGCTATTGGGTACACACACGTTTATGAATTCTATGTGTTTCTGACTAGCAGGCAGTTAGCTAAACTCAGACTCCAGATTCAGTCTCCCCTATATTAGGCACCAACTGAAATCTCTGCTCAGCTCTTTTCTTGGAGTGCATATCCAACACAGGGCTCCCAGAGATTTTGACAGAATGTATATGCCAAACATAGGTTCCCTGTTTGTGGTTCTCCCTCTTCAGGATATTCCCTCTTGCTTTCCCTCTGCCCTGGTCATCCTGCACTCTGCCCTCTGGGTTTCCGGGTTTTTGGCACCCAACATGGCATCCTCTTTAGCCCGACCTCACACATGAACAAATATGCAGACAGGAAACTCAAATTCTACCAATTGTTTGAGGAAGAAATAATGCCAACACTATACAAACTCTTCCAGAAAAATGAGGAGGAAAGACTACTTCCAACTCAGTCAATGAGGTCAGCGTTACCTTTATATCGACTCTATACAAAAAATATATGACAAGAAAAGTCTAGACCTATATGCTCCATGAACATCCATGCAAAAAAATTCTAAACTAAATTTTAGCCAATTGAGTTCAACAAGATACAAAAATGATAGCATAACATGACTAAGTAGTTTACCATGAGAATGCCAGTTTCATTTAAACATTTGAAATTTTATCGATGTAATTCAGCATATTAACAAACTAAAAACTAAAAACCCTCTAATCTCTTAGTCCATTTGTGCCAGTATAACAAAATATCACCGACTGGGTGGCTTATAAAGAACAGAAACTGATTCCTCAGTTCTGGAGGCTGGAAGTTCAAGATCAAAGTGCCAGTATGGTTGAGTTCTGGTGAGGGGTCGCTTCTTGGTTCATAGCCAGTGCTTTTCTGTGCATGTCCTCACATGATAAGGGATCTCTGGAGCCTCTTTATAAGGGCATTAATCCCCCTGAGACCTCATTACTTCCCAAAGATCCCACCTTCTAATGCCTTGGGGGTTAGAACTTCAACATATGAATTTTGGGGAGGGACACACTCATACAGTAGCAATCTTCTCAATAGATGTAGAAAAAGCAGGCTATGACATCCATTCCTGATTTTTTTTAAATCACAGAAAACTAGGAATAGAAAGGAACTTCCTCAACCTGATAAAAGACATCTATAAAAAACCTACAGCTAGGGGAGGGAGGGGGTAAGGAGGAGAAATCAACCAAAGGACTGGTATGCATGTATATAAGCATAACCAATGCATATAGACATGGGGGGATGAGAGTATGAATGGGAGTGGGGGGAGCAATGGGGGATAAGGACACATATGTAATACCTTAATCAATAAAGAAAAAAATATATGTGTTATAGAAAAAAAACCTACAGCTAACATCATCCTTAGCGGTGAAAGGCTGAGTTCCCCTCCCCACCCCCCAAATCAAAACAAGACAAGGATGTCCACTCGTTCACTTTGTATTCAACACTTTACTGGAGGTTCAAGCCTGAGAAATTAGGCAAAGGAAAGAAACATCATGCAGATCGGAAAGGAAGAAGTAAACTGTCTTTATTCACAAATGACAGGATTATCTATGTAGAAAATACATGGGAATCTACAGAACAGTTCCTATAACTAATATGTGAGTTTCGCAGGTTGCAGGACTTAAGTTCCATATGCAAAAATCAATTGCATCTCTATATACTAGAAATGAACAATTCTAGATATTAAAAAAATTTCAAAACAATACCACTCACAATAGCATCAAAATATGCAACACCTAGGAATAGATCTAACAAAAGATATGAAAGACTTGTACATTGAAAACTACAAAACATTGCTGAGAGAAATTAAAAGACAAAAGAAATGGAGAGAGAGAGGCCTCATTCCTGGGTCAAAAGACTTAATGTTGTTAAGATGTCAATTTTCCCCAAATTGACCTACAGAATTTAATCCAGTCCCACTCAAAATCCCATCAGACATTTTTTCTGGAAACTAAGATGATTCTAAAATTTATATGGGAATGCAGAAAACCTAAACTGGTTAAAACAACACTGAAATAGCAAAAGTTGTAGAACTTACACAAATTGATTTCAACAATCATTCTAAAACTACAGTAATAAAAACTGCATGCTATTGGTGAAAAGATAGACAATATATACATCAACAGAACAGCATAGAGCCCTAAATCCGTACATTTATGAACAGCTGATCATTGACAAAGGCACAGAACAGTACCGTGGAGAATGGTAGTCTTCTCAACAAATGATGCTGGAAAAACTGGACATGCACAAAAATGAACTTTGACCCATATCTCGCACTACATACAAAAATGGACTCAAAATTGATCAGAAATCTAAATAAATATAAAGCCTAAAACCATAAAACTTCTAAAAGCAAAGAAAATCCTGTGACCTTGAACTAGACAAAGATGTCTTAGGTATGACACCAAAAATATAATCCATAAAAGAACAGCTTGATAAATTTAGCTTCATCAAAACTTAGAAGTTCTGTTCTTCAAAAGACACTGCTAAGAGAATAAAAAGACATGCCACCAGCTGGGAGAAAGTATTTGCAAAGCATACACCTGAAAAAACACTTGTATCAAGAACATATAAATAGTTCTTACAACTTAATAAGACAAGCAGCTCAATAATAATAAAATCGGCAAAATGTTTAAGCAGACACTTCACTAAAGATAGCTAATGAGGATATGAAAATATGCTCAACATCACTAGTCAAGGAAATCCAGACTGAAACCATAATGAGGTTATACTACACGCCTATTAGAATGGCTACAATTAAAAAGCCTGACTATACCAAGTATTGACAAAAATGTGGAACAACTGTAACTCTCTTACACTGCTGGTGGGAATGTAAAATGGTACACCCACTTGGTAAAAGAGTTTGGTCATTTTTTAAAAAGTTAAACATACCTCTACTATACTATCAGCTATATCATTCCTCAGTACTTACCCAAGATAAAAGGAAATATATGTCCGTATAAAGGCTTGTACACAAATATTCATAGCAGCTTTATTCACAGTTGCTCCAAACGGGAGACATCCCAAGTGTCCATTAACCAATGAATGAATAAACCCATTGTGGTATAGCCATGCAATGAAATATTATTCCGCAATAGAAATGAATGAGCTGTTGGTACATGCAACAATATGGATGAATCTCAAAATAATTTTGAGTGAAAGCCAGATTTTTAAAAAACACTTATTACATTATTCCATCTATATATATAAAAGCCAAGTGACCGGAATGACTGGTTCCTTTGGTGCACACTGTGGTGACCAACCAGCCCAATCAGGGACCCAATCAGCCCCGCCTGTGCATGAATTCATGCACCGGGCCTCTAGTTTATATATAAAACTCTACAAAATGCAAATTACCCTACAGTGACAGAAGGTAGATCAATGGTTGCTTGAGAAAGAGAGAGGCAAGAAGAGACAGGAGAGAGGGACTACAAACTTTGAGAGTAATGGATACGTTTGTTGCCTTGGTTGTGGTCATGGTATCATGTCAAACCTTATCAGACTGTACAGTTTAAACATGTCCAGGTTATCATATGTTAAATATACCTCAAAAGATCTGTTTTTCAAACAAATGCACCTACAAGTAAATAATAAAAAGACAAATAATCCCATAAAAGTGGCCAAGTTTTGAACAGACACTATAAAAAGGGGGATGGAGAAATGGCCAGTGAGCACATAAAAACATCATGCATGACGTGATTAGTCATCAGGGAGATGATAATTCAAATCACACTAAGTTACCACTTCACACCCACTTAAATGGTTAAAAATAAAGGCTGACAACCCCAAATGTTGAGGAGGATTGGGAATAAAAGAAACTCTCATATATTTCTGGTGGGAACATAAATTGTACAGTCACTTTGGAGAATATTCTGGCAGTTTCTTATAAAACAAATGTCATGGCAATTTCCTTTCTAGGTACTTACCCAAGTAAAATGAAAGCATATATCTACACGAACGTGTACACGAAATGATCATAGTAGCGTTATTTGTAGTAGCCCAAAATGAAAACAACACAGATCATAAAGTGGTGAGTGAATAAGCCAACTCAGATATGTTCAGACAATGGAATGCTACACAGTAATGAAAGGAAAAGAAGTAATAACATTCAACAATATCGATAAATCTCAAAATCATCATAATGAATGGAAGAATCCAGACACAAACTAGTACATACTATATGATTCCATTCTTACAAAGTTCTCAAGTAGGCAAAAGTAATCTGTGATGGAGAAAAATTAGAATAGTGGCTGCCTCCATGTGGGATTGTGGTGGGGACTAACTGGGAATAGACACAGGGGAAATTTCTGGAATGTTGATAGTATTCTGTACCTTGACAGGAGCTTGGAGTACACATTTGTCAAAAGTCAACGCATGGGCTCTTAAAATGTGTGTTTCGCTGTATGAACTTTTACCTCCACTAAACAAAAAGTACTGTAAACAGGTATTGATCTCTAGCTAATGCTGTGTATGTTGAAGTGTTTAGGGGTGAAGTGTATTGATTGATGTCTGCAACTTACTTTGAAATGGATCTACGGCCATACCACCCTGAACATGCCTGATTTTGTCTGAAATGGATCGGTAACATAAGGGTGACCATGCAATCGAGCAAGTAGAGCATAATGGTACACGGGTACAAATCTTTCAATTGAGCTATATGTTGCAAAGTTTTCATAATAAAATGTGTAGGAAAAATAAGAAAAAAAGTTGTTAGCATCTAATGGATAAAATTGTTAAGAGAATATTTAAGAAGTTGGTTATATTCATTATTACTAATAAATCATTACATGCTTATTAATTTAAAAATGAAGAAAAATGTTAGGCCATATCCTTCAGACTCAATTTCAATGCCCTGGGCGTGACTCTTCTTTCCCTTGGCTGACTTACTACACTCCAGCATTTTCTTTTGGATCCTGGAACACGTCCAATTTGGTGTTCCTTTTACCTGTGGACACTTTCCTGCCTTCAACAACCTTCACATGGTTGAGCCCTTCTTGTCATTCGTCTCATCTCAACCATAGCCTCACCTAAGTTCCCCAGCCATCACCCTAACTGATGGTCTTCGCAGTTTTGATAACCCTTCTGTGTTACATGTTGATCCTTGTTGATTGCCGGCTTCCTTTTGAAACAGGCATCTTCAGGAAAGCATCCATGGGCTTAGCACACTGCAGGGCTGCTGCAGTTTCCTAGATTTTGGTTGATTGGCAGCAAATTCATCTGCAACTAGCTGTCACTACTTGCAGCACCCCGGATCCAAGAACCCTGTCCTTTTCCTTTACTGTATAACCTGTTGTTTTGAAATTAATTCAAGTGCGTTTCCCTTCCACCAGTCCTCCGTGCCACACCCCCACCCCCGCAAGAGCGCGGGAGCGCGCACACACACACAGACACATTCACAGGAACTCTTGGACGCCAAATGCGCGCCCCCTGAGGGCAGGGATGTGGCCTGGTTTTGCTCACAGACGTATTCTCAGTCCCTGGCGCAACCAGGGCTCACATCTTTAGTAAATCAGTGACGCACTCTCACCCCTCCAGTGGGGCCTGATTTTGCTCTATTTCGCCCGACATTCTCCTCTCCCCACCCTCACCCCCGTCCAGAAGGCGCCTGGGAGAAGGCGTCCTTTATATTCCTTCGTTCCCTTTTTTCGTGGGCTGGTAGGTTCGTTCACTCGTTCATTCATTAATTCACTAGTACATTCGATCCACTCCCCCCACCTC
>NW_006293237.1:923269-952088 GCF_000327345.1 Myotis davidii | reverse complement strand
GGGAGGATGCGCGCGGAGCAATGAAGGGTGTGCTGAGACGGGTGATCATTTGGGACGCGAGAGGATGTCCTGGGGGCCCGGGACAGTACGCGGGCCGCGGGTGAATGTGCGGGACTGAGGTGATCCTGTGGACCGCGGAAGGATGCGCAGGGGGATGACCCGGGAAAATGTGGGGGTTTGGGATGAGTGCTTCGGAGAGTGAGGTTAGAGGGGACTGTCAAGCCTTGTGAGGTGGGGGGGCGTCTTTGGGCCTGCAGTAGGCTGTTTGGCCTTGGGACCAGCCGGAGAGGGGACTGGGTCCGGGTTGGACGGTAGAAGGAGGGCCGAAGGCCTTCCCACGGCGGGCAGGGGGCGGTGGTCAGGGGCGGGATTCGCGGACGTGTGGAGGCCTACGCTGCTTTTTCGGAAGACGTTAAGGCATGGGAACGGGTCTGTGGGAAGGAACTGACCCCCTCCCCAAACGTAATGGAGGCCGAGGGGGGAGAGTGTTAGGTGGGTTTTTAAAGGGCATTTCCCCAGTCTGGGAGGGGGCGGGGGCTGAACTGCAGTCCGGGGCACCTGGTAAGTGAGCTGGGAAGGTTCCTGCTAGTGGAGTCCCTCCTTTGCTTTTGGGTGGGGGTCGAGCCTCATCTTGGCAGGGAGGATGGAGGCGGATAGACTAGAGCCCAAGGTCTGTGAGGGAGGGGGAGGGGCAGCCCTTGCTCAAGGCCTTTGGTCTGAACAGGGCTTTATCTGTTGCCCTTCTAGGGGCCACCATCTTCTGCTCCAGTACCACCTCCCCCAAAACTCCTTTGCTGCCTTCTTTAGTCTATATTTGGGTGATTAATTACATGTCTTTTTCCATCCTTCCCCCCGCCCCCACACACACACTCGCCTGCTGCCCAAAGCTCATGGTCCTTTTCAATCACCACCCCCCCCCAAAATCCTGGCCCTCTTCCCAGAGGTCCCACCCTGTTCCAACTGACACCCTCCAGCCAGCGTTTGCCTAGCCCAGCCACCAGCCCCCTCCAGTCTCCTTGGTCAGTAAAATATTTCTTCAACCTCAGACCCGACATTTTTCCTTTACCAAAGGATTTCAGATGGGATTGCTAGAACAGTACCTTCTCTGGGCACTAATGCCTAGATCTGCCAGTCCCCCTCCCCCATTGGGCCTTTAAGTAGAAGCAGCTTGTACAGTGCTTGGCACAGTCCAGTCCATTCCCAAAAAAAGTCCCTGAGCTATATTTAGAATCCTATTGAGCAGCGATTTCCAGCCTTCTTTGGGTGAGAGACCCCTTGGAAAATCACTAGAAAATGTGAATTCTCTTCCAGAAGTCTGACAGAACATTGTAGGGTTCCACTTAGGAGGCTCATGGGCCAAAATCCTGTCTGCTGAGCAGAGGGGAGGTAGTCTCCAGATCTAGATGGCCCAGTGCTAAGGAGGAGCAGCAGCTCTATATCCCAAGCCCGGTGCTGGTTAGAAATGCAGACTCCTTGGCCACACCCACACCTGCTACTCTGCCCCTGGAGTTCTTAGCAAAACCCAAGCCAGGGTGCTAACCCACTAATCCAGCTCTAGCCCTAACTTACCTGAGCTCCTCAAATGGCCCAGGGACCCCTTGGGATTTGCACAGCATCCCCCGATCTCATTTAGATTCTTTCATATCCAGGGCAGTATAACCTAAATGAAGCTGTGCTTACAGTTTATTTTGATTTTTACTAAAATGGCATGCATCTTCTGGGAGAAATGGGAACATAAATCTTCCCTCAAGTACAACAAACATTACAAACTCCCCTTCTGGTTTACCTTCTGGCTTTTTATAGAAGGGAAAGAAAATGGAAACCTAAACAGAGAGGGACAGGTGCCCAGGCAGAGTGAGAGAGCAAAACTGAGGAAGACAGAGACAGATGCCTCCCACCCACACACACCAAAAAAGACACACACACACAGACAAAAACATCCTGAGAGAAACAGACTTTTCCTGGTGAAACACCCTCTCTTTTGGCCCTTTAAGATTCTGCCACTTCTAGTAGCGGTGCATTTGTACAGTACAGGGTGAGCCCAAATGAGGACTTTGGGGTCCCATCCTGGCCAGGCAGGTAAAGAGCCAGACCGGCTCCAGCCCTGGGCTCAGCATCCTGGCCTTGCTGGGGGCGGGAGGGGGGGCAGAGATGGGGATCTTGCAGAGTATGTTCAGTCTCAGCCTGTCCTTTGGTTGAGCATTCACGACCTAAAAAGACATGTTCCCAAGTCTGCTTCTGTCTCCTTGAATTATTTTGGTCCAACAGGTAGGACATTTATCTGGTTGACTAATCACTCAGAATCGTTCCAAGACGTGATGTGTGTACCTTTGGGTTAAGTCTGGGTGTTGACAGACCTATCTGGTGGCCTTAAAGCTGGCCTTGCTGTTAGAAGACCCCACAGGTGGGGTGGGGAGGCAAGATGGTGAGAACTATTGTTTCCGTTGTGGAAGAGACTATATTTTCATATATGTCAGTATCGCCTCACCATCTTTGCCCAGACACAGTTCTCTCAGTGTAAGTGATACAATTCAAGGAAGAACAGGTCCCCAGTAAGGAGAATTGGGAATCCAGGTGATCAGATGGATGGGAGGAGCTGAAGGCACCTATCTGAATTAGATGCTGAAAAAAAGACCCAAAAAGGTACCCCAGGACATTTTTGCTCCAGCCCAGAACCAAACTGAACATCATGAGCCGCCTATTGTCTTCTGGGGCCTGTGAACATTCTGCTGCAGTCCTTATCTAGGTACTCCAGGAAATCCAGGTGTTTCTGGCACCCCTTGGAAATTTCCAGAAGCTGCCAGAATGATCTAGTTTGGGTGGCCTTGCTGCTTGTCCCCTGCCCCCACTACCCAGGGACTGACGAGTGCCAAGGTGGTTGCTTGGCTATTTGTGCCATGTGGTTGGTCAAAAACTGATCTTTTAGGCTCCAAATCAACCTTTATTAGCAGCCAGATATCCAGAGGAGGGGTCCTCAGCTCAAAGTCGACCAGAAGACACCTAATTCTTTTTGTGATTATGGGTTGGTTTTTGTCTCCATTGAATTCAACTCTTTCTGTTCTCTCTGATCAAAGCTAAATGATTATTTTGGTTCTCTTAATGTTTCTGATTCCCTGCGCAAAAGTCTATTTAAATGAGTTGGTTGAAATTCACATTGCCATCTAAAGCACTATCAGGAACACTTGTTCACGCAATGAGCTCTCATGCTTTGCAATGCATGGCTTTTCAGACTGCCAGGCGGCGGGTTAGCATGGACATGATCTCCCTGTGTTTATGAAACAGCCGCAGTGGCGTGGCACTCGACTAGGTTCAAGGTGGAATCTGAAGTCACTTGAGGGCTCTGGGTCTCTGAGAGCATCTAGTCATTAGCCACACTTCACATCTCACTTAATAAAGGAAGATAATATGATTTATATTAGGAGGCAGAGATACGCCTTCCTGTATCTTTCTCTGAAGTTACATTTCCCGCCTGGGTGTAGGAGTGCACTGTGTGAGGTTTGGCGGGTGCTTATCCACAGTGGCTTACTTTTAAAGGTCAGCCTCATCCTCTGGATCCATTGGATACACGACAATGGCTTTTATATTCTGCCTGGAACTGCTTTGACCTTGGTCCCCCAAGGTCCACTTTCAGAAGGCAGCAGACACCTGTTTTTGTTACTCTGGTCACGGCGTCCAGCATTTCCAGATTAGTTCCACCATTTTAAAGTGGAGCCATTGTGCAACATGGCTTCTAATGATCAGGTTTTCTCTGAGATTGGTGATAATTTTATTTTTTAACTGCAGTGAGGGGTTAATATGTGTTATCTCTTGTAACGATCTGTCTTTGCTTCTCGGAAAGCTTTTACCGACACACTTGGTTAATTACGCAGAGTTTAGCTTCCTTTTGTGAAATCAGGGCTCACCTTTTCCCTCCCGTGTTTGTGAGCACCTTCGAAAAGATTTTTGTGTCTGTGCGCTCTATTGCTGTGGGCGGTGAGGTGAACTGCCCTCGGGTGAAGACCCTGGGCAAGCCTGGTACAAGAAGGACCACTCCTGTTGCTACCTGGGAAAGAATAACCAACGATTCGCTTGGGAGTTGTGGCTCCAGGATTTCAACAGTTAATCAGGCCAGATAAATAAAAACACTTTGGTGGGATCCGCTCCATTAAGTGGAACACTTCAAGAGGATTTTTTCAAATGTGGGTGGCTTGGAAGAACTGTGTGTGCGTGTGTGTGTGCGTGCGTGTGTGTGTGTGTATGTGTGTGTGTGTGAGAGAGAGAGAGAGAGAGAGAGAGCGAGAGAGAGAGAGCGAGAGCGAGAGATACATCTGCAGGGACTCTCCGTGACTGCCTAACTTCTGGTGATAGAGGGTTGGGTATTATTTCTCTCCTCTATTGTGGTTCGAAAAGTCTAAAATATTGGGTGCTGGACCTTAGGCAAGTTACTTAACTTCTTGGATCCATGACTTCCTTCTCTGTAAAATGGAGGCGTAATAGCTTACAGGTTGTGACAATTAGACAATTAAATTAATTTGGGGGACGGGACCACATTTCCAAACCCGTAAATGGCAGTTTGCTCTGTTTAATGTGCCCCTCCCCCTCTGTTTATCACTACCCACTCAAGGCCAGCAGCTGCTGCAGATGTTGGGGGTAGGGGTGACCAAGAAAAAAAAGACCCCTGTCCTGTGAGAGGTGACATTTCTTCTGGGGAAAGTCAGGTAAAAACAATTTCAGAGGATAATTTTGAGGTAGTAAAAAGTGTTACTAGTATTACTAGTATACCCTGATGGGGCTGGAGAGTGAAGACACTCGAGTGAGGTCTGAATTCCTAGAAGAAGCCACTTGTGTAATGGCCAGAGGCCCTGAAAGGCATCGCCTTGGCATATCTAGGAAGGATGAAGGTCAGAGTGTCTGGAAGGAATGACTGAGATTTGGGGTGCAGAATATAGGTCTGGTGGGTCAGCCAGGGCCCTGTCGGGGGTTAAGGGCTTACTTGGGTCTCTGGCTTAAGGGTTTGTAACAGGCCATCTTTCTCAGAAGGTGAATGCAAGGTGTTCTCCCACCGCCCTTACACTTGGCAGCAAAACCTCAATGTCAGTTGGCAGTACATTTTAATAAATGAATCGTATAAGTAATCTATGACCAGTTCGTTTCGAGTTGGAAGTCAAACCAGACATCAAATGTAAACCAGGAAGAATCCAACTGCTCAGAGAGGGCCCTGCCCAGGTGGTAGCGGGACACAGAGGGTTTGGCTGCTGGGCACTTGGGGCTTAATTCACACACCAGGGAATCGCCTGTGCTGGGCAGCTGGTTAGAGATGGGAAGGGGGTTTCTGTGGATGCTGGGGCCAAGGAAGGCCTGCACACACCTGTCCATGGCGCTGACGGTGTGGGAGGAGGGGGGAAACAAGCCCTGGAAGTTGCAACCCCATGGTGCTGCCTCTAAGTTTTCTGGGACTATCCACATTCCTGCCAACCCCTCTTCCCTGTCTGTGCCTGCCTTGCCCATGTGGGCCCTTCAGGATGTTGCCCAGCTTGGAGGGCGGTTCCCTGTTGTCTCCTTGGCCTCAGCCCTGTCTTCTTGCATCTGAGCACCTTTTTTATCCAAAATCTACCCACACCTTTTAAAATTGTTATTCCTTTCTGATTAACAAAGAAATGCAGTTTGGTTACCAGTAATTCACACATTACAGAAACAGAAAGCAGACCTTTCTAGACCCAGACCAAACCCCAGGGTAGCACTCACTGCAGTATAGGTGTGCCCATTTTAGCTACAAGCCGATCTCAGTTTATGCCTTTCACCTCCTAAAAAGCAAATCTATATTTAGCCATCCTCTCCCCTTTGCCTACCTTTTTTTGATGATTTAACAAATAGTTCTGTCTGTCTACATCTTCTGCCAAGGATTCGCATTTTTATAATCTGCATGTCATCCTGCATTGGCCACCTGTTGATTTTTTTTTCATTTTTATTTATTTTTGTTTTGTTCGTTTGGTTATTGGTTTTCTGCCACCTGTTGATTTGATACCTAACCTCTCCAGTTGTGCCCGCTCTGAGTTCTAGGACCCTTCAGTACAGTCTCCAGAGCTCTGAGCTGCATTCATAATTCTCCCACTCTCTCTCGTTTTTATGACATGGGGATAACTTAGACCCTTCCTGTTGGTGATAGTATATTGTTTTCCATCCTTTTACTTTTAACCTACCCAGGTCTTTACATTTAGAGTCTTTATATAAATTTAAGATTTCTTGTAGACAGCATATAGTTGAGACTCATTTTTTAAATACAATCTGATAATATCTGCCTTTTATTTGGAGTGTGTAGTCCGTTTGTACTTTTTTTCTTTTTATTAAATTTATTGGGGGGATATTGGTTAACAAAATATTACAGATTTCAGGTACACGATTCTACAACACATCATCTGTACACTGTATTGTGTCTTCACCACCCCAAGTCAAGTCTCCTTCAATCACCATTTATCCCCCCTTTATCGCTTCTACTCCCCAACTCCCCTTTTCCCTCTGGTAATCACCATACTGTTGCCTGTACCTATGAGGGGTTTTTTTGGTTTTTTTGCTTAATCCCTTCGCCCAGCCTCCAGCCCTCTGCTACCAGTCTGTTCTCTATCTATGAGTCTGTTTCTATTTTGTTTGTTACTTTATTTTGTTCATTAGATTCTATCTGTGAGTGAAATCATATGGCACTTGTCTTTCTCTGTCTCATTTCACTTAGCATAATGCTCTCCCCACCCCACCCCCAAAAGTGAGGTGCGTTTACATAATGGAATACTACTTAGCTGTAAAAAAAGAAGGAAATCCTACCCTTTTTGACTCCATTTGCATTTCACTTAATTATATGGTTGGGTTTAAATTTACTGTCTTGCTGTTTGTTTCTATCTGTCCCATCTCTTCTTTTTCCTTTATTACTGTTTTTATTTCCCTTTGTTGTTGAAAGTATTACAGATGTTCGCCTTTTTCCCCCATTGACTCCCCCAACCTCTCTCCTGCCCTCTCCCTGGGCCTTCACTGCACTATTGTCTACTGAATGCCCCAGGTGATCACTGAGGAGGACTCTCTGCCGGTTGTTTGGACCCTGAACATCTCTCTTGCTTTGTGTGTTCTGGGAATTATTCTGCTTACAGCTTCCTGGTCCTGCTTTCCCCAGTCTTGGCGTTTCACTGTGTACATTCATGGCTGGGGAGTCAGGAAAGACTCGAGGGGAGTTTTACGAAGACCTTTTTTTGGAGCTCTTTTTCTGCATAGCTCCCTCCTTTCTGGAACTCTGCTCTGGCACATCCGGCTGCCTTAAACACCGATCTGTGCCTTGAAGCCAGCGAGCTCTATTTGGGTCCTCCTTCTCTACACTCTCAGTCTGGAAATTGCTTCCAGAGAGAGAACCTGGACAGCGATAAGGCTCACCTCCTTTTGTTTTTCTTCTCTCAGGGATCATGATCCTGTGCTGCCTGCTGTCTAATGTCTAAAAACTGTTGCTTTGCCTTAGCCAGTTTTCTCAGTGGTTAGAGCACCAGCCCACAGACTGAAGGGTCTTGGATTCAGTTCTGGTCAAGGGCATGACTTCATTTGCAGCCTCAATCCCTGCCCTGGTTGGGGAATGTGCGAGAGGCAACTCAATCGATGTTTCTCTCTGTGTGTCTCTCCCTCTCCCTTCCACTCTCTCTAAAAATCAATGAGAAAATACCCTCAGGTGAGGATTAACAACAATAACAAAAAAATCCTGTTGCCTTACATCTATTCTATACAGTTTTCTGCTTGTTTATGGCAGGACATAAAGTCTATCCTTGTTATTCCATCACAGCCAGAAGTGGAAATCTCCATCCGTCCTTTTAACATAGCATCGAATTTTATGTAAGTCTTTCAGCTGGAGTATCTGGGCTTTGTACTCCTTGAGCTGGTGTAAAAATGCTTCCTTTTCATTTAATTATAAATGGAATGGAATTGACCTGGCATCAGAACAGACACCATGCTCCTGTTTCGTTGAACTCACGGAAGTGGGAGGCCTGTGATGCGCACGTCTGTGGTAGCATCTTGTAATTTTTCACCTATTCTGCAACCTGGGAGAAAAAGGTAACATATATATTATTCAGACCTTTTTTATTAATTTAGCAAGGTAGTGCTTGAAGATATTTTCTTTGATGCTTCTTTTTCTAGCTTTTTTTAAAAATCTCCCTTTTGTCCAATGTATCACACAAGTGTTCTTGTCTGTGGCTGACTCATGGTCACCTGGCGCACTGCTTCAGTGGGTGGGAGGTGGCTAATAAAGGCCTTGCCGCTGGGCAGAAAGCCCTGCCTCCTGCCCTTCGTTGCCTCTCTTCTCTCCAGTGGCCCGATCTGGCTTTTTGTTGCCCCTACACAGTTGGAAAGAATCTCTCACTTCCTAAATTATTTCTTCTGATATTCTTCGGGTAACGCTTTCTTCCTGTGCAGTGTAAGTGGGCACTGACCTCTTCAAGGCTCACTGCTGGGAGGCCTGTGGCTGGCCTGTGGCTGAGAGCCAGTCTCCCCGCCATCGGCCCTCCGTCTTTGTCTTCTCCCGGCTGTGCCTGGGCTACCATTCATTTGTCTTGTCAGGGCTCCCTCTGGCCTGCTTGCATTCATTCTTAGTCCACTTTGCCCACTGCTTGGGGTATGTTTTCTTAGGCCTACCCAGGCTGTGGCTTGTCATTCGGCGGCTGTGCAAGAGAAGACTCAACAATATGTAAAACCAGGGGAAAGGAAGTTGCCAGTGACATCCCAGGGCTGCTGTCACTCACAGCTCTTTTCACTTCCCTTAACTTTGCCTGCTCCCGCCCCCCACCAGGGTCTTGCCCTTCCCCGGGATAGAGCTGGGGAAAACAGGTCCTAGTAGGCCATCTTGAGATGCTAGAGGCCCAGGGGAGCTGTGCTGTCTTCTGCCTGTCACTCCTCCCTGTTCTAGCCTCAGCCTCACCTCTTGCCCGAGCATGACACAAGGCAGGGCCTGGACCTCAGCTGCTGCCTTCCCTCCCTTCATTTCTCCCTCCCTCCGCTTCTCTCCCTGGGCTCTGCCAAGGAATGGATGCCCACTGGGCTTGTAATCCCCATCATACCACTGGGGGAGCTAAATTTCAATCCAGGAAAGGGACTGAACCAAGGTCCCTTGGGAGGCCAGTGCCGTGGCCCAGGTCTCCTGGCACATGGTCAGGTTGTCTTCCTAGGACTTCTCGACACTTGCGCGTAGATCTCCATGTTAGCAGGGCACACCCACTCCAGACCCTCACCTCATGTCCCTGTTGTTACTGGGACTGCCTCTACCTCATTCTAGAATGGATGGGAGAACTGATGATCCTTTTTAATTCTTTCAGGATTCACTGATATTTGGTGACGTGGCACAGTACCTCACAAAAAGGGAGTGGTTGAGGCTGGACCCTGAGCAGAGGACGCTGGCATTTTACGGCAACGTGACTTCTGTGGGTAAGGACACGCCTAGCCCTTCCACCAGCTTCATGATCCTAAGCAGCAGGAGTGGGATGGAAGGGGCTTGTGCCCCCTAGGGATGGGCTGTAAGAAAATACAAGGGTCTGTTACAATCGATTTCTCGCAGGGCTCCCCGCAACTTCTAATGGCATAGATAGGCTCCTCTCCAGTTTTTTATTAGAAAAGAAATTGAAATACATGTGCCACTGTAATTTATAATTAATTAATCTCACAAATGATACAAATTGCATGGCCATTTCATTATAGTTGACTGTCGAGAGCAAGGTTGGCAACAGCAAGCTCCTGTTCACCATCACACTGATGTGTGAGGTAGTGAGGGTTCTTAGAAGAGAGACGCCGGAGTCACGTGTGGATTGTGGAAGAGCATGGAGTTCAGTGTGGGGCCCCGAGGGGGTGGATATAGAGAAAGGGAGGGTTCACTTCCCAGGACAACCACTTGCCACCCCGACGGAGCAGGCCCAGAGCCATCTCATCGAGCCCCTGGCAGGAGTGACCCATTGGGGAAGGCATTCGAAATGGACGAACGACTTCCGAAAGTCACAGCCAACCTAGACTTTGAGAATTGAAGGAGGTTCCCCTTTGAAGTCCCTGCTTATTCTGTGCTCTTTCCGATGCCATCTCTGGCCGCTGCCATAACCCGTTTCCTTTCCCACGAGCAGGATTTCCTGTTTTGAATCCTGCCTAGACTCTCACTGGGTGCCAGGACACGCACTATTGGTATCAGACCCTTAACGCGGATCGAGCTACGTATTCTGGTGAGTGAAAAAGAATCCTAAAGAAATGTGAGGAAATGGTGGGGGAAGCCCAGCTGAGTCTTTGGGAAAAGGATGTGGCTGCTGCTCAGTCACAGAAGGGGAGCCCTCCCTGGGCCCACTTTGGTAGGAAGCACGATCTATCAGGCTCTTCTACCCTTTCCCTCTATGGTCCTTGCTTCTGGTCGGATGAGCACCAGCTGTCCTGACCCGGTGGCCCCCAGGCCCAGTGCTCTGCAGCTGTCTCAGGAGGAAAGCGATTCTTTTAAAATGTATATATACTTTCATTGATTTCAGAGAGAAAAGGAGAGAGAGATAGAAATATCAATGATGAGAGAGAATCACTGATTGGCTGCTTCCTGCACACCTCCCACTGGTGATCAAGCCCATAACCACGGACATGTGCTCTGACCAGGAATCAAACCATGACTTCGTGGTTCATAGGTCGACGCTCAACCACTGAGCCACGCCAGCTGGGCAGGAAAGCGATTCTTAACAAAGAATAACCTCCTTCCTCCCTCCTTTACGGACTGCAGTGTCTGTGGTTCTCATTTCAGAAAGCATCTTGGCGACCCAACACCAGACGAAGGGTGAAGACGCCCAACCACAGGAGATGGCATCCAGGAGCTCCTCGAGGGCCAGTGAGCCCAAACCTGAGGTCAAACAGAATGGGGACTCTAAGGGGAGGGGAGGGAACCCCCAGAATCTGCCTGTAGAGCATTACTTTGCGTGTAAAGAGTGTGGGGATGCGTTTCGGCTGAAGGTCCTCCTTGTGCAGCACCAGAGAATTCACAGTGAGGAGAAGGGCTGGGAGTGTGGGGATTGCGGGAAGGTCTTCAGGGGGGTCTTTGAGTTCAATGAGCACCGGAAGAGCCACGTGGCTGTAGAGCCCCGCCCCGGCCCAAGCCAGGCCCTGGATGATGCCACGGAAAAGAGGGAGCAAATGGAGGAGGAGGCAAAGCCCTTCGAGTGTGAGGAATGTGGGAAAAGGTTTAAGAAGAACGCAGGCCTTAGTCAACATCTGCGTGTCCACAGCAGAGAGAAGCCCTTTGATTGCGAGGAGTGTGGGCGATCCTTCAAAGTGAACACCCACCTCTTTCGCCATCAGAAGCTGCATATTTCAGAAAAGCCCTTTGCCTGCAAGGCCTGTAGCAGGGATTTCCTGGATCGCCAAGAGCTTCTCAAGCACCAGCGAATGCACACCGGCCACCTGCCTTTCGACTGTGACGACTGCGGCAAGTCCTTCCGAGGGGTCAATGGCCTGGCCGAGCACCAGCGCATCCACAGCGGTGCCAAGCCCTATGGGTGTGCCCACTGTGGCAAGCTGTTCCGGAGGAGCTCAGAGCTCACTAAGCATCGGCGGATTCACACAGGCGAGAAACCATACGAGTGCGGCCAGTGCGGGAAGGCCTTCAGGCAGAGCTCCAGCCTCCTGGAGCACCAGCGCATCCACACGGGCGAGCGGCCCTACGCGTGTGGCGACTGCGGCAAGGCCTTCCGGGGCCCCTCCGACCTGATCAAACACCGGCGGATCCACAGCGGACTGAAGCCCTACGAGTGTGACAAGTGCGGGAAGGCCTTCCGGAGGAGCTCAGGCCTGAGTCGCCATCGGAGAACCCACAGTGGAGCCAAACGCTGTGAGTGCAGTGAGTGTGGCCGCGTGTTCAAGAGGCGATCCTCGCTGCAGAAGCATCAGCCAACCCATCATGAGTAGATGAGGCCCGCAGACCCTTGTCTGTCCATGGGTCCCTGTTCCCCCTACAATCCCCCAGCCTAGAGTGGAATGGCAGAGTCAAAGGAGATGAACAGTTTTGTAGCGCTTATATATTTTATTGTCAGAAAGGTTGAAACCAATTTATACTGCCACCAGCAATTTATAAGTGTACATTTCCCATTTTGCCTCTCGAGAGTAGCTTTGTCCATTTTAATTTATTTCAGCTAGTTTATCTGGCATCAGATATCTTCAAGGTATTTAAATCTGCAGGCCTTGAATCTGAGAATGTGAGGAGAAACCTGGATGTGGGGCTGGAGGGTGGCTTGTTGGTCCTCCCCTCTGAGCTCCCACCTCAGGGAAACTGACACAGCTATTCAGTGATGGTGTCAACATAATGTGAGCCCAACTTTCCCGAAGAAAAGATTGCCCCAAAGTCTTTTGGCCTACTTGAATCTATAAATTTTTAGGGATGTAAATAGAATACTCAAATGTGTCATAATGTTTAACTTATTTAGTTACACATACATATTATAAATCACATATTATATAGAATAATATATTAATTTAGAAAATATTCCCCTTTCCCCCCCACACTCGGCTCCATATCATTTTGTTCTAACTCCTCACGTGCATTTCTGACCTCACTAGCCTTGGAGCCCCTTTTGAGTCATCAGTTTCAAAGCACATCAAATGGTTTCCATCCATTCGAGCTGTGTTCCATGTAGCATTGTGACAAGGCTCTCACTAGAAATTTCCTCCCAAATCATAAGTACGTGTCCATGTAAGATTAGGACAGTTGTTTTTAAAAATTGTCTCATAACTTTACAATATAACCACTCAAGGTGTTCCTTTTTTAAATGACCTTTCAAAGCCTTTTAAGCATCTAAAACTTGTCATTGTGAGGTCATACTCCTAGGTTCCATTTCTTTTGTGTCCTTTTTTCTGAAATCAATTCTATCTGGTGAGTCCCACTCATACACAAAACTACCATGGTTGGAGTTTGCTTCAGGCTAATGAGTCGTCCTTAGCAGCACTATCTTGTTCAAAATCAAGTAGTTGAGAGAGCATCCCCATAGTAACAGGGACATCAAGGACTCAAGTATAAGGTGACACCTCCTTTTCGAGAACAATTGCCTGTCATCTAATGGGACCTAGATGTTACTTCTCAACCCTCAGTTCCGGCTCTATAACAGAGATGATCACAGGACTACCTCCTGGGGTTATGGTGAGGACTGTGACACCACGCCCTGAATGGAGAGACACTCAGTGAAGGGCATCTGCTGTCATCGTCATAGTTATTGCTGTCATTCTATAGCTCATTAGTACCAGAACTGGGGATGGACCCAGGCCTTCTGACTCCTAGTCTCATCTTCTTTCTCATGCAGTGACTTAAATACTGTTTCCATTTTCTTGCATGCAAATCGTACGTTCATCTCCTTTGACCAGTTATCAAGTTACCTTTGGATATATTGACTTTATACAGAAGTTCTTTCTATATCGATTATGACGATCTCTTTCAATTTTATTGCTTTGTTCTCTGTAGCAGTTTTATTATACTTTTTGTTATGTAAGCTTTTAATTTTTACGTATCCAAGCATTCATTGTCTGTTAAGTCGTAATTTTCATTGGTTGAGTAGTTAGATATGACATTTTGTTCTAGAATTTTAACTACAAATGAAAAGTTGAAAGCCCTGCCCCACCAGAAGGCGAATGTTCCAAGCGGGCAGGCTGGATGGGAATGGGCCGGAGAAGCAGGCTCGCTCCTCATCCAAGACGCAGACTCTGCGCATGTCTGCAGGCAGTACTTGACTATCCAACCTGGCCACTCAGGCACATGAGAGAAACTTCCATCACAGCTTGGCCAGAACACTGACTGTTCCTCAGTCTAGCCCTAGCCATCAGCAGCAGGGCTGGACCTCACCTGATCGATGGGGTGGTCCCAACTTGTTCTTGGCAACAGCTGGCCATCCTTTGGACTCCTGGGAGCCTTGGCCATGTCTGGCGTGGATTCAGTGCCTGAGTAGCAGATCCACCCAAGAGACATCTCCTCCAACACAAGAAGACTCACCTGACGATGTCACGTGAATCGCATCCTCCTCTTAGGAAGTGACTCTGGAATAAGAAAGAAGTCAGTTTGGTGGCTTCTACTTTTGGTAACGAGGGGGAAATTCACCCGCGTGTTCTGATGTCACCTGCAGCCACACCTGAGAGGAGCAACAGAGCAAAGTCTCAGAGAGAAACCGTGCCCCTCTGGTGGCCTGCATGTTTCCGTGATCAAAGTTGGCCACACGGGCCTGGGCTGTGACTTACAGCAGGTGCGCCCAGAAGGGGCAACAAAACAAGGGTTTGGAGGGCAATGATGCCCTTCTGATGGCCCGTGTGGCATAGAAATAAAAGCTGGTCATTCTGAGGCTGGGCTGTTACTTCTAGCAGCCTCCCTAGGAGGAATAACAGCAAGGGCTGGCCAGCAGCCTGGCCCCTCCTGCAGAGCCCACAGGGAGAAGCCAGCCACACGAGCTGTGGCTTCCCAGCAGCTGTGCCCAGGATCAGAGGCAGCAGGAGGGGCACTAGAGGGCCTGGAGAGGAAGTGTGCCCTTCTGATGGGCCCACCAAAGCTGAGGCGGAACTTCCCATCCTGGGAAGCAGGGTCCCACAGTGACCCCTGTGACCTTAGCCAGAAGGTACTCTGGAATGGCCGCCAGGCCACACCAGTGGCTGTCTGCGACATCTCCATCCTGAGCCCCAGGCTGGAGATCCGCCGACAGCACTTGTTACATAGCAATTCCTTTTGCTCTGTGGGCTTCAGTTCTCGCAGTAGTCGTGAATCTGTGTCTGAGATCGCTACTTCCTTCTCTCAGCAGTTTTTCTCTTTTCAAGCTGTTATGACGTGTTTGATACAAGTGTCCTTTGGTAAGGAATGGTGATGTCATGGGGTGGGGGGACAATCTGGCACCTGTACCTGCAAGTACTCCGCCATTTCTTGCCCATTCACTAGGCATTTGTCGGGTTTCTTGAAGGATCCAGATGCAGTACTAACTCGGAATTTAGCATCATCAACACTGCCTTGTTTCCCCAGCTGGGACACGACGTCCTGCCATCCCGTCATGCCCTCCTTTACTTTTTTCCATTCCTGGTTCTCTAATTTCCTCTCAAAGAAACCCTTTTCCTGAGTTAACACTAAATACCGCATCTTTTCCATCGCTGTGTTTGCTCCAAACAATCAATTTGTGGCTTTCACATAGGTCCTGTAGTTGCCCCGAGTTCCGTTTTTGCCTCTGGCAACTAGGGGGTGGGTTTCCTAGGATTCTCTAGGTATACTACTACGTCAGATGCAAAATGTGATCCAGCTTTCTGTCGTGTGTGCTTGTCTATGCATTTGTGTATCTACCTCATTTCACTTTTCTTTCTAATCACACAGACCTTTTGCAAGGGAAACGAAGAGCAGTTGGGTTACATAGAATGTTAGTTCTCATTAGAAATCGATCCTTTTCGTATATTCTGAAAGAAAGCCTCCATTGCTTTTATTAAAGTTTTGAATACTTGCTGAAATTTTCCCAAAAATGCGATTGCTTACGATTTTTGCTGCTTGAGATTAGCTGTGTTGATTAGTTGTGTCAGACCCACTCTTAGATTTCCACAGTGAGCCCACCCGATCACAGTGGGCATCCTGTTCATGTGGTATTGCATTCCCAGTGCCCCTGGCTTGGGCCCTGTTGTGTGCCATGTGACTCCCACCCCTCTTCTAGGCCACATTCATTCAACCACAACTAACCACGTGACTCATGGGCAGCAACTGGTCATCAGAGCTGGCTGGAGATGATAGGCCAGGCCTTTCAGGTTCTGCAAACAAGGAAGTGAGAAGTTTCTAGTTGGTGTTGGAATAGAGAGGGAGCACTCCGCATTTAGAGGAGTTGGGCAGCACTGGCTTGAAGATCTATGGGTTCCTGCTAGGTGCCGCAGAGATGCTTCAATCCCAGCACCCTGGGGAAAGCCTGGTCTCATGTTCTTGGATTTCTGAGGACTGCCCTCCACTATAGACTTCCCTGACCAAACCAGCTTGAGTGGGTCTCTGCTTTTTGCAATCTGTCAAGAGCCAATGTATCATTTGGCTGCTTCCTGAGAAGCATCACGTGACTGGCTTTCCTTATGTTCACATGGTCCGAGTTCCTGACCCAAGTCCCCCCCTGACTATAGTAAACACCCATTTAAATGTGGTACCGTTTTCTCTTTGCTAAGATGGGTTAAAAAAATCTATGCCTTCTAGTATCAGTGCATTTGACCAATGCTTTTCTGTCTGATTATCATTATTGTACTGACCCCAAGTTTGCCCCATCCACCATGTTCCTGCTTTTGGAAGTGTTTCCCTACTTCCAGCAAATCCATCAGACAAAGAATCGATAACTTCTCTGTTACTCTGTATATTTACATTCTGTAATTGTCATTGCATCAGTTTGGGTGTTTACTTTCAAAAGTAGAAATGGTCTCTTTAAACTGGGCCTTCAGCAGTATTTGCATATCTAAGAACAGTAGCTATGTCCCACCCCAGTTCGTATTTTGGTTGTTGGCACTCTTTTCTCCTTCCTCCCAATCTCCATAACTTGTCTGTTTTATGGCACTTGACTATAATCAGCCTTGCACTAGAGCTTCGCCCTCCCGCCTCCCCCACCCGTTAGATTGTGCGCTCTTAGAAGACAGGGGTGGTCTTTCATGTCTTATTCCCCTACCAGACCTAGCACAGTGCCTTGCATCAAGTAGATTTCAATAAATATATGTTAAATGGCTTTGGTCTCCTTAACTTATTTTGTCAAAACTTAGTTTATCAATTCTTCCCTGGCCTTTTCCACACTCTGGGGTGCAGGTGCTATGTTGGCTTCCACTTGCTGGACACTCAGAGGGGAGAGGAGATGCTCTGATGAGGGAGGGCTGGTTTTCCTGGAAGTTTGAGCTCCCCCTTGGCAGAAGGGGCTCCTCTAGTCAATTCCAGGTGGGAGCAGAAGACCAGGCTGGACCCTAAGCTCCTCCCCTAAGGAATGGGGTAACAAATCACTTCTGGGATTTGAGAATCGGCCAGCCCCTCTGGGCTGGGTGAGGACAGGAGTGGGGAGGTCAGTCCTCTTGGTGGCCAGTGGCTGGCCCTCTCTCTGATGACCATTACCTCATAAAAGGCAGGTAATGAGGACAGGACCCTGGCTTCCTGGCCCTTCCAAGTACAAACAGCCCAGCTGTGGAGTCAGTTATCTGGTCCTGGAAGTGCAAGCACAGAGTAGGCTCCAGAGTGCTTGGGTTGGACCCTTGTGCTCCACAATGTACCCCCACAGGAGAGAGCAACATTGGAATAGAGCATGACTCCCCCCACCCACCCAGTCTCCCTGGAGGCTCCCAGGCAAGGACCGTGCCATCTTTCCTCCAGGGCCCCCTCCTCATCACGCTGTCAATTGCCAACTTCTAGGCAAGGGATGTGATAGCTCCTTGCCCCATTTTCAGCCCAGCCAACTCTGCTTGCAAGCCACATGTTTGGAAAGAATCATTCATTTGCTTTGCCGATTTCATGATATGCTTGCTACTGAGAATTCTACCCATTTTTCCTGAAAACATGCAAACTCTGCTCTGGCAAGCTTTGGTTTGACAAAAGTTAAGGCCACAGGTCCACTTGGACACCTAATACCAGACCCCAGGGGAGGGGACAGCCTGGGGCTTTTCTCTCAGGACCCCCTGTGGGCCTCTAGTAGGGGTTTGAGAATGTTCTAGAGCCCACTGCCTTCTGGAGCCCAGTAGCTTCTCCAACATCACCCTCCTCTGAGCACCCCCTCCCCACGAGTCTTGCTGGCCTGAGGGTTCACAATCCCCTGAACCCAACATTGTTGCCCTAGTCCAGTGATAGCGAACCTATGACACGCATGTCAGAGGTGACAAGCGAACTCATTTTTGGGGTTGATTTTTCTTTGTTAAATGGCATTTAAATAGATAAAATAAATAAGTCTTTGTTTTACTATGGTTGCAAATATCAGAAAATTTCTATATGTGTCACGACACCAGAGTTAAGTTAGGGTTTTTCAAAATGCTGGCACGCCGAGCTCAAAAGGTTCGCCATCACTGCCCTAGTCCATTCTCCCAAGCACGACCCTCTGCCCCAACCCACTTCAGTCCAGCTTGTGGCCCACCTGGGAGGGACTATTGGCATTGTCTTAATCTGTTCAGGCTGCTATAATGAAAATACCATAAGTCGGGTGGTTTATAAACAACAGGCATTTATTGCTCACAGTTCTGGAGGCTAGAAGTCCAAGATCAAGTTGCTGGCAAAGCCAGTGTCTGGTGAGGACCTGTTTCCTGATTCATAGATGGCTGTCATTTTGCAGTGTCCCCACATGGAACAGACAGGAGAGCTCTCTGGAGTCTCTTTTACAAATTCCTTTCATGGGGGCTCCACACTCATGATGTAATCACTTCCCAAAGGCCCCATGTCTCAATACCACCACCTTGGGGGCTAGGATGTCAATGTATGAACTTCGGGGTGACACTTGCAGTCCATGACAGGCATGCAGATAGAAAGGGGGGCTTCTGCTTTGAAGCTCACTGCATTTTAGCTTAGTATCCTCCCAACCCATTAGCCTCAGGATTCCACAGTCACCAGCCCCTACAAGAGTTTCTGCTGTGGCCCAGTTCATCTTTGGAATCCTGGGCTGAAATGTATTTCATTCAAATAGCTGGGGCTGTCTCTAGCCTCACATTGAAATACACCTTTGGCCTGTCCTAGCGGGTTTGACTCAGTGGATAGAGTGTCAGCCTGCAGACTGAAGGGTCCCAGGTTCAATTCTGGTCAAGGGCACATACATGTACGTCAGTTGCAGGCTTGATCCCTGGCCCCGGTCACGGCACTGGCGCTGCAACCAATCGATGTCTCTCTTACATCAATATTTCTCTCTGTCTCTCCCCCTCCCTTCCACTCTCTAAAAATCAATGGGGGAAAAAATATATCCTCAGGTGAGGATTAACAAAAATTTTGTTAAAAAAAATGATTTTGGCCTAACACCATCACACTGGTGATGAGGAAAAGAAGAGAAACGTGGGCAAGGATGCCCTGCTCACCATTAACAGAGGTGAGGGTACTCGGTTTTCTTCTGGATTTGGGCACTAAGGACTTATACATTTGTGAGCTCTTTGAATTTTGTCTCCACTGAGCACCTATTATTCTTTTAATTAAAATATATTTAAATATATAATTTAAAAACATGCCCCCCTCACTTTTTTCAGACAAGTTGGGTCACAAATATCCTGTGTCCCTCACCCTTACCCATTTCCTGACCTTCATGCAACAAGCATTAATTGAGTACCTGCTGTATGCCAAGCTCCACAAGCATTAATTGAGTACCTACTGTATGCCATGCTCCACAAGCATTGAGTACCTGCTGTATGCCAAGCTCCAAAAGCATTTATCTAGTACCTGCTGTATGCCAAGCTTCATAAGCATTAATTGAGTACCTGCTGTATGCCAAGCTCCAAAAGCAAATGACATAATCCCTGCCCTCAAGCACAGAATGCCAGAGCAAGGCAGACATAGTGAAAATGTCGCCACAAGTGGCACCTACATTCTCACCAAGTTGGATTCCTAGGATTTGTGCACTTTAGTGGGTACTGGTTACACTTCAATTTTAAAAACTACAGAGCCAAACACAATACTAGCAAACTAATCCCCCTCCCTCCATGCTCAGGTCCTGCTAATTTTACATTTCAAGGACCTCCATGGTCTGCCCTGGCTGAGAGGGGGCCTCTCCCTCCTGGGGCCCCTTGTGCTTTCAGACCCAACCTCACTGCCTGGGAGTGGCCTATACCCCCAGACTGGGAGCCTCTGAGTCAGGGTGGGGCAGATCCACCCTGGCCCCCCACACCCAACCTGGGCCCAGGCCCGGAGTGGGCCCTGGGTGGACAAAGGTGTCCTGTGAGTGGGTGGGCTGGATGGGATGTAGCCTCAGCCTGGGCCTCCCCTCTCCTCCCCCCCCCCCCGGCGGGACGCTTCACCCAGAGTGAAGCTGTGGAGATGATGGATCAGATCGTCCACTGGGTGCGGAAAGACCCATCGGGACTGGCCCGGCCCTGGCTCCCAGGGGCCCCAGCCTAGGAGTCCATGGTGGTGCCCATGATGCTGCTCAACCTGGTGGAAGCAAACCAGGAGCTGGCGGGCAACTATGTGGAACTGGGGAACTGGTGCACCCAGAAGATTCTGTAGCATGTCCAGGTGTGAGGGTGGGTGGGCAGGAGGCTGATGCCAGCTGCCAGACGGGGCCTGGGCGCTGGGGGGCAGGGCCACCCCACTCCCCACCCTTCGTGGCTCCTCCTCTGCCCACAGCCCCTCTCAACCTGGGCCCTGCTGGTCGCCTTCACAGATAGGCACAGAGGCTTCACCAGGAAGAGGTGAGACCCAAGACCCTCAGGAAGGCAGAGGGTCCAGGGAACTGGGTGGAGCCAAGGGCAGAAGGGAGGGTGCCAGGCAGGGCAGAGAGCAGGAAATCCAGACTCAAGTCCTTTCAGGCCTCTGTGTGTTCCAGGAAAGCCACTTTGGTGGCAGTGGTGAGATCTCCTGGTTGGAGGGGACAGGTACCTGGATGATGGGGTGCAGCCTCAGCCTTGACTCAGAAGGCCCCTCAAGGCCAAGGGCTGCCTATACACTGGGCGGCTGAATGGGAGGGGCCAAATGGGTGGGGGCTGTTGACCCTGAACTTCAAGAAGCTTCACAGCACCAAGCCAGCTATTGAATGGCAATGAAGAGCATGGAAGACACATTTGGCCAATGTGAGGTGGTCAAGGCTAAATCGCAAATCCCACTACCAGGAAATGAATTTGAGATTCAATAAGTCTGAAATGTTTCAACAAGTGTACCTGTTATTATAATTTTGTTTTCCACTGTCACCCTCCAGCTCGGGGTTGGCCTTCTGAGGCAGGACCCGTGGTCTCGGCCTGCAGCTGACTCCCTGGGCTCCTGTGCTGCGCACTTGCCCACTTCACACGCGCTGTGTGACGACGCCTGATGCTCTTCGGGAAGCCCACTGTGTTTCAGAAGAAAGGTTTCAGTAGCTTGTTTTCCGGAAGGAACTTTGTACCCTGGATTCACGGTTTGGCCAGATCACAAAACCCCTTTGTCTTTAGTTACTGAAAACAACTGGGGACTATATAGCAGTCCCTGTGAGGATTTCCTTTATATTTCTCAGCAACTGTTTTCCTGCAGTAGTTGGTTAAGTCTGGTTTGAGGTTAGTTTAGGTGAGATCAAAATGTGTTTTGAGAACCTCACTTTTCTCTAAAACTTGACTCTTTTCTTCATATGTTCACATTATTATTTCAGGATCAGAAATGATTTCTAAAA
Organism: Myotis davidii; assembly: GCF_000327345.1. Classification (NCBI taxonomy): domain Eukaryota; kingdom Metazoa; phylum Chordata; class Mammalia; order Chiroptera; family Vespertilionidae; genus Myotis; species Myotis davidii. The sequence continues at coordinate 930,819 of NW_006293237.1, read as the reverse complement.
GACACAATTGCGCCCTAACTGGTTTGGCTCAGTGAATAGAGCGTCGGCCTGCAGACTGAAGGGTCCCAGGTTCGATTCCGGTCAAGGGCATGTACCTTGGTTGCGGGCACATCCCCAGTGGGAGGTGTGTAGGAGGCAGCTGATCGAGGTTTCTCTCTCATCAATGTTTCTAACTCTCTATCCCTCTCCCTTCCTCTCTGTAAAAAATCAATAAAATATATTTTTTTTAAAAAAATAAATAAATAAATAAAAGACACAATTGCGCCCTAGCCAGCTTGGCTCAGTGGTTAGAGTGTTGATGCACAGATTGAAGAGTCCCAGGTTTGATTCTGGTCGAAGGCACTTACTAGTACCTCAGTTGCAGGCTCCATCCTGGCACTAGGCCCTGGCGGGGGCATGTGCGGGAGGCAACCAATCATGTGTCTCTCTCACATTGATGTTTCTCTCTCTGTTCCTCCCCCTCCCTTCTATTCTCTCTAAAAATCAGTGGAAAAATAGCCTCAGGTGAGGATTAACAAAAAATAAAAGACACAATTGTGTACAACTTCGGAGATTTTCCTCCTGGAGGTTCTGTTTTATTTCATTCTTGCAAAATGAGGTTTCCCCATAGGACTTTTTTTCTGAAAACACTCACAACCTAAATGGAATCAAATAACTGAATACTATTCCATTCTTAAAGTGCTTTTACATAATGCTACAAATGCCAGGTCCATATTCCAAAGCACTGAGTAAGATTATTATCCTGTGTTGTATTATTTTTAAAAATGTATAAACATTTTCTGCATAATTACATGCACATATGTACACATACCCCAGAGTGTTTCTCATCATATGTTTATTCTGAAATTTGCTCCCTTCACATAATGAGACATGCCCGGGAGAGAGTGTTTTTTAATATATTTTTATTGATTTTAGAGAGGGAGAGGGAGAGAGAGAGAGAAACATCAGTGATGAGAGAGAATCATTGATCAGCTGCCTCCCACATGCCTCCCACTGGGGACTGAGCCCACAACCCAGGCATGTGCCCTGACCAGGAATCAAACCATGATCTCCTGGTTCATAGGTTGATGTTCAACCACTGAGCCATGCCAGCCAGGCCATTCAGGCCTATTTTATGTCCCCGAGGAACATTTTAAAGTTTCTTTACACAGGTCTTGCATATCTCTTATAAAGTTTATTTCTAGATATTTTATCTTTTTTGTTCGATGGAGTCTTTTATGATGTCTTCTAACTTGTTTGTCTAAGTGATTTTGCACCCAGCCAACTTACTCTTTATGACATTTTTAGAGGTAGATGCTTTTGGATTTTCCAGATATTCAGGCATATCATCTACAAATAGCCACCATTTTAATTCTGCTTTCTAATGTTTTATGCTGGGGTCCAGCCCCGGGGGTCCAGGGGTTCCCAAAGGTGTGGACGGAGTCGGGGAAGAACGTTTTACACGGAGACAGTGTTCAGAACTCTCTAGCTTTCCTTAGTCTCCGTGGATCTTCCTGTGCCTGGCTGAGGCCACAGAGAGAGATAGAGGCAAACTGAGCCTTTATATTTATAGTGAGAAGTAAACAAGGTAGTGGTTACCATAGTTACACTGTTCTTGTGAGTTTCACTTGTTTACACTGTTCTTGTGAGTTTCACTTGTTTTTGTTCTTGTGAGTTTCACTTGTTTACACCATGGTTATACTTCCTGCACTTCCTCAGCCCATTAGCTTCCCAGATAAGATCTAGGGAGTGTTACAAGGTCAAGCCTAATTATGCTAAGAGGACTGTGCCCTCTAAGCTGGGAATTGTTTGTGACTTTGCCTACAGGTCAGTCCGAGGCTTAACCCTATATCAGCTCCCTACAGTTTTAACCTTGCAAATTGTAACATACAGCACAGATGCAGAGAAGGGCATAAATTATATATGTTTTACAGGCATTTTCTGCACTTTATATAAAGTGAACATATTCTTGAAACCACTTCCAGGTCAAGAACTAGAGCCCTGTCCGCTGGCCCCAGCATGGCTCCCCACAATCACCACCTTCTCCCTCCCTAATTTTTTAAATTTATTTTATTGTTGAAAGTATTAAATATGTGCCCCCCTTTTCCCCCATTGACCCCCTCACCTGCACCCGCCCTCCCAGGCCTTCACCACACTATGGTCTATGTCCATGGGTTATGTCTATCCTAAATAATAAAAGGGTAATATGCAAATTGACCAAAGAGTGGAATGACTGGTCACTCTAATGCACACTGACCACCAGAGAGCAGACACTCAATCAGAAGCTGCCACCAGTGGTCAGTGCACTCCCACAGAGAGAATGCTGCTCAGCCAGAAGCCAGGCTCATGACTGGCGAGCGCAGCGGCGGTGGTGGAAGCCTCTCTCGCCTCCGCAGCATTCGGACATCCCCTGAGGGTTCCCAGACTGTGAGAGGGTGCAGGCTGGGCTAAGGGACCCCACCCCTCCAATGCACAAATTTCGTGCATCAGGTCTCTAGTATGCATATAAATTCCCTAGTTAATCTCTCCCTACTCACCCTCCCAATCCTGCCTTCCCTCTGAGATTCATCAGCCTGGTTCTTACTTCTATGTCTCTGGACATCAGTTTATTTTGTTCATTGGATTCTACATATGAGTGAGATTATGTGATACTTGTCTTTCTCTGACTGGCTTATTTCACTTAGCATATTGCTCTCCTGGTCCCTCCATGCCTCCCTAGTTTCTACTGAAATCATTTTCTTGCTTTTTATCAGAGTTTTGCCACCTAAACATCCATCCATCCATAAATAATATGATTTAGTTTTGCCTATTTTTAAACTGCATATAGATTGAAGTATAATTTATGCATTCTTCTGTGTTTTGGTTTTTTCACTCTATACTGTGTCTTTAAAATCCATCCAAGCTGTAGCATATATCATTTATTCCTTTTTATTTTGGTAGGTATTCCACTGTATAACGTTACCACAGAGCATTTATCTATTGTATCCCTGCTGGATCTGGTTTGTTTTCAGCACCCAAATGCTGCATTGAAGCATTGTATGAGTGTCCTGTGACTGCTGTAACGAAATACCACAAACTTGAAGGCTTACAACAGAAATTTGTCTCCCAGTTCTGAAGGCCAGAAGTTCAAGATCAAGGTATCAGCATGGCCACACTTGCTTTGAAGATTCTAGGGGAGAATCTCACTTTGCTTCTTCCAGTTTCTGGTAGCTTGTGGCCACATCACTTCAATGTCTGCCTCTCTGATCACATGGCCTTCTCCTCTTCTGTTCGTCTCAAATCTCCCTCTGCTGGTCTCTTATACAGACACTTGTCATTGATTTTAGGGCCCACCCAGATAACCCAGGATGATGTCATCTCAAGATTCTTAACTTAATCACATCTGCAAAGATCCCCTTTTCCAAATAATGTCACATTCACAGGGTCTTGTGGTCAGGATATGCACATATTATTTGAGGAGCTACTGTTGAACCCATTGCAACCATTTAAACTTGTTTCCTCATAGTTTGTATACTTGGCAGTGGAATCCTGGGCCACAGGGGAAGTATGCCTTCAATTTTCCTACAGAATGTCAACCTGTTTTCTAACACACCCCAACAGCAGTGTATTAAAGTTTTTCCATTGCTCTACCGCCTTGCCAACTCTTAGACTCATCAGCCTTTTTGGTTTCTGCCAATCTGGTGGGCGTGTAATGGTATCTCATGAAGTTGAGTGCTTTCATATGTTTGTGGACCATTTGTCTGTTCAAGGCTTTGGCCTAGTTTTCTATTGTGTCATTTGTCTTTTGCTTGTTATTTTGTTCTTTTTCCTAGTCACAAGAACATTTTTGATTGTATGTGTTTTTCTCTTCTCCAAATCTCCTATCAGAATCTCTCAGGTGGCCCACCCTATGTGAAACCTATAAGAAAGAGAATTCTGGAAGTGTAGTTCAGGCTAGCCAAGCTGACATACTACAAAGCTGCCCCAATGGCTTTATTTAACTCTCCTCAAATTACTTAGTTTGCATGCACCATCTGTTTCCTGTCAGGCTACTGACTGATTCAGATGTGTAGTATTTTTTTAATCGTTCAATAAAACATTTCCCAATTTCCATCATATTATTGTCTTTGAACCATGGGTTATTTAAATGTGTATTTCATCATTTCTAAATATGTAGAGATTTCTCTAGTTATCTTTTTGTTATAAGCGAGTGTTAATACCCTCCTGCCAATGGCCCCCAGGAACACATCTGTAGGTGAACAAATTGGCCCTAATACATGGGAAGCAAAGGAGCATCTCAGAACGAGTATATTAGAAAGAACCTATTGTAACATTTGGACTGCGGTTGGGTGATCTTGGGGAGAGTCCAAGGAAGCGAGGGTTTGCTATAGATGCTGTCAGAAAGCAAGGGCAATTCTCTGATTGAGGGTCTCAATCTATGTGCTCTATAGAGAGGGCAGTCTGCTGCCAGGCTAAAGCTGTGGCTGGCAAAGCAGCAGCGGGTCCCCATATTAGCCAAGCAAGAGAAAGATGTTTGGTATTTGCAGGTTGCACATTGCCCTTGGTTTTATCTGTGCTTTTTTTAAAAAAAGTCACGAAGTGGCCTTGCTTTCTTTCATTTGATCTTGGTCTCAAAGTAACCTTGTTTGAGGTTGGTGTTCTGTGAGAATGTTTATGTCCAGGAAGAGAACAACATGGCCTAGCTGTGAGCGCCAGGCCAGCTTGCAGATGCCAAGGGCTGCTGCTGCTTCGTTCTTTTTTTATCCTTTCTTGTGGGTTTCCAGCTTAATTACAACTGTGGTCAGAGAACATGCTCTGAATAATTCCGATCCCTTGAAACCTGTTAAGACTTATTTTAGGTTCCAGTATATGATCTTTTTTTTTTTTTTGAATCCTCACCCGAGGATATTTTTCCATTGATTTTTAGAGAAAGTAGAAGAGAGAGGGAAAGACAGAAATATTGATGTGAGAGAAACACATTGATTGGTTGCCTCCTGCAAAACCCCCTGACCAGGGCCTACTATGGTCTTTTTTAGTGTTTTATTCATTTCAAACGGGCCAGATCCGGCCCGCAGGCCGTAGTTTGCCCACGACTGCTCTATCCACTGAGCCAAACCAGCTAGGGCTGTGGTCATTTCTTTAAAAATATTTTTGTATTGATTTCAGAGAGGAAGGGTGAGAGAGAGAGAAACATCAATGATGAGAAAGAATCATTGATTGGCTGCCTCCTGCACCGCCCTCCCTACTGGGGATCGAGACTCCAACCCGGGCCTGTGCCTTGACTGGGACTAGAACCCAGGACCCTACAGTCAGCAGACCAACACTCTATCCACTGAGCCAAACCAGCTAGGACCAGTATGTGGTCATTTTTTCTAAAGGTTTCATGTGTGCCCCAAAGAATGTGCAGTCTGCAGCTAATGTTCTACACGCACCCATTAGATCAGCTGCCAGTGGTTCAGACCTGTATCTTCCCTGGTGTTTTGTCTGCTTGATCTGCCAAGAACCGAGAGAGGTGTGGTAGTCTTCCAACTCCACATATGAATTAGTTTTGTGCTAAAAAATTTTTTTTTTCAAATCCAAATCTCATTAGCCCTTCAGATCCAGCTACCAATTTACAGGAAATATGAAGTTCAGAGGAGCTTATTAAAACTACCCCACAGGGATGCAATCATCAACATCCAGACTGCGGGAGCTTTAGTACAAACAACACAGCGTGCTCAACAAATAAATTGCAAGGGGGCACAGGGAGAGGGAGAACCTGAAGACGAAAAGACACTTAGTAACATATCGTTCTACGTATGGACCTCAATCGGTGCCTAATTCGAACAAACTATAAAGAAAAAAATGTGACAATGGAGAATTTGAACACTGACTGGATATTTGTTGATGCTAAAGAATTATTGTTAATTTTTAGTGTGACAATGGCATTGTAGTAATGTTAATAAAGAGTCTGTCTTAGAGATACGTACCTAAAATGTATGGGAGTGACAGCTCATCACCCTTGCCATGTCAAAGTATTTTATAATCTGTGATGCTGGTATAAATGAAATGTTTTATCGTTTTCATTTGGAAATAATTTCAAACTTACAGAAAAGGAACAAGAATAGTACAAACACCATCCCTATACACTTGAACCAGATTAAACTATTATTAACATTTTGCACCATTTACATTATCATTCTCATCCTCTCTATCTTTGCTGCTGGAAGCAAGTCTTCTCTTCTCCCCCAATTATTTATCTCTATTATTTGTTTGGATTCACAGGTTTCTGTTTTTTTTTTTTATTGGTTTATAATTCACTACTGTCCTTACCTATTTGGTGCTCAAATTGTCCCGGATTTAGCCAGTGTAAGCTCATCCGGGCTAGCTCCTGGGTCCTTTGGACATGGCACCATCATTCCCTATTTCCTGCCCAGTTCTGAGATCAGCCATTTCTCCAGGAAGCCCTGGTTTCTTTTAGTGAGGAATGATATTATGGATGAAGATCTGGGTGCGCTTGTTGCTACTGGGATTTTCCAGTGGAAGAAGCTGAGAAATATATGCATGTACAGGTGTGTATACACGCATACATATTTACACACATACACATATCCATGTGCACATATGCCTACATACACATATACCTTTATTCTACCTCCATCCCACAGGCTTTTTTTTGTCTCCTCCATCCCGTATTTGAGCCTCCCCTCTTCCACAGTGAGGAACTTGCCTCCCAACAACACCTTTCTCAACAACACCAGTCCTATAGATCATCAAAGATTGTTTCAAAATTGCTTCCCACTTCCCACTCCCAAAAACAAACTTAAGAGCTTGGTATTTCTTGGTAGCCCCCTTGCCCCAGTAACCTTTCCCAAGACTGAAGCTTAAAAATATTTTTTTCAGTCCAGGCGGCGTGGCACAGTGGTTGAGCATCAACCTATGGACCAAGAGATCACAGTTCAATTCCTGGTCAGGGCACATGCCCGGATTGTGGGCGTGATCCCCAGTGTGGGACATGTAGGAGGCAGCCAATCCATGATTCTTTCTCATCATTGATGTTTCTCTCTTCCTCTCTGAAATCAATAAAAATATCTCTCTATATAAAACCCTAATATGCAAATAGACTAAACAGAGGAACAACTGAACAACCAGTCGCTATGACGTGCGCTGACCACCAGGGAGCACTCTCAGAACATGGCGGTGTCAGCAGCAGGTGGCAGAGCACAGAACATGGCAGGCATTAACTGCGGCAGGATGGTGGAGCAGGTTTGCGGGGGCACCAGACCAAGGTAGGGTGCTGATTGTTGTCATTGGGGCAAGCCTCTGGTGGTTACTGAAAATTCTTTGCTTCCATGTGATGTGGTCCGGCCTGGCACTCTCACCTGCTGCTGGCACCGGCCCCGATCGCCCCTCAGGGCTTCTCCACCTCCCCCTGCTCCTGAGGGGCGATTGGGGCTGGCAGGCACCTCTTGTACCTGCTACCAGCTGGAGCCGCTGCTCACAGCCACTGCTGGTACCGGTTTTAATCACTCCGTGCCGTCAGTGGGTGTGAGCAGGGCCAGTGCCGTCAGCACGTGGGAGCGGCGGTGGGAGGGGGAGGGCTCAGCAGCCCG
>NW_006293237.1:916148-923213 GCF_000327345.1 Myotis davidii | reverse complement strand
TGGAGGCATGGAGGATGGGCCAAGACCTGCCCCTGTGCCCACCAAAGCCTCTCAGACCACAGTTCCTTTCAAGGTGCACAAATTCATGCACTGTGCCCCTAGTATTAAGATAATAATAATTTTAAAGTGTTTATGAGTTCTTTGGTGTTTTATTTCCCCCCTCAGTGTGGTTAAGGTACTTAGTTGATATAGAGTTAGGTTCATTTGCTTTCAGCTTTAGGTTTTCCCATTCCCATTCTTAATTGATGTTATTTTCTGAATATGAAGAACATTGATCACAAAAGTCAAAACTAATCAGAAAGGAATATTCAGAGACATACAGCTCCCTCCTGATCCCCTACAGCTCCATGTCCCACCCCTTGGAGGTAGCCACCTTCTTTGTTTTCTGGGTTATCCTTCTGCTGTTTCTTTTTGTAATGCTTAGCACATGTGCATCTATTTTCTTATTTTCCCTTCTTCATTACTCAAAAGCACCACACTGTATATTCTCTTTGCACTTTGCTTTTCCTGCTTAACAATAACTTCTGTAAATCTTTCTACATCGGATCACAGAGAAGTTCCTTGATCTTTTTCAAGGCTGCATAATACTCCATATTTTTAAATTTTGATATAGTGAAATATACCTGTCTTTATGCTTTTTTGCCTTATTTAAGAAAGTTTCAGAAAATTTCCTACTACAAAGTCATTTGTCTTATATTTAATTTTCATGGTATTTGAATTTTGTTTTCACATTTATATCTGTAAGTCCTCTAGAAATGATTTTTGTCCTTTCAGAGTCTACCATCTTCATATCCTTCACTTAAATATGATAATTATCTCCATAAGGTGTTGTACATTTTGTTAGTTTTACTCCCAGATACCTCTTCATTGTCATTGTTCTGGTGAATTATATCTCCTTTGTCTTCAACTCATTTTCTATTTGGTGATTGATACGGATACTAGTGATTTATACAGGATGTCCCCCCAAAAATGTATGCTGACACTTTGAATAATTATAAAGGTAGTGTTTATTAAAATACATTTCACTTTCAAATTGAATAATTATAAAGGCAGTGTTTATTAAAATACATGTCATTTTCAAAATTGAGCTATCAGCTGTTACAGTGTGTATACATTTGGGGGGGTCATTTATCTGGCTACCGACCTTGGTGCACTTTTTATTAATTTTAATAATTCTCTTTTTTGTAATATACAATCCATAATCCAATAATCCTCAAGTGCTGGTCATTAGGTCTCATTTTTGTAATCGCCATCTGCTCATTTCTTTTTCTTTTTGCATTGGCTGGTCCTTCCAATGAAAGGCCAGCAGTGGCGGTGTTAGCAGGCAGAGGGAATGGTCCTGCCTCAATTCCTATGGCAGCTAGAGGGCTTTTGGTAGCTAATCTCCGTTAGGTTACAGAAGTTGTCATCTAGTCTTTGTTTTATCTTTTTAAATATATTTTTATTGATTTCAGAGAGGAAAGGAGAGGGGGAGAGAGATAGAAACATCAATAATGAGAGAGAACCGCTGAACGGCTGCCTCCTGCATGCCTCCCAGTGAGGATCAAGCTCGCAACCTGGGAATGTGCCCTGAACCAGAATTGAACTATAACCTCCTGGTTCATAGGTCGATGCTCAACCACTGAGCAACACCGGCCGGGCTCTAGGCTTTGCTTAATAAGAATTCTCATCAGGTACAGGTGTTGAACCTCCCTCCCTCCTGCCCCCCAACCCTCCCCGGCCTTCCTGCTGCAGTTTGACAATCTGTTTGAGGCAGCTCTGCCTCTGTATCTATTATTGTTCAAAAGTTTATAATGGTCTCTATTATCCATGAATGAGTGAGATCATGTGGTATTTTTCCTTCATTGACTGGCTTATTTCACTTCTAACCCCTTTTCTCACAGGGCCCCAGGTGGAAAACCTTCCCTTTCTCTCACCAATCTGAGCTCCATGTCTGTGGCCCGGACCCCTAGCCCAGCCAGAGTGGGAGCTCCATGAATGTCCGTGTTCTTGAACGATAACTATTTTGTGCAGGCAGAGGTCTAGGAGCTGGAGGTGCCTCGGGCAACCACTGGTTCCCTGCCTTTGCAGAGTCCATGGTCAAGAAAGGGAAACGGGCATCTCTCACCTGGACAGAAGCGAGGTTGTGAAGTAATGATGCTGGTGACAGGAGCGCGCTGAGCAGAGCATGACTCTGGTCACAAAATTCAACACAGCAGAGCCACTCTCCTGTGGCACCATCTTAGTGTCATAATCCACAGTGTAATAGTTATTTTTCACTTAAAACAAATATTTTAATTTCACAAAATGCATACAATAGACTGGGGCATGGGTGCCACACGAGGCTTTGGCACGCGTGCGTCCCACTTCTGTGGAACATTCTCCTGCCCCCGCTGCTCATCCTTCAGGTTTCACAGTCAAGGTCACATACTCAGAGCCCTTTCCCTGAGCCCATGCCTGTGAATCTCAATCCTGATTGTTCACTTCGGAGCACTTCTCCCAATTCATTGGTGTTTTTTTTTAACTTGTGGGCGGAATCTTCTCCGTCCTGGGGCCCAGGACCCAGCCTGCTCTAGGCTGGGCCTCAACACCCGTGGGCAGAATAAGCGAAGGGAGGGGTTATGAAGATGAAATGAGGTGAGCTGTGGAAAAGTGCCCAGCACGGCATCTGCTAACAAAGTGCTTTTGGCATTTCTTTGAACCATGAGGTCTGAATGGAATGTAAGTTTCGGAAAATTGGTAACCAAAGCAGTGGAATTGAGAGCATTTCCTGGCAGGATGGCTTTAACCACTTGATCACGTGGCTGTGGAGGTGGCCCCCAGCCCTTCTTGAGCGACCCTGGCCTAAGTCACGGAACTCTCTTAAGTTAGAACACATGTTCCCATCAGCCTAGCTGCCGATCGAGGACAGATCTTGTCACACAGGCTGCCCCTCCAGCCCCTGTTCTTGGAGCTGCACTCGCTGACCAAGGGCCAGTTCTCCACTGTGAGGCCTTGGGGCTCTGAAATAGAAGCCACTGCCCTAGCCAGTTTGGCTCAGTAGATGGAACGTCGGCCCATGGTCTAAAGGATCCTGGATTTGATTCCTGGTCAAGGGCACATACCTCGGTTGCAGGCTTGATCCCCAGCCCCGGTTGGGGCGCATGCAAGAGGCAACCAATTGATGCGTCTCTCTGTCTCTCCCTCTCCCTTCCACTCTCTCTCTCTAAAAAAAAAAATAAAAAAAAAAAATCAATGGAAAAAGTATCTTCAGGTGAAGATTAACAAAACAAAAGAAGAAAATAGAAGCCACCAAGGCAGGGGTTCTGGAAATGGTGCCTTTAAGTGGAAAGGGGGTCAGCCAGTGGATGAGACAAAGGTGGCCCTTGGAGTGGCAGGCTGTAACCCTGGAGAGGGTGCCTGTGGCAGGAGGGGCTCTCAGTCTGAAAGTCTCAAAGTTGGCCTCAAAGCTGGGAGAAGCAAGGGTAGCCAGTGGGGGTGCTGACATGTTGGGCTATTTGATTCTTTTGACAAAATGTTAGGGGCAGAAATAGATATTGGGGACCAGCTATAAGTATAAGAAATATTATTCATGCTCTGTTAACCGTGATGGTTTTGTTCTGATTAAAGAAGGCACATTCTAACCTGGCTGGGAGTTGCACGCGGGACCTGGGAGCTCACCTGGAAATGCAGCCCGTCCTCTCCATCTGGGAGCTGCCTATTATCATGGAAAGATCAACAACCTTGTAGCAGAAACCAGAGCCGCCAGCCCTTTGCATACCCGCAGGCCTGTGGAAGTCCCCAGCCCACATTACCTGCAAATTGCCCATTTGCCTTTTTGCCTAATTCCCCAGGTAATCTTTTTTTTTAAATATATTTTATTGATTTTTTTACAGAGAGTAAGGGAGAGGGATAGAGAGTTAGAAACATTGATCAGCTGCCTCCTACACACCTCCTACTGGGGATGTGCCCGCAACCACGGTACATGCCCTTGACCGGAATCGAACCTGGGACCTTTCAGTCCACAGGCCGACGCTCCATCCACTGAGCCAAACCGGTTAGCTCCCCAGGTAATCTTCATCCTTCTACCCAATATATGCAGCTGGCTGATGGGGGGCTGGCTGCAGAGCAGATTTTTGTGGGTGACCTGCTGCTCGCCCATACTGCCGGCAGGATTGGAATAAACGCTCATGTATGATCCAACCCTGTCTCTGCCGAATTGGCTCAAGTAGTGACAGGCTGACCGGACCCATTGATTGTCCAGTTACAAAAATATGTCAGCTAGTTTCTCTGTGCCCCCTTCTTTCCACCTGGGATACTCAGGGACACACATAGAAGGCAGTCCCACTTCTCACTACTTTTCTATACCCGTGAGTTCCTCAGAGACTCTATCACCTGCCCTCCCCTAGGAGGGGGACTTGAAACTGGCTTTCAAGGCCTCAGGTAGGACCCAGAGCCTCAGGAGCCCAGAGCTCCTCCACAGCCCCTCTTTCCTGGGCTTTGCAGCATAGGGGCCCTGCCACCCTCCACATATTACTTCATCAGGTACTGTGCTTTCAAGGGACCTGTCATGCTTTAGGCACCATTGAAACAGCTCCCTCCAACTGTACATCCTGACTTGAATCAGGGCCAGAGGGAGGCCCACCTTGACACTTGTGAATTGTCATGTCCTGGGCATGCATTTTTTAATATATATTTTTATTGATATCAAAGAGAGAAACATCAATGATGAGAAAGAATCATTGATCAGCTGCCTCCTGCACGCCCCACACTGGGGACCGAGCCTGCAACCCGGGCATGTGCCCCGACTGGGAATCGAACGTGACCTCCTGGTTCATAAGTCAAAGCTCAACCACTGAGCCACACTGGCTGGGCTGGGCATGGATTTTTGAGGGCTCACTAACCCGACATGGTCACCTGAGCGTTCTCATTAGCCGAGATGGATGAAGGGAACCATCCTGGACCTGATGTTAAAAATCATCTTTCCTTTTGTCCTAGAAGTTGTTAAAAAGAAATGTCCCTGCTTCGGGACTCCATTACTCAAGTTCAAATGCATGGAGCCACCTTGGGACAGACACCAGAAGTGACATGGAATTGCCATCATGAGTTCTGATCTCAATGACAATGATAAGAATGTGGGAGGGTGGGGGTAAGGGGGAGATATCAGCCAAAGGACTTGTAAGCATAACCAATGGACGCGGACACCAGGGGGTGAGGGCATGAGTGGGGGTGGAGGGGCAATGGGGGGATAAGGACACATGCAATACCTTAATCAATAAAGAAAAAAGATAAAAATAATAATATGAATATATGCAATAATATAATTAAAATATATTTCATATTCATCTCAACAATATTTAAAATTTTGAAAACTAGAAATAAATAAAATATGTTACAATAACAGAACATCAATTGTGGTACAATAAAAGTATGTGATCATTAAAAAAATAATAATATAATATATTTTAAAAATAATAATAATAATAATAAAAGTGTGGTAAAAAAAAAAAAGAATGTGCGAAGCCCACTCACTCCCTATGCTACCAGCCTGCCTAACATACAACACACTCACACACGCCAACCCCAGTGCCTGAGCCATTCCCTCACGTGGCCATATTCATGCTCGGGACCTCTCTGGGGCAGCCTCTTGCCCTTCCTCCTGCCTGTCTTCTCTTTCCTTTACCACTGGGGCCAACAGTGAGGCCTCCTCACTAGGGTGGGGGGTGGGGCAAATCCGGAGACCATTCCAGGTGATGTTCACAGAAGGGCATAAACCCACATGGTGCTCAGACCCACAGACTGCAAAATAGCCCCAGGCCCACACTTATCAAAACAGAGGGGGCACTGATTTTAGGTGCCAGAGAGGAGGTGACTGATAATTGGCCTTGGGCCAAGGAATTAGGAACATGATCAATTTTTTTTTTTTAATCCGTACCCGAGGATATTTTTTCCATTGATTTTTTTTAGAGAGAGTGGAAGGGAGGGAGAGGAGGGGAAAAGAGAGAGAGACATACACATCGATTGGTTGCCTCCCTCAAGTCAGGGAACGGGACGAATCTGGTCAGGAATCGAATCCACAACCCTTTGGTCTCAGGGCCGACTCTCTAACCACTGAGCAACCCGATCAGGACGGAACACGTTCAAATTTTAAGCTACAGGATTTTGTTCTAGAACCACTGTTCATCAGAGCTCATTGGTTTGAGACCCAAGAAAGGAATGGCGCCGGCCTTTGTCCCAGAGTGAGCTGTTGATGGAGTTCATCAAATCCTTAGCTTGATTTGGATTCGTTCAGGGCCTGTTTACAAAAGGCAAGATGACTCAGATGGATTTGCAGACTGAAATTAAACCCCTGAAGCCAGGTCAGGCAGATGGCTCCTGAGTAATACGTTGATTTACCTGGGGCAACATCTGCCTGGCTGTCTCTGTCTTGCAAATTACTTATGCTGATCTTACAGGGGACTCAGTGCCTTTTAAGGACTGGAATCTAGATTCCAGCCTATTTGATGGCGCAGAAATCCTCTCCATCAAGAAAAGTGAGGTGAAAAAACAAGGGAGGAAAAAAAAAGTGGGTTGGACCCACCTGGTGTGATTCAGTGGTTGAGCATGGACCTATGAACCAGGAGGTCACAGTTCAATTCCCCATAAGGGCACATGCCTGGGCTGGGGGTTCGATCCCCAGTGTGGGGCGTGCAGGAGGCGGTTCTCTCTCATCATTGATGTTTCTATCTATCTCTCCTTCTCCCTTCCTCTCTGAAATCAATAAAATATTTTTTTAAAAACCCAACAAAACAGAAAGGTGAGCTGGGCAGGCTGGGCACGAACCCTCGGCATGTGCTTTTTCTTGCAAATCCCATCTCCCATGTCAGAGGAGTAGTTTGCTGTTGCCGTGGTGAATTGGTATTATACTGTGACCTTGATTCTGAGCAGAAATGTACGTTGCCTTGACCATGATTACACAAAACTCGTTGTCTAGGAAACAGCACAGTTCTGAGAACAGGCAGGGCTGGATCATTCTTGGATTTGCTTGGAAGCCGCACAGGCTTACCTTGTACCCAGCAGGGTCTCAGCTTTCCTCAGGGGCCTCTCAGCTTTGGCTCAAGTTTATGT
>NW_006293237.1:912130-915981 GCF_000327345.1 Myotis davidii | reverse complement strand
GGGAGCACTAGGGGAGGGTCCACAGGCTTTGGGAAATGGTGGTTTCTCAAAGAGGGTGCCTGGCTCCATCTATGAAAAGGTCCCCCCAGCACTTCCCCTCTCTCACACACCCACTAAGCGCAGATTGACATGAGAGCAGCTCGTTGGGGTACTTCTTTGTCACATGCATCGTGTGTACCCTCCAATCGGGCTTCCCAGACCAGCATGAAAGCAGCCTTGACCTAGAAAGGCATCAGCCACAAGGGGTCCTACAAGCCTGTGGCCCCAGATGCCACAGTGGGGGGGAGGCAGTTTCCAACAGGGCACACCAAGTGAGTCCCAAGCTTGCATTGACTTCCTGTCTAATAGCTTCATGGTCCTCATGGATCAGGGCCCTTCCCTCTCACAACCTGAGAACAGCCCACATTCAGAGCACGTCTCCCAGCCCCAGATAGGCACACCTTCTGATCAGCAACCCTATCTAGTTGCCCAGGTTGCAAACCTACACATCATCCTTGACTCCCTCTCTTCCTCAACCACAGGCTCGCACTCCTTGCCAGTCTGTCAGGAACTCTCATTATTTCAATGGCTCAGTGCACCTGAGTCCAACCACCACCCCCGCCTCCATTCTCCCTGCCGCTCACTCCTGCCCAGGCCCCGTCCTCACTCTATTAACAGCTACGCACGGGAGGGGTAAGGGAAATACTTCTCAAATAAATAACTGGGAGAGAGAGAGCGAGAGAGAGAGAGAGAGAGAGAGATCGCCATGAGGCAGCTAGCAAGGAGAAGAGAGAGAATACATGCACATAGGAGTGAGTCAAGTGTTCCAGAAAAGACCAGAGACAAGATTGAATCCACCCCATATCCCAGCACCCAGAAACCACCATTGTCAACAGTCAACATTGCCCCAGACCTAGGTGGGAGAAGATAGAAGTATAGACAGAGGCAGGAGTGGGTAGGTGAGATGAAACTATTTCTCCAAAATGGGATCATCCCATATACTCATGAAAAAAAGCCAGACTCAAAAGGCCACATAGTGTATGAGTCTATTCATATGAAATGTGCAGAATGGGCAAATTCTGAGACAGAAATAGATCAGTGGTTGCCAGGGACTGGGAGAGGAAGGTTGGGGAGTGACTACACATGGGCATGGGGTCTTCTTTTGGAGCAATAAAAATGTCCCAGGAGCCCTGGCTGGTTTTTGTCAGTGGTTAAGGAGTCGGCCTGCAGACCAAAGGGTTGCAGGTTCAATTCCTGGTCAAGATAATGTACCTCAGTTCCAGGCTCCATCCCCTGTTTGGGTGTGAATAGGAGGCAACCAGTCAATGTGTCTCTCTCATATCGATGTTTCTCTCTCTCCCCCATCCTCCTCCCTCTCTTCCATTCTCTCTTAAAAAAAATCAATGGAAAAAAAATCCCTGGATAAGGATAAATAAATAAGGAAATAAATGAAAATGTCCCAGGAGTAGATAGTGATAATAGTTGTACAACTCAGTGAATATACCAAACACACTGAATTGTACCTTAAAAGGGTGAACTTTATGGTATGTGCATTATACTTCAGAAAAAAAATTGGATTGTTATATATACACTAGAGACCCGGTGCACGAATTTGTGCATGGATGGGGTCCCTCAGGGTGGCCTGTGGGAATTTGGCCCCAGCTCATGCCCCCAGCCTCACAGCCCCACAGCACCTGGGAGCTGGGCAGCGCCCCCCTCCCCCGCTGCCTCCCCAGGTCGTTGTTTGTGGAGCAATTGACGGGGCAATCGGGGCCTTCGGTTGCACTTGCCTTGGCCTGGTGCTGCCTGCTCATCTGCTCCACCATCCCACTGTGGTCCCGCTCTTGTCAGGGCCTATTGAGGCCAGCAGCACCTCCATTGCTGCCCACTGCCAGCACCACGTCGCCAACACCCTTCATGTTCCATGCTGCCTCCTGGTGGTCAGCGCATGTCATAGCAAGCGGTTGAACTCCCAGTCAGGAGGCTCACAGCCCCAGCTCATGCCCCCAGCCTCACAGCCCCACAGCACCTGGGAGCTGGGCAGCGCCCCCCTCCCCCGCTGCCTCCCCAGGTCGTTGTTTGTGGAGCAATTGACGGGGCAATCGGGGCCTTCGGTTGCACTTGCCTTGGCCTGGTGCTGCCTGCTCATCTGCTCCACCATCCGTCCCGCTCTCCGCTCTCGTTCCACTGTGGTCCCGCTCTTGTCAGGGCCTATTGAGGCCAGCAGCACCTCCATTGCTGCCCACTGCCAGCACCACGTCGCCAACACCCTTCATGTTCCATGCTGCCTCCTGGTGGTCAGCGCATGTCATAGCAAGCGGTTGAACTCCCAGTCAGGCAATTTGCATTTTAGGCTTTTATTATATAGGATTGTGTTTAATCTGGAGCATTACACTCATTTTATTTTATTCTGATGAAGAAAAAGAAACTGGAAGAAAACTTTAAAAATTGTTGAATTTGTAGTAAATGTTTCTTCACAAGAAGTATTAGTTCCTAAAAGATCCACAAAAGTTAATGAATGAAACAACAAACAACACTGTCATCTCAGTAATGTTTATTTTTCCCTCCTAATTCTTTTCTGAGTTCTGCTGCCTTCCGTTCATTTCC
The DNA here is from genome assembly GCF_000327345.1 of Myotis davidii. NCBI lineage: Eukaryota > Metazoa > Chordata > Mammalia > Chiroptera > Vespertilionidae > Myotis > Myotis davidii. The sequence continues at coordinate 913,395 of NW_006293237.1, read as the reverse complement.
TTCTGGTTTTTTTATTTTTTTATTTTTTGTTAATCCTCACCTGTGGATATTTTCCCCCCATTGATTTTTAGAGAGAGTGGAAGGGAGGGGGAAAGATAGAGAGAAACAATGATGTGAGAGAGTCACATTGATTAGTTGCCTCCTGCACGAGCCCTGGCTGGGGTCAAGATTGAGCCTGCAACTGAGATATGTGCGCTTGACGGGAATTGAACCCAGGGCTGACCACTGATTATTAGAAAACTATAGGCCCGGTGCATGAAAATTCATGCACTGGAGGGGGGTCCCTCAGCCCAGCCTGCCCCCTCTCACAGCCCAGAAGCCCTCAGGTGTGGGAGGTGACCCGGCGACCAGGGGAAGGTGATGCCCCATCACATCTCTGCTGCTGCCACTGCCGGCAGTACAAGCCTCGGCCAGCCCTGGTTACCTGCACCTCAGGCCAGCCCTGGGTGGCTGGGGGGCTGAGGGGACTGGGGGACTCCAGAGGCAGGCGTGCAGTGGGGCTGAGGGGATTGGGTGCCACCATTGTGTGGCTGTGGGTGCCACCATCTTTGAGGGTGTGGCATTAAATTAGCCTATTCCCTCCTTATTGGCTGTGGGCACCGCCATCTTTGAGGACAGGGCAATCAATTAGCATATTTCTTCTTTATTAGATAGGATAATCTCTTCTTTAAACTCTACATCTATTCTTTAAATTCTCTTTTCTTTTGAGAAATCGTGTTTTCTGGAATTTCCTTGTGTCTGTGGAGAGGTTTTGGTTGCTTTTTTGTGTGGATTTTTTTTTTTTTTTTGGTCTATTGCCTTCCTGTATTTCTGTGTAATTCCCCTAGCAATGTGCTTTTCATCTGCTGTTTGCCTGTGTTTTCTCCCTATCGTATCATTTTTGTAACTGTTGCCAATTTGTGTGTGGGACCCACATTGGGTTGTAAATGCACTTAATTTTGCCAACATGTCCACTAAGTCTCCCACTCCCACACTATCTGACCGGCCTCCCCCATAACATTTCAACACTCCCATGGCCTGTGTCCTTACGTTTCATTAATCAAACCAGATATTTGTTTTGCATTTTTCTCTGGCTTTCCAGACTGTGGCCCTTGACTTTGGGGTGGTCTGATTCCATGCTTCAGATCTGAGAAAGCATCGTTGGCCCGGCTGGCCCCCCAACCCAGTGCAAACAGGGTGGTATTTGACTGGAGAGCGTCCTAATTTGTGGTTTGGGGTTCTAGCTGTTTCCAATGCTGTTTTTCTCTTTGAAGCTGTGTTTGAAA
>NW_006293237.1:908835-912078 GCF_000327345.1 Myotis davidii | reverse complement strand
GGGAAAGAGCCCAAGGCCTGGAAGGAATTTCTCAAAGTTAGTATCTTTCTCAGGCAGCTAAGATTTAGGCAAGAGCACAGAGTACCCCAGTTCCACCTGCTCCTGGGCAAAGCCAGTCACTGGGGAGCTTGGGACTGGAAAGGGGCCCCAGCTTGGGAGGCCACCCCAGATAAGGGCTAGGCTGGGAAAGCTGAGCCCATCTGAGCTGAGAGCTGCTCTGTGGGGAGGAAGACAGGCGCAGATCATGGTGTGCCTGCCAGTTATGGTTCCTTCAAAAGCAGAACCCACTCCCTGAGTGATATAGACGATGCACCATGGGGATGACACCCTCAGTCCATCAGGTGAATTGCTGCTTCTGGGCCTGTAGTCAGCAGGGCTGGTGCAAGGGACGCAGAGACCACAGAGAAGTGGAGCAATGAGTAAGGACAAACTGGGAGCCACATGTGTGTCCTACCACCTCAAATCTGGATGATGCGGTGGCCTGCAGGACATGGGAGTCCATCCTCTTGGAGCTGTACTTGAGCGGGCCCAGAACTTGGAGACAACAGAAGGAAGTAGCTCAATGGTTGAGCGTCGACCTACAAACCAGGAGATCATGGTTCGATTCCTGGTCAGGGAACATACCTGGGTTGTGGGCTCAATAGTGGTGGTGGAGGGTGGGGCTGCAGGAGGCAGCCAATCAATAATTATCATCATTGATATACCTATCTCTCTCTTCCTCTCTGAAATCAATTTAAATTTTTTTTAAAAAAATAAATAATTTTATAAAAACCCCTGCTTCATTTCTCCCTTCTAAATTTCATGCAAATTTTCCCTGTGATCCACCTTAGCCTGGAACCAGAAAGGGCAGGGAATTCTGGGACAAGTAGTTTCAGCTTAGCCCAGCAGACACAATACACTTGACACGTGCAGTCCCTCATCTGGGGATGCCTCTCTGCTTCCTCCACCCTGCCCCACTACCCCTCTATGTGCACCTGGGGACATTTATCTTATGCTTCAGAGGTGCACATGTACCCTTGGCTCCCCAAGTCCCCCACAGCCCTGTGGCACTGGTGGTCAGGGTTGGGCACTGGCGGGCAAGACTGAGGGGGACCTTCCCAGCTGGCAGCTTGGAGAACAGTCAGGAATCACTGCCCCTGCAACAGCGTTGGCAGTAGCTGAACAGGAGTTCCTGATGCAGCCCCCTTGGCAGAGCCTGCTGGGGTCCCAGGAGTCTAGAATGCTCCAGTTGGAAAAAGAGGCAACTTACACAATGATTATGGAAGTTGTCCATCGTGTGAGTGGGTTTGTGCTGCCTCTCCAGCCCTAAACCTTCAGAAGGTCTGGGCTCTGGGGCCCGCGAGGTGGCCACTGGGGCACAGGTTCACCAAGCTCTCTCTCAAGGCCACGTGGGCCCGAATCCCCGCTCACCCAGAAGGCATTGGCTCCCTGGGGACCTGGCAGCTGAGAGAGTGTCTGGAGCCCTGCTACAAGGAACTTGTCCTCCGAAGTCCAGTGTGGCCATTGGAATGGAATGTGTTCTCAGAATTAAGACTCTGAAAGTCCTTGTCGGGGAAGTGTTGAAGGCCAAATTCCAAGTGCCAACCCCAGCAGCCAACAGGCCTGTCTTTCTTTTTCTTTTTTTAAAATTATTTAAAGTCTGTTTAATGGTCTGTTCAATGCTTCTCTGTCTCTGTCTGATCCCTTTTTGCTCATCAGTTTATGTCTTTCATTTTTCAGGGGCCACTAGGTAGCAGGAACCCACGGTCATTTGGTGAATACTGTCTCCCCCTCTGCAGATGGGAGCTGGTCTGGGATGGGAATGAGCATGGGGCAGGGATGGGGCGCCAGCAGAATCTACACTAGGCTTCAGGGAAGGCCATGCACCTACCCAGCCACCATGCCCTGTGCCAGCCGTGAATCTGGTCCCACGGGCTGGAAAAGACGTGGCAAGTGGGGTAGAGGGGTTCCCCACTCCTCTTGACTCTGCCAGCTGCCCTGGGCTACAGGCAGGGACAGGAAGGGTCTAGGGCAGTGGTTCTCAACCTTCTGGCCCTTTAAATACAGTTCCTCATGTTGTGACCCAACCATAAAATTATTTTCGTTGCTACTTCATAACTATCATGTTGCTACTGTTATGAATCGTAATGTAAATATCTAATATGCAGGATGGTCTTAGGCGACCCCTGTGAAAGGGTCGTTCGACTGCCAAAGGGGTCGCAACCCAGAGGTTGAGAACCACTGGCCTAGAGTGATGTGCACTTGGATTGCAAGCAGGAAAGAGGACACAAGAGGAAGAATGAGAAGGAAATGTGAAAGGCACCGTCAAGGTTTGTGGAACGTCCCTGACCATCCCAACTGGAACATAAGCTTTGGGGAATGGGGACAGGACGAAAAATTGGGACAGGGGCTCCCCCAGCAACCAGTCTGCTCGGCCCCCTGAGTTGGTCAGCATCAGGGTATATTGTCTTCCTCAATTCATGGGGAAGAAGGAAACCACTGGGAATCTCAGGCCCCTGTCAGAGAAGATGCAGACTGAGAGAGAAACCACCTTGCCCAACTTTCTCTCTCACATACACACACTCACACATACACATAAGCCACACACACACACACACACACACACACACACACAAGCCACACACACTTATGCATAAGCTACACACACTGAAGCTTTGTCCTGAGGCCTCCTCCCCTCCCCCAATCCCAGGGCTTCCCCTGCCCTCTCACAGGCTCCTCCCTCCCCTTGACCAGGAGCATCCAGCCCACAGGAGTCTGCAGGAAGGGACCAACTTTATCTGTGCCTGGGAGGGCTTCTCAGGCAGAGGGTATGCCCTGCTGCTCACCCCAGAGAGGGGGCTCCCGTCTTTCCACAAGATTAGCTCCTCCTCCAACCCAGTTCCAAGAGAAAAGAGGCAAAGGCCTACCCACCCTGACCCTGTCCCACCCCCCTTCCTGCCCCTGCCCAGGGCCCCATACCTTACATTCTGAGGACCTGCTTTCCCTCAGACCTGCCCTGCAGGCACTAGGCATGGTATTCCCGAATCCCAACCACCCTCCTGTGGATGGGGGTGCTCTTTTGGTGGGTGTCATTGGGACGCTCTTGTACCCCCCAGGTCTTTAGCCATCATATCTCACTGTGGCTGCTGAAAGCTCTAAGGCAGCTGTGGGCAAACTACAGCCCGCTGGCCGGATCCGGCCCATTTGAAATGAATAAAACTAAAAAAAAAAAAAAGACTGTACCCTTTTATGTAATGATGTTTA
>NW_006293237.1:908326-908814 GCF_000327345.1 Myotis davidii | reverse complement strand
AGTCAAAAAGTTTGCCCACCCCTGCTCTAAGGGAAATTAGCTGAAGGGTAGCGGGTGGCTCGTGGGTGTTCGGGGAGGCTGGAGAGCCAGGCTTAGAGGAACAGGGTCTGCATCATGGCAAAGTGCTGGGCAGGCTCCCTCCCCTGACTGGCACACACACAGACACTGTGCTTTGCATCACCAATGTGGGACTCGGGCGCTGCCAGGAGAACCGTGGCTATCACTGTTCCTCAGGTAACAAGCCTCACCGCCCCTGCTGCCACTCACCACCCAAGTGGAAGCTGGGAGGGCCTGCCTCTTCCCACCTCTGGGCCCAGATCCAGTGGGCAGCACATGCATTTGATTGACGTACCTGGTCACGTGCCCATGCCCTAGCTGCAAGAAAAGCTGGGAGAACACAGACCCGGCCTTTTCGGTTCCTCTCATGGGAGGTGGGGCTCAGCCTCATAAAGTGGCAACTTCTGGAGCCAGAAGGAAGGAGCAGTGTC
>NW_006293237.1:905549-908280 GCF_000327345.1 Myotis davidii | reverse complement strand
CACTGCCTTTAACATAAATCCTGACCTCCCTCCCCTGAATGTTGCCCCTTCAGAGGGCAGCCTCTCCCGGGGCCCCTCCACTATGCAGCTCACTAACCTAGTCTTTTTCTGTCCTTGGGAGCAATTCTTTAAAAAAAAAAATTTTTTATTGATTTCCGAGAGGAAGGGAGAGAAACATCAATGATGAGAATCATTGATCAGCTGCCTCCTGCACACCCTCCACTAGGGATCAAGCCCACAACCCCCATGTGCATGTGCCCTGCCCGGGAATCAAACCGTGACCTCCTGCTTCATAGGCCGAAGCTCAACCACTGAGCCACGCCAGCCGGGTGGAGCAAGTGGTTTGCAGGTGGAGGTGCTATGGATAAGGTAGTGCCCACTCTCCCAGAAACCGCAAAGGTGTCTAGAGATTCTGAGTTGCTCAGTAAGTGCCATCATTGTTATTCCATGGGGATATCTTCACATTTTAGGACAGTTCAAATTAAAATGCACTTGGGGTATTTACAAAAGTCTTAGCAGGCTAATACTGGCTTCTCAGCAAGCATGCTATGGGGAATGAGTTCTTTGTTTCATGGCCCTACCTCACACATCACACACACTTCGCAGTCCTGAATCCCAGGCACTGGAGGCCAGTGGCTCCTTCCCTCCCTGACCCATTTTCAAAAGGCCAAGGGGACAGGACTATCCCAAGACAAGAATGAATGGAAACCCAAAACTTTATAATTCACCTAGTAAATGGAACAAAACCCCTCATCATGTCCTAGGCCAGCGGTTCTCAACCTTCCTAATGCCGCAACCCTTTAATACAGTTCCTCATGTTGTGGTGACCCCCAACCATAAAATTATTTTCGTTGCTCCTTTATAACTGTAATTTTGCTACTGTTATGAATCGTAATGTAAATATCTGATATGCAGGATGTATTTTCATTGTTACAAATTGAACATAATTAAAGCATAGAGATTAATCACAAAATCAATATGTAATTATATGTGTGTTTTCTGATGGTCTTAGGCGACCCCTGTGAAAGGGTCGTTCGACCCCCAAAGAGGTTGCGACCCACAGGTTGAGAATCGCTGTCCAAGGTTGACAGTCTAAGTACCCACCCTACCCTCTCCCTGGAGGTCTCCCAAGGGTGCTAAGCAGGAATCCTTCCCTGCTCCCGAAGCCCACCCCCAGCAGACCCTTCCCTCAACTGACCACAGCAAAACTCAGCTGAAACAGTAACATTTATTGAAAAAGAAATATTTGTTGAAACCATTGAACAAAGGGAATGACAACAGAGGGGAACTTCTAACTGGCCACTAGAGCCCAGAGGTCTTAACCCACCTTCTACTGGGGCCCCAGATGAGGTGCCTCAACTTCCTCCACACCACAGTCTCCCTCCCTGAGGGCCCACAATTGGTCTTTGCAGGATAATGGACGCTGGCGATGTCCACTCACTGCAGGGTTCCCTCCCCTCTGGACGACATGCTGGGGCCTAGCTCTGCCCTATGGCCTGCATAGGACAGACACAGGACACTGCAAAACACAGCAAGGGACACTCCACCATGCTGAGGAAACTGAGTCACAGGGAACAGGGTGACATCAGTACACAGTGTCCATGAAACCTCCAGCAGCCGCCTTCTGTCCCTGGTCCGCTTCTTCCAGGGGTCACTGGGTAAGCACCGGCCACACCTTCGCCGGTCCTTCCCGCCCTCTCCTGGGCCTGGGCACAGGGTCTCCAAGGTGGGTGATGTTCGCAGTGGGGAGGGAGAAAACTGCTCAGAGAACACACACATCTCCACAAGCACAAGCAGCGGTTGGCCTAAATCTACACCGAGAAAGCAGAGGCTGAGCTCATGACACTGGACGAAAGCAGGACACCCATCTGGGTTCACACACACCTGGAGGTTCTGCACAGGCACCATGGCCTATGTGGGGGGGGGGGGGGAGAGGAGGTCACTATAGGGCCTACAGAGAAATAGGATGAGGGCTGCCCAGGGGATGGAGGATGGGGGTCCCAGAGACTGGCACCCTTGAAATGGCCCCTAACGTTTCCCAGTCCAATGCAGGTGGCAGATATACTCAGGTACCCCTCACTTGGACTGGGACTGGCTGCCCAGGGGTGCCCAAGTGGGCAGGGTTTGGGGCTGGATGTGGTGACACTATGAGGGGACACCTCTCCCCGTCCCATTGGTATCACAAACGGTCATCTTGGTAACTTGGAAGAGCTGATGGTGGTGGTCAGGGCCCTTGGGAGTAGTGGGGGGGCAGGGGGCAGGGCAGACCCTTCCCTGGGCCCTGCTCCCCATGTGGGGTGAGGTGGCCTTCCCCTGCCTCCAGGGCTCTGGTGCCCCGGGGAACAGGGGGCCACTGGCCCTTCCAAGCTTAATTGAAGGAGGGCTCAGGGGAACTCATGTCCCCAAACCCGTCATCACTTTCTGACTCTTCCTGGAAGAGAATGAGCTCCTCCTCGTGGGGCTCCTCAGCCTCCTCATCTTCTTCCTGGGACAGTTCCTCTGGGTCACTGCCAGGACTTCCTGAGCCCACCCGGAAAGCAACGCCCATGTGGGCAGGCGAGGGCCCTGCCTGACCTAGACCTGCAGGAGCCAGAGCACTCTCATCTCCCTGAATGGCAGGGGAGGCCTTGGTGGTATCCTCAGGGGCAGCGTCTGCCCCGGTGGCATCACCGGTTTCAGGAGCAGCCTCATCAGGATGGGCAGCGGCAGGGCCAGCCTGACCAGGATCTGC
>NW_006293237.1:904615-905382 GCF_000327345.1 Myotis davidii | reverse complement strand
AGGGCCCGCCTCAACGGCCACTGCATTTTCCTCGGAAATGGCAGCTTGAGCGGCATTTTCACAGGGTGGGGTGGCCTGAGCAGCACCTTCATAGGCTGCAGAGGCCAGGCCAGCATCTTCAAGAATTAGAGCGGCCTGGGCATCTTCACAGGCTAGAGCAGCCTGGGCAGCAGCCAAATCGTCAATGTCCATCCAGGGCCCTTCTTCTACTGGAAACTGCTGCTGGCTCGTAGTCGGAGTGGCCTCCCATGCCTCTGACTCCCGAATGAGCCGGAGCATCCCCAGGAAGCTAGGTGGTCTCCTCTCAAGGCGCATTCTTCTCAGCTTGTTCCAGAGAATCTCATTGAGGCGAGCCCGCATCAGCACCTGCCTGGCACGCATCTGGTCTGCGTTGGAGGGTTGGATGGCCCCCTTCTTCATGGCCGCCTGCAGCAGGCCTTCCAGGCGTATCAGATAGGCAAAGAGACTCTCCTGGGGCCGCTGGGCACAAGTCATGAACCTCAGCCGCGCGCTTGCTTGGTTGTCCTTGTTCCCAAACACCTGAATCAGCGTGGCCAGGCAGTCCTGCGCTGTGATGTCAGGATTTTCATTCAGGAGGTCACTCATCAGATCCAGAGCGGGCCCCTGCAGGTTCTCCACCAGCCGCCGCCGCCGTTCCCTTTCCGATATGTGGCGCCACAGGTACAGCATGTCGTTGGCGTGGTCCAGCCAATTCTCAAAGGACTCCTGCTGGTGGTTTGGCTCAGCCAGGCCAGAAAAGGATCTCA
>NW_006293237.1:901553-904603 GCF_000327345.1 Myotis davidii | reverse complement strand
TCCTGATAGGCCATATTTTCCAGCAGAGGCTGCAGAGCCTGCCTCCATTGCTGGTTCCAGGCTCCTGCCTGTCCTGGGGCTCCTGCCATACCCACAGCTTCCTCATCTGGAGACCCTGCCTCACCTGCGGCTCCTGCCAAACTCACAGATCCTGACATGCCTGCAATTCCTGTGTCACCTGAAGCTCCCTCCTCATCTGAGTCACCTACAGCTATATCCTCACCTACAGCTACATCCTCACCTACAGGTATATCGTCACCTACAGCTACATCCACACCTATAGGTACATCCCCACCTACAGCTACATCCACACGTGCAGCCATAATCTCACCTGAAGCTATATCCTCACCTGCAGGTATATCCTCACCTACAGCTATAGCCTCACCTGAAGCTTCTTCCACACCTGCAGCCATATCCTCACCTGAAGCTATATCCTCACCTGCAGGTATATCCTCACCTACAGCTACATCCACACGTGCAGCCATAATCTCACCTGAAGCTATATCCTCACCTGCAGGTATATCCTCACCTACAGCTATAGCCTCATCTGAAGCTTCTTCTACACCTGCAGCCATATCCTCACCTGAAGCTATATCCTCACCTGCAGGTATATCCTCACCTATAGCTACATCCACACCTACAGCTACATCCACACCTGCAGCCATAATCTCACCTGAAGCTATATCCTCACCTGCAGGTATATCCTCACCTACAGCTATAGCCTCATCTGAAGCTTCTTCTACACCTGCAGCCATATCCTCACCTGAAGCTATATCCTCACCTGCAGCTCCCTCCTCACCTGCAGCTCTTGCTTCATCTGCCCTGCCAGCCACTGCTTCCCCCTGGGGCTGTTCAGGGAAATCTGGTCTATCCTGTGAGTCAGCATCAGGAACCTGCGGCAGGAAGATCACAGTCCAGGGTCCCTCCCTGCCTGGTATTTGCTGGGGGATCAAACTTTGGTTTAAATACTCAGGAAACTCAATCAAGGCGACCCTGGATTGGAACTCCCTTCTGAAGATCATGCCCAGCACTCGGTACTCGCCCAGGGGCCTCAGTGCAGGCTGCACAGTCTCCTGGAATTCCTCTTCCTCACAGTCATCTGGGATGCCCAGGATGAGCAGGGAGCGCTGTGCGTTTATGGCCATCAAGCTGCACCAGTCTCGCAGGATGGTTAGTGCCATTGCCAGCATTGAGGACCTGAAAGGGGGCGGGGGAGTGAATGATGAAAAGTGGTCAGGCTGTGGCAGTGTGGTCCTTGTCCTGGGTCAAAGGGGAGAGAATCATTTTCGTGCTACACAGCCCACCCCACTGCCCAACCAGAGCCCCATGCCCCACCCAGCAGAGGCCTGGAGCACCTCCTCTCCCTGTTCTATTTGTTTGATTTTAGGAAATTTTAAAAAAATAAAAATAAACTTACAAGATACAATCCTCGCCGTATCCCAGAAATGAAATTGAGCGGTGGGGTGGGCTGGCTGACTGTAGCGGAGCTCAGAGGCTATTCGCAGAGCGAGCTGGAGATGAATGTCAGAGGATGCGGATCTCAGCTAAAGGACAGTAGACACAAACAAGCGAAAGCATATACTAGCAGTTTCCATACCTGCAGCTCATGGGTTGGAGGAATTAGCATCATTAAACTGTGCACACTACCCAAAGCAATTTATAGATTCAACACAGTCCCTATTAAAATACCAACAGCATATTTCACAGATCTAGAACAAATACTCCAAAACCCGAATAGCCTCAGCAACAATGAGAAAGAAGAACAAAGTTGGAAGGATCACAATGCTGGATATTAAACTATACTACAAAACCATTATAATCAAAATAGCCTAGTACTGGCACAAGAACAAGTATATAGATCAATGGAACAGAACAGAGGCCCCAGAAATCAACCCATATCAATATGGACAGTTAATATTTGACAAAGGAAGCAAAAGAGTACAACGGAATAAAGATAGTCTCTTCAATAAATGGTGCTGGGAAAATTGGACAGGCACAGACAAAAAAACTGAAATTAGACCACCAACTTACACCATACACAAGAATATTCAAAATGGATAAAATCACAAAAATCCTAGAAAACATAGGCAGCAAAACCTCAGACACCTCACATAGCAGTTTTTTTCACCAATAGATCTCCTAGGGCAAGAAACAACGGGGGGAAAAATGGGACTACATCAAACTAAAAAGCTTCTGCACAGCAAAAGAAGCCATCAACCAAATGAAAAGGGAATCCACTTATGGACAACATATTCACCAATGATATATCTGATAAGTGGTTAATTTCCAAAATATATAATGAACTCATACAACTCAACACCAGGAAGACAAACAATCCAATTAAAAAATGGGCAAAGGAGGCTCACCAAGAAGCAAAGAGAGAGGACCCAAATAAACAAAATCAGAAATGAAAGTAGTGAAATAACAACAGACCCCACAGAAATACAAAGGATTGTTAAAAATTACTATGGACAACTCTATTCTAACAAACTAAACAACCTGGAAGAAATGGACATATTCCTAGAAAAATACAACCTTCCAAAACTCAATCAGGAAGATACTAAAAATCTCAATAGGCTGATAACTATGGAAGAAATTGAAGCAGTCATCAAAAAGCTTCCAGCAAACAAAAGCCTAGGGCCAGATGGCTTCACAGGGGAGTTTTACCAAACATTCAAGGAAGAACTAAAACCTATCCTCCTCAGACTATTCCAAAAAATAGGAAAGAACACACAAAAAAGAGGAAGGAACACTTCCAAGCTCATTCTACGAAACCAGCATCACCCTAATACCAAAACCAGGTAAAGACAACACAATGAAAGAGAATTACAGGCCAATATCCCTCATGAACATAGATGCCAAAATCCTCAACAAAATCTTAGCAAATCGGATCCAGCAGTACACCAGAAAGATCATACACCATGACCAAGTAGGGTTTATCCCAGGGATGCAAGGATGGTACAATATCCGCAAATCAATAAACGTGATACATCACATAAACAAATTGAGAGAAAAAAACCACATAGTCATATCAATTGATGAGGAAACAG
>NW_006293237.1:898284-899948 GCF_000327345.1 Myotis davidii | reverse complement strand
AGTTGGTTTCACCACAAAGCTCCCTCGCCTTTTAATTTTTTTATTTTTTACTTTTTAAAAATATATTTTTATTGGTTTCAGAGAGGAAGGGAGGAGAGAGAGATAGAAATATCAATGATGAAAGAGAATCATTGATCAGCTGCCTCCTGCACACCCCTACTGGGGATTGAGCCCGCAACCCAGGCATGTGCCCTTGGCTGGAATCGAACCTGGGACCCTTCAATCCGCAGGACGATGCTCTATCCACTGAGCCAAGCCGGCTAGGGCAATAAAAAAAATTTTAAAAATTCACACTGGAAAAAAATGGGCAAAGGATCTAAATAGACATGTCTCCAAAGTGGACATACAGATGGCCAATTGACATATGAAAAAATGCTCAATGTAACCAATTATCAGTGATGCATGAAATAATTTTTTTCTCATTGGGGTTTTATTAAGTCTATTAATCTGTCTTTTAACTGGATTGTTTGACCCTTTTACATTTAATGGTTATTGAATGGTTTTAATTTACCATCATACTATTTGTTTTCTATTTGCCTCATATTTTTGTTCTCCCTTCTGTTTCTGACTTCTGTTGCATTATTTTTAAAATTCCTCTTTATTGTTGATGATATTACAGATATCCCCCATTTTCCTCCATTGCCCCCCTCCACCTGGTTCCTGCCCCACCCCAGGCTTTCACCGTGGTATTGTGTGTGTCTGTGGATTATCATATATGCATATAAGCTATTTGGTTATTCTCTGCCTGGGCATGAAACCCATAAAGGGTTTCTTTTTCTTTTTTTAATCCTCACCCAAGGACATTTTCCATTGATTTTTAGAGAGAGTGCAAGAGAGAGGGAAAGACAGAGAGAAATATAGGTGTGAGAGAAACAGATCAATTGGTTGTCACCTGCACATGCGTCGACCACAGTCCTTGACTGGAATCGAACCCGGAACCCTTCAGTCCGCAGGCGCCGCTCTATCCACTGAGCCAAACCAGCTAGAGTGGGCATAAAATATTTTCTAAGTTCCATTTTGATTTTCTTTGACCCACGCGTTTCCAAATATTTAGAGAGATGTTATCATTATAAATTTCAAATAAAATTCAAAATTATTTCAGATTAATTTCAAATAAAATAAGAGAATTTATTAAGTAAAAGTGCAATCTTTTAAAATTTATGGAGACTTTTATGGCCGGGTGTATGGTGTATGTGGGTGAATGTACAAAGCACCTTTGTAAAGAATCTACATTTTTGGTGGAAGCCAAGGCCTAGCCCCTGTCGACACTGCAATCCCCTCGTGGTCTTTTAGATTCCAACTGTAGCGATCCACACCGAACCGCTCCCCTCCTCCCACCCCACCCCCACTGCCAGGTCCATTTTCAATATCCAACCGCCTCCACCAGATCACCTGCTCCCCACCAGCCAGGCGGCTCCTCTCCCACCCTCAGCCAGTGGCTCTATCTTGCAGCCCATTCCCTCCCTGGACGCAGGAGACGCCACCGTCTGCCGCCCTGCGAAGCGCCCTCCCGCGCTGTGCCCTGCCCAGAGCCGGGTGATGGCGCTCGCCTTTAGCAAAGCGCTCCCAGTGTCTTAGACGTTAGCCTTCCTCTCTGGCCTCCTCACAACCGGGAGCCCTCCCCGCCCCGGCCCTCACATCGGTCCCAGTCCCCTCCCGTGTTT
>NW_006293237.1:893735-897871 GCF_000327345.1 Myotis davidii | reverse complement strand
CCCCCCGCCGCTCCACTTTGTAGTCCTCAAAGCACAGTCATTGCCCCCCACTCCAGCACTGGGGAGGCCTTCCTTCCACAACCCCTCCTCCAACCGCTCGGTCCGCTTAGCCATTAACACCACTTACCTCCTCCCCACGCCAGAGCGCCGCCATCTACCCGCCATCTTCCCGCCTCGCGGCCAGCGGCACCCACCTTGTGGACGCCCTACTGGGAATCCTGCCGTCAGCCCCCCTCGGGCCGCTCCTGGTTCCTGCTCCTAGGTACCCCGACGTGTTAGCCCTCCTCTCTCACCCCCTTATCCAGGGGCCCACCCCCAGTTTCAGCTCAAGAGTCCCCCCCCCCCCCCCCCACCACTTCCCTGCCCCGGGGGGCCTTACTCTCTGTGGACGACTCAGGAGCCGGAGAGCTCACCTCTCCTGGACAGCCAGGAGCCAAGAGGCGGCGTCTCCCAAGCTCTCCCCTCTTAAGCTCTCGAGAGCTTCCCAGAAAGTTCTAGGTGTCTGGATTCAGGGCCACTGATTGGATCAGAAAAATCACGTGATGGGGCAATATGTTACAGTAACATATTGGCACGGGGCGGGGGGCAGGGAAGGGGGAGAATGAAGCTTGATATACCTAGTCTTGAAATTCTAAAAACAAGTACACCCATTGGCCCGCCATGGACAAAATGGCCTACGTACGAACAAGATGGAGAAACTGGCGGCGTAAACTTGCAAATGGAGAGCCCGTTGTGGCAAATGGGGACATTTTTCTTCATAGTTTGTGTTCTATTGTGGTTGAAAATGTCATAAGACATATTATTACGGACTTCTTGTCTAGTTGTCTCCACCTTTTGTTTTATATATTTTAAGCTTATTGTTATAAAGCACAAATACATTTATAAACTCGATGTGTTCCTGATTAATACATATGTCATTATTACCTTTCATAGTGGATCCCCAACTGGGAATCCTGCCTTCAGCCTTCCCCCCATTACTTTAATAGTCTTTTTCTTTAAATTTGTTTTGCTTAGTATTAATGTAGCCATTTCCACGTTCTTATGCTTACTTTTTGCATGGTATATAATTTTGAATCCTCTTAGTATCAACTCATCTGAGTATTTTTAAATTGCATCTCTTGTAGACAGCAAAATATTTGCTCTTTTCCTCATGCTGACAATCTGTACCTTTTAATTGGAGTTCATGACCCATTAACAGAGTGTAATTTTTATATGGTTAAATTTAGGTTTATCCTTTTATTGTCTTAGTCCATATAGGCAGCTATAACAAAATACAGTAAAACCTCCATATAATGGATTAATTCAGGCGAAGGGGTGTCCATTAAAGCTGAAAGTTCATTATATAATAAAGTAGGTTTTCTGAATGCATGTTAAAAATTTGACAAATTAGTTTATCTGTTTTTACTGATGCAGACACGTTTGTGTAATGAAAATTAAGTATTTATGAAAAGTTTAATATCACAAAAAAAGTGTCCTATATGAATTGCTGTAATTTTAAGTTTATATTGAATAGGTCTAGTAGATGCCTGCATTCACCAGTCACCGAGATCAACCAAATACACACAGCTAGGGCCCGGCTTAGCGTAGGCTCGAACATAAGCCCGTACCAGTTAAAACTGCTGCAGAAAGTCACACCATCAACAACAGAGTCAGTTACCGCTGGAGATGCGGTGTGATCCGGAGCTAATCATTCCCCGAACGGACATTGTTTACCAGTGGTGTCTTGGATTTTAACAAAATATTGAAAACAATCCAGTAGGGAAATTTCTTTCCCTCTCCAATTGTGGGTTTATCAGTATTTCTTCATTAGTCTATCACTTTGGCTGACTGTAGTGTGGTAGAGTGGTAGATATGTAATATTTATTTATGTCAGCGAGATTATTAGTGTTTTTTTCTCCTGGGATCCCCAATACACATGTCAGACCTTTTTATATTGTCCCACAACTCACCGACGTTCTGTTCTGTTGGTTTTTCTTAAATCTTTTTTCCTCACAGTTTCTCAGAATGGATCATTTTGATTGATGTATGTTTCACTAAGTAGTATGAAGCCTCTGACATTCATACTATTAAGAAACACCAACGTTAACAGAATGGACTAAGAGGAGCCAAAAAAGGACTTGGCTCAGATGCTTCCCTCCTAAGCAAGGGGCTTCCTTGCCCCAGACCCCTTACCCAAGCCCCTTCTCCACTGGGGTCCAGGGTACCTGCTGCCGAGTGGCTGAATCTGGGCTCGCTGTCCTCAGGGAGCCGTTCCTGCCTGCAGCGATGAGGCCAATTCTCTCAAAGAAGGTCCTGAGCCTCCGGCCACAATAAAGGGAGGTGGACGGGGAGAGATGGCTCTGTGTAGATAGCAGCTGACTGGTGTGTCCACAGACTTTCGTTATATTACTCTGTCTAGGCTGGCTGGGCATGTGTTTGAAATTCTTTTTTTTAACAAAATATTGAAAACAATCCAGTAGGGAAATTTCTTTCCCTCTCCAATTGTGGGTTTATCAGTATTTCTTCATTAGTCTATCACTTTGGCTGACTGTAGTAATGTTCCCACCAGCCATAGGGTAACTCCCAACGGTTAAGACAATTGTGCACTGTCTCCCAGCCTTTATTTTTATAGCCCTATTACAACTACATATTCAGAGCACAAGGTCACTCCCACTGCAGTGGATGTGGAGTACACTCCCGGAGCCCCCCTCCCGGCCTGCTCTCACTCCCCTCCTTTGGTAAAGCTTGGATGCCAATGCTGTCTAGGAATTGCCCAAGGCCAAAGGAGCTGCCTCACCCAAGGTCGCTCCCAGCACACATCCAATTACTACCAGCTGATGTGGGTGCAAAGGCCCAGCCCCTTTCTAGAAATTAGCTTGCAAGGGATCTGAGCTCAGCCCATTCCCTCTTGTATGAGTTTTCTCGGACTGCTGCAATAAATTACCAAAAACCAGAAAGCTTAAAACAACAGGAATTTATTTCCTCACAGCTGTGGAAGCCAGATACCCAAAATTAAGGTGTCAGCAGAGCTGCGCTACCTCCAATGGCTCTAGAAGAGGTTTCACGTGGCTTTCTCCCGTGTCTATGTCTGCCTTCTGTCTCTTCTATTTTTTAAAATATATTTTTATTGATTTCAGAGAGGAAGGGAGAGGGAGAGAGAGAAATATCAATGATGAGAGAGAATCATTGATGGGTTGCCTCCTGCACGCCCCCCACTGGGGATCAAGCCCGCAACCCAGGCATGTGCCCTGATCGAGAATGGAACCATGACCTCCTGGTTCATAGGTCAACGCTCAACCACTGAGCCACACCTGCCAGGCTCTTCTGTCTCTTTTTAAGACATTTGTCATTTGTATTTAGGGCCCACCTGGATATCCCAGCATGACTTCATCAAGATTCTTAACTTCATCACAAAGACCCTTTTTCTGGAAAAGGTCACATTCACAGGTTTTGGAAATTAGGGTGCACACCTATCTTTTGAGGGGCCACCATTCTCCCCACTACATTTTGAGAGCCCAGGCTTACGCCTGCCCAGCCAGCACCCCCACACCCCCCGCCCCAGTGAGAGGACAAGACTGGGCAGCAGGGTCCACAGACAAGGGCCACAAGTGGTCTCCCTGCCTTTGCTCCAGGGAAATGCCCCGAGCCCTGCTCCCCACAGCTAGAAGCACTCTAAGTGGGTGTCTCGGGTCTCCCCCTAAGCGAGGGGGCTGCTGAGGGCTTCTCCCTGAGGCCCAGGTTCTCCTTGTTCTGCAATGAGAAGCAGAGAAGGGCCCAGCCCCTGCTCAGTTCCCAGTGGCCTGGGGCTGGGGGAGGGGCGGACCATGCAGGGTGCCTGGTTTTCCTGGTTGCTTTTCTCTGGCAGCCTTTTTCAGATTCCCAAGTTTTCGGAAACTCATCATTGCCAAGGCAGCACGTGTCCCCAGTCAGCCCTAGATTTCAGTCCTGGTTCTGCCACGTGGGTAAATAGGCACCCAAATGCCTACTCTGCAGACCAGCTTGAAGGCTTGCGGGTCACAAGGGGGACCTGAGGGGAAAAAGTTGAATCCAGCAGCTCTTCACTCCCTGCTCTCATCCTCTCTCCCTTCCACCTGCCTGCACACGGCCCTCCCCCAAACCCTCTCGCTGCCCCTCACTTTCTCATCTCTGCCCTCCTG
>NW_006293237.1:892000-893303 GCF_000327345.1 Myotis davidii | reverse complement strand
GAGAGCTGGCCCCCGGCCCTCGGGGCTACCCCCTTCCTGGACGCCCCAGAAAGGCAGCCAGGTCTCCCAGTGTGTGTCCACTGACTGCGGTTCGCCACCGACCCGGGGGCCGGCAAGAGCGCATCCCGTCGCCCAGCCGCCTGGTAAGTTTGGACTGTTCGCCTCTTCATGTGGGAGCACCGTGCAGGCTGGCACAGCGACCCTGGTCGCAGCACTCCTGCCTGGGGCACCCGGCGAAGCGTCCACAGGCACAGGGCTGGGGGTTGTGCCCTTTGGTGGTGTGGGGGGATGGCGGTGAAGAGCACCCCCCCCCACCCCCCCGGAAGGCTTAAGAAGAGGACGCTCAGGGGAGGGTAGAGGCCCTCAAGGGCAGGAAAGGGACCGAACTGAACAGCGGGGACTGTGCCGGGGAATTGTGCAGGGCTGCCCTGCAGGGCCAGTTCTCACAAATCCCCTCCCAGCTCCCATTGTGGGCCAGGTTGCTGCGGGCATTGGGGTTACATCTGGGAGCGAATTTGCTTTAACTCCCTCCCTGCTCAGTGGGTCCAGTTTTAGTGGCAGGGCACAGACAATGGAAGGTAATGGTTTCAAATGAAGAATAATAAAGTATGCTAAATGGTGGGAAGTGCCAAGGGAAAAAATAGAGCAGAGGAAGGGAGGGGAGGTGTGGGATTGCATGTTTAAGTAGTGTGGTTAGAAGGCAACATTTCTGAAAAACTTAAGGGAAATGAGTGAGCCTACCAGGCAGAGGGAACAGCCAGTGCAAAGGCCCTGAGGCAGGAGTGTCCTGGTGAGTAGGAAGAAGAGTTCAGGGGCCAGTGTGACTGAAGCAGGGGGAAGCAAGGATGTGGGAGGAGGGGAGAGAGAGGTCAGGAAGGGCCATGGGTTTACTCTGAGTGAGACAGGCCCTTCAGGGAGGGTGCTAAGCAGGGAAAGGCAGAACCTCACTAGGAAGTGGCTCTCTTTATGTCCAGCCCAGCCTCTAACCCTGAGGCCAGAGCCTGGAGACACCAGTTGCACGGTTGTTCCTCAGAGGGCTTTGCTGGGCCAGGTGCCTGGAGGCCCCTGGGCTGACCTGTGGCAGTTTTCAGCCTAGACCTGAGCTCTGGACTGAGGCTGGCCTTCCCAGGCCCTGGGTCTTCCAGCTTTTCCACCAGGTGGGTGGCAGGTGATGTGCGCTTCAGGGAAGGCTGCTGGGGCCAAGGGAAGGCTGTTGGGTCTTGAATCACTAGACCCCAGAGGAAGTCCCACCAGGACGGAAGAAGACCGGGTACAGTGTCCCGGGTGTTTTCCCTTGTGCATG
>NW_006293237.1:887383-891965 GCF_000327345.1 Myotis davidii | reverse complement strand
CTGATCCAGCCTGAGTGGTGGGATTGCTGGCTGCCTTTCCAGTTGTTTGTTTGTTTTCTGTTTTCTTTTTTCTGGGGAAATAGCCCCATCTCGTGGTCTTCCAAAGGCATCAGCGCCCAAGCCCACTGGCCACCCCTCCCGCTTTGGGCTTTGGAGCCCGCTTCACTTCGCCCCCTGCACTCCTCCCCTCCCCCCTCGGGGTGAGCAGGTGGCTCCTGGTTCTCAGCTTTTCCTCTGCCAGGATCAGTGAAGGGGTGGGAGTCTGCCCCCTTCTTGGGGGCAAACCAGCCCAGGAGGAGGCTGGCAGGGCCTTCCTGGCTTCTGGCCCGGGGCACTGCTGTCCGATGGACCCTCCCCTGCATCCCAGTGCCAGGTTTCAGGAAAGCTGAGCTTCGGGGTCCAGAATCATCTTTCAGTTTCTCCTCTATTCTGGTGGCCCAAGGTCAAAGGGTCTTAGGAGAAGCTGCTCTCCAGCTCCACAGGCTCCTTCTAGAGCAGGGGTGGGCAAACTTTTTGACTCGAGGGCCACAATGGGTTCTTAAACTGGACCGGAGGGCCGGAACAAAAGCATGGATAGAGTGTTTGTGTGAACTCATATAAATTCAAAGTAAACATCATTACATAAAAGGGTACGGTCTTTTTTTTCAATAGTTTTATTCATTTCAAACGGGCCGGCCCTCGGGCCATAGTTTGCCCACGGCTGTTCTAGACTGTTCCTTATGCACGTGCTAGGAGCATCATCCCATTCCCACCTGCAGGGTTACTTGGAGTTATAGTCTGTGAGGAAAGGGCTTGGTGTGTCTTTCCTTCCAGGATTTGGAAGTGTGCTGACTTTGGGGGTCTAGGCCTCAAGCATAGACGCTGTTGCGTACGACCACTCATTGTGGCTGGCACCTCCCAGTGCACCTTGTGGTGTTGAACTTGAATGTTGGTCTCCATCTACAGGTGAGCCTGTCATGCTGTTTCTCTCAGGCGGTCACAGCTCAATGGCTGTTTCTCCACTGGGGGCTTGGACAGTATGTCTTGGAGCGGGGGACCGTAGATAACGCCTCTTCCTTTAGACTTTTCTGTTTTCCAAGATGGACCATGACCTGGCGTTACAGCCGTGGGAGAGAGAAAAGAAGCAAGTGCTGTTCTTCAAAATAATGTGCTGCTGGTCTGGAAAGCCCGGATGTTCCCACTAGTCTCCACCCTACACCTTTATAGCTCGTTTTGTCCCCCCAGTGACTGATGGGGTGTCAGAATGAAATGTAACGTGTGGACATCAGCATGATTACTCGACAGCCACACCTCTTGACCCCCCCCCTTTTTTACTGAGATGAGATTCGCATAAAACAAAATTGACCATTCTAAAGCGAATAATTCAGCGGCATTAAGTACATTAACAATGTTGTGCAACCATCACTGCTGTCTTGTTCCAGAACATTTTCATCACTCATGGAGAAAACCCTATACCCACAAAGCAGTCAAACACACACACACACACACACACACACACACCGCTCCTTCCCCCCCGCCCCCACCACACATACACCCTCACACCTCATGCCCACCGATCTGCTCTCTGACTGGATTTTCCTATTCTGTACATGTCTTATGTTAGTTTTTTTAAAAATATCTTTTTATTGATTTTTTTTTTTAGAGAGAGAGATAGAAACATCAATGTGAGAGAGAAACATCAATCAGCTGCCTCCACTATGCACCCAGACTGGGAATTGATCCTGGAACCTGGGCATGTGCCCTGACCTGGAATCGAACCGGCAACCCTTCCGAGCACAGGATGCTGCTCACCCAAGTGGGCCACACCTGCCAAGGCCATGTCATATTTTTAAAGATAAGAATATTTTTTGATGGCAGGTCACAAGACAGTGACACCTAGAGAGATGAAAGGCAGAACTCTTCCTTACAACTCAAAGGAGAGGAGGCTGCCACATGGGGGTGCATCGGGGTAGCATGCTAGTTTCCGCGGGGTCCCTCTGGGCATAGGGACTGTCCCTAGTTTTCTCGTACTGACCCCTGAGTGTGGGAGCCCAATAAGGGGGTGAGGACATGTTTAGTTGCCCCAGAGAGAGGGCCCCACGATGAGGGAGGTAGCTGGGATGGGAGCTCAACAAACTGCCCATGAAAAGCAGAGAAAAGGCGGTTTTCAGGAATAAGTTCCAAACTAGGTCAAGACAGCTCTTGTGAAATTTTATATTACATCATATAAATGGAATCATACCATCTGTGGCCTATTGTGTGTCTGGCTTTTGTCACTGAGCATAATGTCTCCAAGGTTCGCCCACATTGTAGCATGTATCGGCATCTCATCCCTCTTTATGGCCAAGTAATATTCCATTGTGTGTACGACCACATTTGTTTCATCCGTTACATTCGTCAGATGGTGGACATTGGGTTGTTTCCACCTGTTGCCGCTCTGGTGAATCGCGCTGCTACGAACACTCATGTACAGGCTTTTATTTGCACACCTGTTTGCAGTTCTTTTGAGTATATGTCCAGGAGTGGAATTGCTGGGTCTTGCGATACCTATGTTTATTTATTGAGGAACCATCAAACTATTTTCCCTTTTAATTTTGAACACCATCGAGCAAACCGACAAGTAGAGAGACTAGTGTAATGAAACCCAGGCAGTGCCCTCCAGCTCCTCTTATTTGCTAGTTTGCTCTTCCCTTTCCTTCCATTCTATTCCCTTCCCAGCATTTTAAAGTAAGTTTACAGGCCATTTTCTCCCAAAATGCTTCAATGTGCATCTCTTTTTTTGTTTGTTAAGCCTCGCCTGAAGATGTTTTTTCATTGATTTTTTTTAGGGAGAGCGGAAGAGAGAGGAAAAGACAGAGAGAAACATCCAAGTGAGAGAAACACATCGATTGGTTGCCTCCTGCACAAGTCCCGACCCGGGCCTGGGCCAGGGAGAAGCCTGCAACCGAGGTACGTGCCCTTGAAAGGAATCGAACCCAGGACCCTTTAGTCTGCAGGCTGACGCTCTGTCCACTAAGCCAAACCGGCTAGGGCTCAATGTGCATTTCTTGACAAGCACATTTTGTTAAATGGCTCAGTGCCATTTTCCATCCAATGCACAGGCAGCAGTGGTCCCACTGTCCTCTGAGAGTCACTCCACAGTAGGCCCTCCATGCCCCCCAGCGCCTTTGACTCCTCTTTTGTTCATGCCTGATAAAAGACTCTGCCCCTGGTTCAGTGGTTGAGCGTCGACCTAGTAGAGGGAGTTCAGGAGGCAGCCGATCAATGATTCTCTCTCACCGTTGATAGCTCTCTCTCTCTCTCTCTCCCTTCCTCTCTGAAATCAATAAAAATATATTTTTAAAAAGGACTCCATTGCACTTGGATGTTGGCCCCTTAAATCTCTTTTCATCTAGAACAGTCATCCTCTCTAAGCCTCCTCTCTTCCCCAGGACACTCATTTGCAGAGGAGAACAGGGAACAGCCCACTTCTGGATCAGGCTGCTTGCTTTCTTGTGTCTTGAACTGGCCCCGTCCGTCCCTGAGACGCTCTGTGAACTGCAAGTTGGGTCCCAAGGCTGCATCAGAATCCAGTCAAGACTTGGCAAGAGCCCTCCTGGGCCACCTGAGCAGTCCCCACAGCATCCCCGAAGGGATGTCCCACCTCTGTCCCACCATTGTTAGATTAGCTTTCTCTCTCGTGACCAGCAGACATTTGACATCACGTGGATGTCTGTTCTTCCTTCGCCTTGCATCTAATGCAGCGGTTCTCAACCTATGGGTCACGACCCCTTTGGAGGTCGAACGACCCTTTCACAGGGGTTGGCTAAGACCATCCTGCATATCAGATATTTACATTACAATTCATAACAGTAGCAAAATTCCAGTTATGCAGTAGCAATGAAAATAATTTTATGGTTGGGGTCACAACATGAAAAACTGTATTTAAAGGGCCAGAAGGTTGAGAACCACTGCTCTAATGGTATGTATGTATGTATGTATGTATGTATGTATGTATTTATTTTAATCCTCACCCGAGGATATTTTCTCATTGATTTTTAGAAAGAGTGGGAGGGGGAGAGACAGAAACATTGATGTGAGAGAGACTCATTGATTGGTTGCCTCCTGCCCAGGGGCCGGGGAGGAGCCTGTAACCAAGGTACGTGCCCTTGACCGGAATCGAACCCGGGACCCTTCAGTCTGCAGGGCAATGCTCTATCCACTGAGCCAAACCAGCTAGGGCCATCTAATGGTTTTTAGCATCCACTCGATCTTAAGGGATTCTGTCTCTCTGATTCATAGAAACTTCTTCATAAGACATATGAGTTTATTTATTCCGGGCCAGTGTTGATTGACAATGTATCACAGGTGATAAGGGACTTTGGGCCAGTTTCAATGCTCTGGGGACCCTGTCCCTTTGCCCTCCCTCTTGTTGCACAAACACGCTGTGCTCGCCCACAGCAGCATAAGAAACACTCCAGGCTCAGGCCCACACGCCCACCATCCACAGCCTTGTTCCTCTGCTGCTCTGCCCAGGACTTGCACCTTTCAGTCTCCAGTTGGGTGGAAACAACATCCTTAGAGCAAACTTTCTTCTGGCTTTGAGAACTGATGTGGAGAAAGA
>NW_006293237.1:883745-887360 GCF_000327345.1 Myotis davidii | reverse complement strand
CTATCTGAAGGCTGGACAAGGGCCATGCCCTTGATCTGCTATTCTCCTTACCCCAACCTTCATCTTTTGGCCTAAAAGTTACTTCTTCAGAAAGCACCCCCTCCCCCCCTCCCACCCCTGCTATCGTGGGTCCCTTCATTGTGCAGCTCACCAGCCTGGTCTTTCTCTTCCCCTTGAGAGAAAGTTTGTTTGCAGGTGGAGGCGGTATGTTTAGAGGTTTTTTGTCAGAACCCTGACCTGAGGGGAAAGGGGGTTGGTGGCAGAGCTTCTAGGGATTGCTGGAAAGTTGGGGTCAGGGGTACTGCTCACATGAGAAAAGGGCCAAGAGAAGAAAGAAATGAGAAAAATAAAGGAAAGAAGAGCCCGGCAGGCATGGCTCAGTGGTTGAGCATCAACCTATGAACCAGGAGGTCTGGGTTCGATTCTCGGTTAGGCCACACACCCGGGTTGGGGGCTTGATCCCCAGTGGGGGGCATACAGGAGGAGCCCATCAGTGAATCTTTCTCATCATTGATGTTTCTATCTCTCCCCTCCTCTCTGAAATCACTAAAATTATATTTTTAAAAAGAAACACTCCCTTGAAAGCCTAGTTTGGGCTGCTGGCCAGAGGGGGGAGTAAATCCGTGTCTGTGGCCCACTGTGCAGGTGAGGAGAGGGGACAGAAGCTCAGTTTGGTTAAGTGTTATGGGTTGAATCGTGTCCCCTGAAAAGATATGTTGAAATCTTGTCCCCAGGGGCTGGGAATGGATGGGCTGTACTGGAGTAGAGTGGGCCTCCTCTCACACCTACCTCCTTCTACTTCCCTTAGCTTCTCCCTGCCTCTGCCATGGCAGCCATTCTCCTAACGACCAGAGCCAAGGTGAGTGGGTCTCCCAGCTGCGGGCTGCCCCTCACCTCAGCATCTCCCCTTCA
The DNA here is from genome assembly GCF_000327345.1 of Myotis davidii. NCBI lineage: Eukaryota > Metazoa > Chordata > Mammalia > Chiroptera > Vespertilionidae > Myotis > Myotis davidii. The sequence goes on along the minus strand of NW_006293237.1, from coordinate 886,448 downwards.
CGGTCTCCACCTGCCACCTCCTCGTGTCCCAGCCTCACAACTGTTGCAACTCCGAGCCTCCCCCGGCTGCTGTGCTCCCCAGTACCGCCCTTATCCCATCTTTAGTTGCTCCCACCTCATCCTGGGCCCCAAGAGGGTGAATTTCCCTGCAGTCACAGGAATGGCTTGTTTTAGGTGCCAATATCTTTTGAGGACGTGTCCGTGCACTTCAGCAAGACAGAATGGAAGCTTCTGGATCTCAAACAAAGGATCCTCTACAAGCAAGTGATGCTGGAGAACTACCGCCATTTAGTGTCACTGGGTAAGGACCCCACACACCCAGTGCCTCCTACTTTGTCTCTAAACTCTCTTTCTTTCTCTTTCTTTCTCTTTCTTTCTTTCTTTCTTTCTTTCTTTTTAACATATTTTTATTGATTTCAGAGAGGAAGGGAGAGGAAGAGGGAGATAGAAACATCAATGATGAGAGAGAATTATTGATCGGCTGCCTCCTGCATGCCCCACACTGGGGATTGACCCTGCAACCCGGGCATGTGCCCTGATAGAGAATCAAACCGTGACCTCCTGGTTCATGGGTTGATGCTCAAACACTAAGCCATGCCAGCGGGGCTGAACTCAGTTTATTTTTGAGTTTCTTTGCTGGTTGGTTACTGTGAGGCCAAAAATAAATGCATTTCCCCATCAGATCCATAATCCATTGCAGCCCAGCTTTTGTCTCAACAGGGCAGTTTTTAGCTCAATGGTTTGGACCTGTGAATGTTTTGGGTAAATGTGTGCCCCCCCTCATCAAACTTATTTTGCATATAAACTCAGGTTAACGAAACTTCTTCTACCCAAAAGATGGTGCAAATTACCCTATGCCCTACTGGAGACTTAATTCACTTTTACCAAGGTTGCATTTCACATTTGTTTCTTGTTAGAATTTAGCAGCATCAAGCCACAGAGGGCCCAGGACATGGAGGCCCAGGCCAAGGCATGTAGACGCTGGGGTGGGAGCTGGGGTATACTCCCCTGCTGCATCCCGCTGCCTTTGGGGCTGTAATGGACCCTCTTGCTCCAATTTTTCTTTTAGAGTCAACAGATTTCACCTCTGTGATTTGCCCGCACCAAGGGAGACTAGCTCTTTCCCCTGGGTTCTGTCTGACCCTTCCCAGGAAGATCTGGGCTTCCCAGGGGAGTTCAGGAATCCTCAGCTGAGTTTGGCATAAGGAACTGAGACATCTGCTCTGTCTGATGGTGATTCAAAGGGAAAAGGGGTGCAGGCACCCCCTCGGCTCTGTTCACTTCCTGATACTCCCTCAGGCCTTGACCCCAGTGGATCCCTGCTCTAGCCCTTTGGCTATGCCTCGGGGTATCCACACACAGAGAGGCCCCCACAAGCCTGCTGCTCTCCACGAGGCCAAATAATAACATTTTTATCCTCGTGGCCCAAATTGCCATCTACTATAGATCCCCTGTGCCTGCCTGGCCCCTGGAGGCTTAGAGCCCCTTGCTTCGTGAGTGGGACTCTGGCCTTTCTCTGGACCCTTCCAGTGGCACTTTCTGGAGAGTTCTTTGTTCTCTGTTCCTGAAAACACTGATTCACTTCATTTCCGTGCACAGGATTTTCATCCTCCAAGCCTCACCTGGTCTCCCTGCTGGAGCGAGGGGAGTGGCCCTGGGTAACAGACAGCCGGACAAGGGCTGGTGAGTAAAAGGTGGTCGGCCAGCTTGCCTGAGCCATTCTCATAGAGCAGCGGCCAGTGGAGGGTGGCACAGTCACTTTGGGTGGGGAAGTCTCTTTTGTGGCAGATTTAAATGCCCCAAGGAGTCCCCTACTATGGAGGCACCAGATGAAGGGAGCACCTCCTGCTGTCTCACCCCACTTCCTCCCTTCTCGCTTTCCTGTCTCTCTGCCCAAGTCCATCTCTTGGTTCATCTCTTCTCAGCCTTGGCATGAGGGTGAGGGTGAAGAAAAAACCCTCAATAGAGATCCAGGGAGGGAGCAACACCAGTTGGTGCCCTCTGTCTTTACAGATGAAAGGATCAAGAGCAAGGCATTGAGTTCCAAGAAGAAACATTGCCCAAAAGAATGCGCAAGTGGCAGCAAGGACCAGGGAGCCAGGCTGCTGGAGGAGACACCTGAGCAGACACAGAAACATGTTCGTTCTCCAGAGACAGGGTCCAGCAGGGGTGACCATCACAGGGAGAAAGGCCAAGGCAGTTCCTCGGGGGCGGGAAGAGAGCCAGTGCAGAGAAGCAACCACAGCGTCAGGCAGGTTTCAGTGTCAAGGCCACAGAGTTCCAAAGGCGCAGAGAAGCGGTACCTGTGTCAGCAGTGTGGGAAATCCTTCAGCCGGAGCTCCAACCTCATCAAACACCGCATCATCCACAGCGGCGAGAAGCCCTACGAGTGCTCGGAGTGTGGGAAACTCTTCCGGCGCAGCTTCGCCCTCCTGGAGCACCAGCGCATCCACAGCGGCGAGAAGCCCTACGAGTGCTCGGAGTGTGGGAAACTCTTCCGGCGCAGCTTCGCCCTCCTGGAGCACCAGCGCATCCACAGCGGCGAGAAGCCCTTCGAGTGCAATGAGTGCGGGAAGACCTTTACGCGCAGCTCCAACCTCATCAAGCACCAAATTATCCACAGCGGCGAGAAGCCCTTCAAGTGCTCAGAGTGTGGAAAACTCTTCCGGCGCAGCTTCGCCCTTGGGGCGCATGCGCATCCAC
>NW_006293237.1:879522-883719 GCF_000327345.1 Myotis davidii | reverse complement strand
TTATCGAGCACCAGCGAACCCACAGTGGCGAGAAGCCCTACAAGTGCAGCAAGTGTCCAAAAGCTTTCAAGGGCATCTCCCAGCTCATTCATCACCAGCGCATCCACAGCAGGGAGAAGTCATTCCAGTGCAAGGAGTGTGGAAAGGCCTTCCGGGGGCGCTCGGGCCTCAGTCAGCATCGTCGGGTGCACAGTGGTGAGAAGCCCTACGAATGCAGCGACTGTGGGAAGACCTTCGGCAGACGATCCAACCTCTTCAAGCACCAGGCGGTTCACAGGGAGGAGAGGCCCCACAAGTGTCAAGACTGCAAGAAGGTGTTCCGGAGCAGCTTAGACCTCCTGGAGCACCGACAGGCGCACGAATGCCGGAAGGCCTGCAGCAAGAGCGAGGAGAAGCCTTGCACATGTGGCGAGTGTGGCAAATGTGACAAGGCCTTGAAGGGAAAGTTGCAGAAAACTCGCCATGGAAAGAAGACTTCGGAGGACAGCGACAATGAAAAAGAGCCAGTCTCCTTGGCCCTCAAAAGTGCCCCTGCAGAGTCCCACCCTGAGGATGAGAAACAGGGGAAAGACTCTGAATGCAAGGCTACCCACAGTGCCATGTGACAGGGTTGTCTCGGGAGAGCTGAGCGTCCTGCTCCCCTCCATTCTGTCATTGATGATGCAGCCTGAGCCCTGGGCTGATGACAGGGTGCCATGAGTGTGCACAGGAGTGCGTGTGTGTGGAGCGGATGTGAGCTGCTGAAAGGGCCCTTGCACACCCATCGGGACTTCATGCTGCAGGAGGACACCTGTGTATGGGGCCACCCCCAGGGCGCAGGCACCTTGAATTCATTCAGTAGAGTAGTCTATTTTCTCTCATCGAGTCATTCACTGCACCCCAAGACTTGTTAGTGTTTCCAGGTAGAAGACACGAAAAGCACTTTAATCCTTGAAGAGCTTATAGATGGAAGGCCCTTGAGGACATTAAAACTCGTGAACTCTGTAAGTAGGCTGTGGCTCGACTGTGACATCCCCCCAAATTCATCAAGAAATGGCCTGCAAATGGACTCAGGCAAATGCTCTCACACACTGCTCATGCCTGCATTGTCAGCCTGGGCTCCGTGGGAAGGCACAGGACACCCTGCTACAATGCTGACCCGTGCTTTTTCCAGGCCATTTGTCTTTGTGCCTGAAGACTGCAGCCTTCCACAGCTGTCCCCAGCTGCTGCTTCTCAGAGGAGCAGCGCCAGGCCCCATCTTCTCAGAGCTCAGAGCTTGGGAGGTGGGGGTGGCTCTTGGGGGTGAAGGGCTGGGGCCCCGTGGAGAGGATGAGGCCCAGGGACTCTCAGCTTCTCCTCCCCCAGAGAGTAGCCTTTCTGCACTGGTCCCTCGAAGCAGCAGGCTCCAGGCAAGACATGGCAGCATGGCAACATTTGCCACCGGCTGCCCGGCTACCTTTGGTCTCCTCCCTGCCCACCAGGCCCCCAAGTTTGCCCCATCTGCTGCTTTTCTCCCCCTGCCCCCCGCCCAGAGCCCGCCAGCAAAGGCCACCCTGGCTTCTCTGTCCCTCCTTCCCACCCTCAGTGCCTAAAGCTGCCCCCACTCCCCGTACCCAAGCCGCACCCCTTGTGGTTTGTACGCATCAGGAGGAAAGCCAGACGGGTTAGGAATTTGCACAGAGGGTACCCAGCCGTGGTTCTCTCATTAGATCTGTCTTTATAGGACATTTCTGAAAATATTGGAGGCTCGGTTGCTTTGAATGTTTTTGCTTTCAGGACAATGTAAGTTGAAGACTGAGATTTCTGCCATATGAGAGTGTCAGGGAATCACTCCTGAAATAAGTTTCCCACCCCACCCCCAGCCCTCTGAGAAGTACTCAGACAGGAGAAAGGGTCCCACCCTCCCCGCCCGCCCTGCCCCCCGAGGCCTGGCACACGGTCAGTGTGGCGGCAAGCCTGGCTACTCTTCTCCCTCCTCCCCCACAGCCCTGTGGAAACAGGGCAGACCCTGCAAATGGCACTTTACTGCAGGCCAGGCAAGGTTCTCAAGGAGAAAACTCGCACTGGCCAGGGAGGCAGCTGCTGGCAGGCTCTGTCCTGTGCCACCTATGCTGTCCCCAGAGCTGGGCCCAGGAGTTATACCCCTTGGTGCTCTCGGCCCAGTTTCCTGGTTCGCTTGCCACCTCCTTCCAGTCCCCTTCACTCTCAGGGGCTCTGGTCTGTCACACAGAGCGCCTGAGGGCAGGCAGGTGGTGGATATGCTGGAGTCCCCCTCCCGGCCTCCAAGGAGCATGCGCCTCCAAGGAGCATGCGCGGAGCATGCGCGTTCCCTGCAAGACAGGGGAGGGTCAAAGACCCATCAGGTGAGTGTGGGAAGACCTGGAAGTCCAGGATTCCTTACGAACATGCTGTTTGGAGCTGCAATCGCTAGGACGACTCCAAAAGTGAGAAATACAGGAATAGGTGTAGATGTAGATGTAGGTGTAGGTGTAGATGTAGGTGTAGATGTTTTATAGAGATTTATTTAAAGGATTTTACACATCTTTGACTTCTGGAAAGTGCTTGTAACTTGCTCTTATCTCATAGCCTCCTTCGCTGCATCCACATCCCCTTGTCCTTTGATTGGCCTCTGCTCTGCGTGTCACATTCATCTTTGTGCCCTAGCACTGGGCTTGGCACTTAGTAAATGTTAGATTGCCGAAGGAGGAACACACAACGAGAACTGAATGAAATGTGGTCTCAGCAAAGGGACTGTCCATAGTGAAATGACCTGGAATGCCAGTTCCTAGGGGAGGGATATCATTTCAATTGCTCGATCAGACCTAACAGTAAATGCTTGTGGAATGAATATCGCCCCCTCAGCACATTGAGCTCAGGTTCTAGACCACAGTCAGCCCCAGCATTGCCTGGAGGCCGTTGAAAGTTTCTGCAATATTTGGGTTTTTCTGTAGAAAAAGAAGGATTAGGAACAGTGTCTGAAGTCCATGGAGAAGTCATTGGGAAATGTGTATTTTTCTGAGATGCAGACAATCTTTGCTAGGATTCAAGAAGCCAGTCCCCACGCAGTGCAGGGGACAGTGGCCAGAGCCCTGTGCTTGGGCTCCAGTCTCCTTCAACCACGGCCTGACTGGGACTGAGACAACAGCTCTCACGTGGTGGGAATCGGGAAGAATGCTTTTGTAAGTGAACAGTTTTGCTCTTACAGGCCAGTCAGTAACCAGCTTTAAATAAAGAAGAGCTGCACCCTCGCCGGTTTGGCTCCGTGGATAGAGCATCGGCCCACGGACTAAAGGGTCACGGGTTCAATTCTGGTGGGTGTGGGAGGCAATGGGTCAATGCATCTCTCACATTGATGTTTCTCTCTCTGTGTCTGTCCCCCTCCCTTTCAATCCCTCTAAAAATCAATGGGGAAAAATACCCTCAGATGAGAATAGGAAAGAAGGAAGGGTGGGAGGGGGAGAGAGAGAGAGAGACAGAGATGGGGGGAGGAAGGGAGGGATCGGCCGCCTCCTGCACGCCCCCCACTGAGGATGGAGCCCACACGCCGGGCCTGTGCCCTGATGGCAGGAATTGAAGAGGTCATCTTTCTGTGCACGGATGAGATCCAGCCAACTGAGCCATACCTGCCAGGGTGGCAAGCTGATTTTTCATATGGAAATACAAAGGATCAGATCTGGAATAGCTCACTTTCTTGTCTGGCCTCTTTTACTCTGCATAATGATTTTGAAGTGCATCCAGATTGTTGTAGCGGTCAGTCCTTCGTTTTCATTGCTGAGTATCATTCCATTGTGTGCACGGACCACAGTATTTGTGTTGTTTCCGGGTATTGGCCATGACTAATAAAGCTACTATGAATGAGCATTTGTGTACCATTGTCTGTGTGGACATATGTTATCACTTCTCTTGGGTATACATGTGCCTGGGAGGGGAGTTTCTGGGTCAGTTATTGATTTTGATCTTATTGCTTCGATCATCCTTGGTTGCCCTGCCGTCCTGGTTCCCCAGAGACATGCTGCACATTTAACTGCATACTGGGATGTGAGGGCAACTGAGGCCTATGTCTTGCCTCCATTCACAATCAGGAGCATGTATTTGTTGCTATGATGCCCTTGTTCATTGATCTGAAAACGTATCACTGTTCCAAAAATTTTTAAAAACTTTTGTCTTGCCCTGGCAGGGTAGCTCAGTTGGTCAGAGCATTGTCCCAATATGCCAAG
>NW_006293237.1:871645-872027 GCF_000327345.1 Myotis davidii | reverse complement strand
GATTAAATTAGCTAAGCTGAGTTTTGGTTACCTGCAACGGAAGAGTCCTAATAAACTGATGATGATCCGTGGTGTTCTAGAGGCCTAGCCTCCTGCCATAGCCCCCAGACAAGAATAAAATCTTCTCTGCTCCTTTTTAAAAAAAATCCTCATCAGAGGATAGTTTTTTCATTTCTTATTATTGTTTTTTAGGTGGAAAGGGAGGGAGGGAGGGAAGGAAGGAGGGAGAAAAGAGAAGAGAGGAGTTGGCTCCCCCCAGGATAAGGTCATCCCATTGATTCTACTGGATAAGCTAGCTTTTTGTCCCTCCCTGCCCCCACCCCCACCCCACAACCACTGGTCTACTTTCTGTCACTGTTCATTAGTTGGTATTTTCTGCAGT
>NW_006293237.1:862543-871528 GCF_000327345.1 Myotis davidii | reverse complement strand
TGACTTTTATTTTTTTGCAACTGAGGCCTATGTCTTGCCTCCATTCACAATCAGGAGCATGTATTTGTTGCTATGATGCCCTTGTTCATTGATCTGAAAACGTATCACTGTTCCAAAAATTTTTAAAAACTTTTGTCTTGCCCTGGCAGGGTAGCTCAGTTGGTCAGAGCATTGTCCCAATATGCCAAGGTTGAGGGTCCAATCCCCAGTCAGGGCACATACAAGAATCAAGCAATGAATGCATGAATATGTGGAACAAAAATTTAAATATCTCTCAAGTCAAAAATATTTTTAAAAATTTTTTCCAGCAAAGATTTCTAACGGAAAAATAAAATCAGACTGAAATAAGGAAGTAGCGATTAAAATAATTGTATTTTTTTCCAGAATATTCCTCACATAATATATAATGTACTTTCCTTCCATATTCTGGCTAGATAGTGGGAACGAGGTGAAAGGAGGTAGACGGAGAGCAAGCTGGGTAGGCAGAGAAGGGGTGAGGAGAGAAGGACAAAGGAGGAAAAAGGAAAGCGAGGTTAAGAAGGATAGCTGTGCAGTGCTTGCACACTTGGGTGGAAGACACCTTGGTTATCTCCTCAGGTTGTGGGGATAGAATGGAGGAATCAACAGAGTATTAGGAAAGTGGCCACAAATAATAGAAAACCTGACTATGGTGGACTAAATCATGTTTAATTTTCTCACATAAGAAAGCTGGAGATAGCTTGCTGGCACTAGTTAGAGAGACCACTGGCATCTCTCTAACTAGCTTAGTTTTGCCTCTTGATCACAAAATGGTTGCCAAAGCTCCAGTCATCACATATGCATCCAAGGACAGAAGCAAGGGGCAAGGACAAGTGTATCTGTCCCCGTTTATCAAGAAAGCAACAGAATCCCAGAAGCTTGCCCAGCAGACTTTCACTTAAGTGTCAGCCAGAACTGGGTCAGATGGCCACTTTTACCTGTAAGAAAGGCTAGGAACACAGAGGACAAGATTGTCATAACCTGTCACTGGAGGTAAGCCCACTGAGGCACTGAACAAAATTGGAGTCTTATCCCCAGAGAAGAAGGTTGGAATGGGTATTGCATGGTATTATGGATTGAATTATGCACCTCTGCCCCCCCCCCAAAAAAAGATATTTTGAAGTCTTAACCCCCAATACTTTGTGACCTCATCTCAAGATCTTGGAAATAGGATCTTTGCAGATGTAAATAGTTAAGATGAGGTCATCCTGGAGTAGGCTGGGCCCTTCATCCAATATGTCTGGTATCCTTATAAGAGAGGACAGGGAGGAAACGGTTGTGTGGAGATGGAAGCAGAGTTTGGAGGGATGCGGCCACAAGCCAAGGAATGTCTGCGGCCACCAGAAGCTGGAGGAGGTGAGGAACGATCCTCCCCTAGAGCCTCCGGAGGGAGTCCAGCCATACTGACACCTTGCTTCTTACCCGTGGACCTCAGCTCTTTATGCCTAAAACCTCAGAGGCTGGGTAACGCTATGCCAGCAAGAGGAAAGGAGGTCAACCTTATTTGCTCTCCCTTCCCACCTGCCAGCACTCTGCATACTTACGTGCATGTTCTCAGGGCGGAAGTTGGTACTATCCTGACCCCTGTTTACAAGTGAGGAAACTGGAGCTCAGAGATGGAAAGGAGATGTCCAAAGCCTCCCCACTAAGAGGCCACAGATCCTCGCCCTGGCCCAGGGAACCTCAGCACCGCAGCTGTTTCCACTCCAGGCAACTCTGCCTCTCCTCCCCCGAAACTAGAGGGAATCCAACTGGCTTTCCCATTTTCCCAACTTTGCCCATTTGGGGATGATTCCTTGCAAATGTTGGTGTATCTAAAGATCAAATCGCATCATCGTAGCTTTAAGGATTTCACAAAAGAAAAATGCTGCGAAATCCTGCCTTGGGAACTACAAAAGCTTTGACCCCCGTCTAGGTTCTCAGCTGATCACTCTCCTGAGAGCTGGGGAGACCTGGGAGCAGGGCCAGTAGTGCTTTCTTTGGTCAGATGCCAGGCGCCTCGGTTTTCTTCCTTGTGATAAAGATGAAAAGAGCCTTCATGTTTTCAGTCAACAAATCCCCACTGGGGCAGAGCTCTGGGCTGGCCCTGGGCTGGAGCTGGGCCCAGTGCTGAGCCAGCCTTCTTTCTAGGGACAGGAGTGCTACGTGCAGGGAGCAAAAATACAACAAAGCAGTGGTGGACGGGGTGAAGCAGTGGGCAGAGAGGGTCTCTTTCAGAGGTGGGGACAATTGAGCAGTGACCTGATTAGGGTGCATGTCTGGAACAGAACAATCCAGAAGGAGGATATAGCCAGTGCAAAGGTCCTGAGGCAGTGTGTTGAGTTCCTGGGGCTGCCATAACAAGCACCACAAACTGGGTGTCTTAAAACAACAGATACTTAGTCCCTCAGTGCTCTAGGGGCTGGAAGTCCAAAATCAAGGTGTTGGCAGGGCCATGCTCCCTTCGGAGGCTCTAGGGGAGGGTCCTTCATTATTTTTTTAAAAATATATTTTTATTGATTTCTGAGAGGAAGGGAGAGGGAGAGATAGAAGCATCAATGATGAGAGAGAATCATTGATCGGCTGCCTCCTGCACGCCCCACACTGGGCATCAAGCCCACAACCCAGGCATGTGCCCTGACCAGGAATCAAACCGTGACCTTCTGATTCATAGGTCGAAGCTCAACCACTGAGCCACACTGGCCGGGCATTAGCAGCTTCTGGTGGTTCCAGGGGACCCATGGCTTTCGGTCACATTCCTCCAGTCTCTACCTCTGTCTTCATGTGGCCTTCTGCTCTGTCTCTGTGTCTTTTCCTCATCTATCTTTTAGAAGAGGAAAAGTTAGTGGATTTGGGAACCACCCAGGTAATCCCCAAAGACTGCATCACAAGATCTTTAATGTGATTCTATCTGCAGAGACCCTTTTTCTAAAGAAAGTCACATTCACAGGGTCCAGGGATTAGGACATGCGCAGAGCTTTAGGGAGAACCCCATTCAGCCCAGTAGAGGCAGGAACATGCTTGGAGTGTTTGAGGCCATGTGGCTGGAGCCCAGGGAGCTGGGAGGAGGGATGGGAGTAGTGGGGCAGAGGCAGCCATGTAGGGCTTGGAGGCCACAACAAGAAGAGTACATGCCAAGCATCTGGTTAGTACAGAACTCAAAACAACTGCTGCCATCATCATAGCTGACATTCTCTGCCCATCTGCTAGGTGCTGGGCCCTAGGTGTGGTCCGGCCTCCTGGCAACACCGACTCCATTTTACAGATGAGGAAACTCAGGCCAGCCTATTAGGTAACCTGTGCTGGTCACAGGGTTGGCAAACAAGGAGGGTAGAGAGCCAGGGCCCAGAACCCATGCTCTCCCTGGGCAAGGTCTGTGCATGTCACTAAGAGTGGAGGCACCATGCCGGCGTGCCTCAGTGGTTGAGCATCCACCTATGAACCAGGAGGTCACAGTTCTATTCCCAGTCGGGGCACATGCCCTGGTTGAGGGCTCGATCCCCAGTGTGGGGCGTGCAGGAGGCAACCGATCAATGATTCTCTCTCATCATTGACGTTTCTCTCTCTCTCTCTCCCTCTCTCTCTCTCTCTCTCTCTCCTTCCCTCTCTCTCTGAAACCAATAAAAATATATTTTTTAAAAGAGTGGAGGCTCCCTCCTGACTGCTAGATGCTCCTTGCCACCCCCATGGGGCCTGGGCAGACCAGACACACGTGGGGGGCAGTCAGTGGTTCTTGCTCTTCCTCCTCTTTCCCCAGGAGCAGGATTCCCAGGTTTTCAAGCTGATGTGCCTGGCAATCAGGGTCAGAGAGCAAAGAGGTTTACAACTGTCAGTAGGAGAACCTACTAGAACAGTGGTTCTCAACCTTCTGGCCCTTTATATACAGCTCCTCATGTTGTGACCCAACCATAAAATTATTTTCGTTGCTACTTCATAACTGTCATGTTGCTACTATTATGAATCGTAATGTAAATATCTGATATGCAGGATGGTCTTAGGCAACCCCGTGAAATGGTCATTCGACCGCCAAAGGGGTCATGACCCACAGGTTGAGAACCGCTGGCCTAGAAAGCCTGTGCTCTGCCTGGTGTATTCCTGCCTCCTCACGATGCCCTTCTGCCTGGCCCTTTGGCCGGTCCTTCCCAACCACTGGGACCCGCCATCATTCTGAAAGGCTGGCCCTCCTGCTGCTCACACCCCACCCTGAGCTTCCCAAATTTTCTTCCTGGTCCGGTCCCTGCCTCTCAGGGCTCCAGACCCTCCATTCATCCCATAGAACAGCCCATGTGGGTGGTGTCTGCTCACCACTTCCGGTGACGGCATTGAGCTAGACTTTTCTAAAGATGCCAACCCCAAGAACACTTATCAGCAGACTTGCCAAGAGCACTCCATGGGGGCACTGGTTTTGTCCAGGGTGCTGGCAGTGAGAAGAGGCAGGAAGATGCAGGGAAGCCTGCTGCAGAGGGCACAATCCACATGGGACACTGGAGAGGCCTCACTCAGGAAGCTGAGCCCTCCATTCAGCAGAGACTGTCCCCTACGGCATGTACACTGCAGACCCGAGGGCTGGGGACATCGGCAGCCTTTTGTCCCAGCTCAGCCCCCTGGGCCCACTGGCCTGGCCTGTGGAACTTTGCAGTGGACAGCGACAAGCCTCCTGCCAGCCTTACAGCTCAGGAAGGGTCTTCCTTTTTTTATTTTTTTAAAATATATGTTTATTGATTTCAGAGAGGAAGGGAGAGGAAGAGAGAGATAGAAACATCAATGATGACAGAATCATTGATCAGCTAGGGCATGTGCCCTGACTGAGAATAGAACCTCAATTTGTTGGTTCCTGGGTGGATGCTCAGCCACTGAGCCACGCAGGAAAGGTTTTCTTAAAGGCCCAGAGGCATCTCTTTGAAATGTAAACCTCAAGGGGGGCACCTCCTGGCTCCACCACCTGCAGCAGGGAGAACGCCCAGATGGCTGCCCAGATTGCCAAGCGACCAGCTGGGATGAGTATCTTGAGAAGCATCTGCCTGGCTAGATAAAAGGCTGGGGGTTCCTTCCGGCTCTGTGATCTCCTTGGCGGACTGCCTGACATGGGCATAGAGGCAGGTCTGTCGAATGCTTATTCAGTAGTGAAGCTGTTTGCTTTCCTTTCCACATTTGTGGAGAGGAATCTGGGTGGACAGGGTCTAGGGGGAGGGGCCTCAGTGGGAGACTGTGGATCTGGGGCCTGGGGCAAGGATTCAGGATTCCTGGCTATTAAGCAATGACATAAAGTCTCTAGAGCAAGCATGTCAAACTCGCAGCCCACGGGCTGCATGCAGCCCACAGCGAATATTTGTGCGGCCCAGCCAATATAAAGGTATGTAAGAAAGGTTTTCATAAAAATTTCATAACTTAATTTTTACAATATCCTGTTATACATAATTATTAATAACGAACTACAACGTTCGCTAATGACTGAGTACTATAATCGTGTTGCATTCATTTCCCTTACGCGTCTTACACGCAGGCGCACCATTTCTCTCCGCTAATGTTTTCCATTATTTTATGTTACCCATTATTCTTTTATTTCAGTCCTTTGTATTCTGCATATTTCTATTGAAATAAACCTACATTCCTATGAAAATTGAAGCTTTTAATTTTTCGGCCACATACACTTCAACCTTGTTTATTTGGCCCGTGTTAGCCTTTGAGTTTGACATGCTTGGTCTCAGAGAACTAAGACCAGGTGATAGTTATTGTGCTGGTTCTTTGTCCGCATCACCTTGGCTCAGCTCAACGTGGGTGCCCAGATTTGGGGCAAATATCAGCCTAGATGTTGCTGTGAAGGAATTTTGTAAATGAGTTTAACATTGAAATCAGTCAACTTTGAGTAAAGCAGATCACCCTCCATATGTGGGTGGGCTGCGCCCAATCCACTGAAGGCCTCGAGAGAAAAAGACAGATCATGGAAGAGGAAGAAATTCTGCCTCCAGATGGCCTTTGGATTCAAAGATGCAAATCTTGCCCTGGATGGTTTAGCTCAGTGGTTAGAGCTCGGCCCGAGGATCCGAAGGGTCACGATTTCGATTCCCAGTTAATGGCACGTACCTCAGTTGCAAGTTCGATCCACAGCCCTGTCGGGGCACATGTGGGAGGCAACCAAAAGATTTCTCTCTCCCATTGATGTTTCTCTCTCCCCCAACTCCCTCCCTTCCACTCTGTCTAAAATCAATGGAAAGCCCAGCCAGTGTGGCTCAGTGGTAGAGTGTTGACCTATGAACCATGAGGTTACAGTTCAGTTCCCAGTCAGGGCATATGGCTGGGTTGTGCACTCGATCCCCAGTGTGGGAAATATAGGAGGCAGCCAACCAATGATTCTCTCTCATCATTGATGTTTCTATCTCTCTCTCCCTCTCCCTTCCTCTCTGAAATCAATAAAAAAAATATATAAAAAAATAAAAGTCAATGGAAAAAATATTCTCGGATGAAGGTTTAAAAAATATATTTAAAAAAATGTTTAAACACACAACTCTTCCCTGATTCTCCAGCCCATTGGCCCACCTAGCAGATTTTGGACTTCCAGCCCCCACAAGCATAAGAGGTTATTCCTTATCTATCAGCCTACTAGTTCTGTTTTTCAGGAGACCCCTACCTGATCCAGTCATGAAGCTAAAAACATGAACACACAGCAACTAACTGCATAGAGAAAAACTCCTAGACGTGCAGGAAGACCTCAATAAAATGAAATTATAATGGGCTATTTTAATACAATGTTATAAAATTGTGTCCCCTAGTGAAGCAGGGGGTCCCTCGGGGGTGAGGACGATGGAGCCCCAACGCACTAGGGCGTCTGCATGCACGACTCCGGAGACCAGGTTCGATGACGCAGATCCGTTTTATTGTGGAACTACAGGGGTATATATAGCATGAGGGGACCAATCAGAGGGAGACACATTACTACAGGCGACCAATGGCTGAAAGGCTGGGGTACTGTGCACATGGCTCTAGGAGTTCATTCAGGCGGGCGTTGCTACTTCCTGGTGTGCCGAGGAAGCATGTCATGGTGGAGTGTGCTCACACCATTGCATCAGCCACAGCGCTGAGACATACTTCCCGAGCTCTACGTACACCCTAGAAAAGTCATCCAGCCCCAAACAACCTTAAGCAATACGTGCTCAGATCATTAGCCAATACAATTAGAAATACATAATAAAAGATGACCACAAAGTTTTAATGACTCAGAAATTAAGATAAACTGTACTACACAAGCATTAGGTTGGTGAGGAAATGAAAAGTGAAATTAAGCCCGGCTGGCTTGTCTCAGTGGTTGAGCATTGGAGCTATGAACCAAGAGGTCACAGTTCAATTCTGTGGTTAGGACACATGCCTGGTGGGTAGCAGCCTCGATCCCCAGTAGGGTCATGTAGGAGGCAGCCGATCAATCATTCTCTCTCATCATTGATATTTCTATCTCTCTCTCCCTCTCCCTTCCTCTCTGAAATCAATAAAAATATATTTTAAAAAAATTAAAAAGACAAAATAAAAACCTTCCCTGGTACGAAGCAAAGAGGGATGTTAACTAGCAAGACTGCAGGACACCGGAAAATCAAGGGCTTAGAGCGCTTTAGTTATTCAAGATGAAAGATGGCAAAGGAGGTTAGACTTCCTCTTAGGAAATTAGAAAAAAAAAAGAATAAAAAGTAAATCAAAAGAAAAAAATGGAATTAATAAAGACTAAAGTTAGTGAAGCAGAAAATAAAAGAAGAAATCAAAATCTTGGGGTTTTTTCTTGGAAAAGACCAATGGAATATATAAATGGCAAAAGAGATAACCCTGCAAATAGTGAAGAAATGAAAGGATTATGGCAATGCACTTGAACGCCTCGAGGAAATGGACTTTATAGACTCTGCAATAACAAAGGTGCTCATCATTTTTTCAAAAGCAGAGTCTAGCCCAGCTGATGTGGCTTGGTAGTTGAGCGTGACTCAGAAACCAAGAGGTCATGGGTTTAACTCCCAGTCAGGGCACTTGCCCAGGTTGCAGGCTGGATCCCCAATGGGGGTGCGTGCAGGAGGCAACTGATCAATGAAGTTTCTCAGTGAGGTTTCTCCCTCCCCCCCCCTCTTTCTAAAAATCAATAAAAGCATATTTTTAAAAAATAAAATAAAAAAGCAGAGTCTAACAAGATCCCATTTATGCAAAATCATAAGTGAGTGTGAGTGACTAAGTGCATGTAATATGGGGGACGTGGGAGCAAACGTGTGGGAGTTGGGTTATATCTGCATGCTGTGTGTGCACGTGTGTGTGTGTGTGTGTGTGTGTGTATGGGGATACATGGTGTGAATGGTGGGGAAAGTGGGAAGTTGCGAGTGAGTGTTTTTTGTGAATGTCGGGTGCACGTGTGCATGAACCCAGGCCCAAGCTGCTCTTAGGGGACGGAAGTCTCTGATGTGAAATGTCAGACACTCGCGCCAGGCATTGGTTACTGCAAACACCAACACCCAGTCATTTCTGTAAGATAAGAACGCAGGCGGGACCGCCCATTCCATGTCTCCAGCTTCTGCTCCAGGTTCCTGCACGGCCTGGTTTGGATTTGGTCCTCCTCACATTGCCTCCTGCACAAGGAAGACCTGGAGATGCTCCTGGCCCTGCTACTTTGGCACTCAGCCTTTTGAGGAATAATTCTGGTTTCAGTAGGCTTGGGTCAGATAAACCCCAAGTATTCTCCTGATCACAGCCACTTCCCCATTGGTAGACACTGATGTGGCTTAGCAGCCAGTGATGCATTGTGATGAGAGACAGGTGGCTGACCAGGGTGAGCTGCAGCAGTAGAATTGGTTCTTTGGGTCTGGCACCTGTCACCCAGAATAATGACTATGAGTCCCAGGTGCTCCCCGCCCCCCACCCCAACTGCTGTGTATCTCAGAGCGCAGCTGAGTCCCTGGTGTGGGTGTGCCTCAGTTTGTCCCACAGCTCACCCACTGAGGAACATTTGGGTTGTTCCTGGTCTGG
>NW_006293237.1:847117-862487 GCF_000327345.1 Myotis davidii | reverse complement strand
CCCCTATAGCCCCCTCCCCCCCGCCCCCCAGACCCCCCCAAAAAGCCTCAATCCCTGGCCAGGCCGAGGCCCCCACACCCATGCACAAATTCGTGCACCGGGCCTCTAGCTATGCATAAAGCTGCCAGGAACAGTGGTGTGCAAGTCTTTGTATGGACACATTCATTCATTTCTCTTAGGTAAATAAGTACCCCTGGAATCTTTGGGTCATGGTAGATGCATGTTTAACATTTTAAGACACAGTCAAACTTTTCCAAAGTGATTGCAGCATCTTACATCCCAGCAGTGTTTGAGAGTTCCAGTTCCCCCACATCACCACCGGTTTGTATGGTTAGTCTTTTGTATTTTGGCTATCCTAATAGATGTTAAATATTCAGGGATTTTGAGAGTTAAACTCCACCATTATTAAAAAATAAATTTTATAATTTCTATTTAAATTATATTAAATGTGAAGGAGATCATCAAAACTCATGTCTTATTTCACCACATTTTACTGTTACCTATCGTGTTCGTTTGGTGGGAATCTGTGTTGCAGTGTGCTACTAGGAATCTCTTCCCAACTTCACATTCACTGACATCATGTGCCGCCTGAAATTGGCCCGGTGGAAGTATTTACACCATAGGAATCAGCACACAATACACACCAGAGTGTAAACTATTATTGTTTGGTTGATTATGTACACTTGAGTCTGTAGTCATTGCACTGTGAATAGCAAAAAAAGAAAAAGAAAGAAATTTTCTAATATCAAAAAGTGTTATCCAATTCAGCAAAGGAGTCACTCATGTCACCAACGAATGTGTGAAGTTCTGACATACATTGTTGTTTCACTTTCATCTTACTAAGACAAACGAAAATATCAACCAACATTGTAGTGGGAACCACATTCATTCATCAGTTGCAATCATGGGTGGGGTACAGATACAAGAGTTTGGCAAAAGTTAACAAAGGGGTTGTGTGAGAATCAACTGGCCATATGAAATTTATAGTGTATTGTGCATGTGATTGTATATTTTACATATATTGGAGATTTCATTATGTGTAAATTCTGTGCTCACATCCTTTACACCAGTAAAATTTATAATAAACATTAAAGATGAAGGAGAGGCCCTAGTCCAACGGTTCTCAACCTGTGGGTCACGACCCCTTTGGTGGCTGAACAACCCTTTCACAAGGGTCGCCTAAGACCATCCTGCATATCAGATATTTACATTACGATGCATAACAGTAGCAACACTACAGTTATGAAGTAGCAACGAAAATAATTTTATGGTTGGGTCACAACATGAGGAACTGTATTTAAAGGGCCAGAAGGTTGAAACCCACTATCCTAGCCAGTCTGGCTCAGTGGATAGAGCATCAGCCCATGGACTGAAGGATCCCAGGTTCGATTCCGGTCAAGGGCACGTACCTCGGTTACAGGCTCCATCTCAACCCTGGTCCGGGTGCATGCGGTAAGCAACCCATCGATGTGTCTCTCTCACGTCAATGTTTCTCTCTCTCTCTGTCTCTCCCCCTCCATTCCATTCTCTCTAAAAATCAATGGAAAAATATCCATGGGTGAGGGTTAACAAAAAAATAAAATGAAAACATTCCTTTAAAAAATATGAAGGAGAGATAGATAGATAGATAGATAGATAGATAGATAGATAGATAATAGATAGATAGGTACTAGTAGATAGATAATAGATAGATGGTTTACATTTACTCTCCTGGAAAGCTGCTGGCACCCATTCATTAGCATATCACTGCTTCCAGGCAGCAGTAAGGCAGGCCCCAGCCTAGATATACAGTACAGAAGGCAACAAGCCAGTTCAAGCATGGGCTCGGAGAGGGCACCCACAGCCAGGCTACCATGAGGTCCGGAGAGCCCAGAGCGGTGAGAGACAGGCACCTGGACCTGCCAAAGATGAGAGGGCACTGAACCAGACACTACTCTGGGACAATGGCAGTGGCCATGAATTGGGGTGTCGACCTGCTCCCCAGGGCCTGGAGTCCAGCCCCTCCTGGCTTACCTGCTGAGTGTGAAGGGACCCTCTTGGCATCACCCACTTCATGAGTCAGTGGCCCAGAGCCTGGCCAGCCAAATAAGGGGACTCAGCTCTGCTAGGGCACCAGTGGATCTGAGGAGCCCTGGCTGCCTAGATCCTCGTGGTGCCCAATTCTTTCAGCTCCTGCCTGGTACAGGCAACTGACCTGAGGCCCCACCCCGGCCCGGCCTTGTGGTGCCTCCCAGGTGGGTGCTCTCCTGAGACAGGGAGCCAACTAGCCCTTCTCAGGGAGCTCCGCAGTGTAAGGGCCACATTCCTAAACTAGCCCCTGCCTGTCTTTCCCTTATCTCACACCCTTCCCACCCCTTCCATTCTGTCTTTGGCTAGGCCCCAATCCCTTTACTTCTTTTATTTTTTATGAAGTGTCTGAGATTTTTAAAAATATATTTTTATGGATTTCAGAGAGGAAGAAGAGGGAGAGATAGAAACATCCATGATGAGAGAGAATCATGGATTGGCTGCCTCCTGCAAGTCCCCCACTGGGGATTGAGCCCACAACCCGGGCATGTGCCCTTGACCGGAATCGAACCTGGGACCCTTCATTTTGCAAGCCAACACTCTATCCGCTGAGCCAAAGCAGCTAGAGCACTTTTTTTAAAAAATAATTTTTTTTATAGAGAGGAAAGGAGAGGGGAAGGGAGAGAGGAACATCAATGATGAGAGAGAATCATCGACTGGCCGCCTCCTGCACACCTCACACTGGGGATTGAGCCTGTAACCTGGGCATGTGACCTGACCGGGGGATCCAATCATGACCTACTGGTTCATAGGTTGACATTCAACCACTGAGCCACACTGTCCAGGCTGCTTCTTTCTCCCTCAGTAGCCGTCCTCCCTCTCCAGGTTCGCTCTCCTTCTCCACATAGCAGTCTGAGAGGTATTGTAAAAACAGAAACCAGATCCTGCCCCCCTTCTGCTTACAACCCTCTGTGGCTCCCCATTGCCCTCAGGGTCAGTCCAGACCAGGGGTGGGCAAAGTTTTTGACTCGAGGACCACAATGGGTTCTTAAACTGGACCGGAGGGCCGGAACAAAAGCATGGATGGAGTGTTTGTGTGAACTAATATAAATTCAAAGTAAACATCATTACATAAAAAGGTACGGTCTTTTTTTTCAATAGTTTTATTCATTTCAAACGGGCCAGATCCGGCCCTCGGGCAGTAGTTTGCCCACGGCTGGTCCAGACCCTCTGGCCCAGTGCATGAGGATGACCTGACATGGCCACTGCCCGTGGTCTGGCCTCACCATTCTGCCAACTTGCACATTGTAGTGGCTCTAGTCACTTTGACCTACTTAGGGTTCCCAAAACGGGCCCAGCTGGATCAAGACTCAAGGCTCTGCTCATGCGAGTCATTCTCGGGTGTGGCCACCCCACTCCTGCTCACCTGTTCTCCCTGTCTCTTGGATATCCCTTCCGTGCCTTGCCCCATTGTTTGGTGACACAGGCGGGGCCCCCAGAAGCAGGTTAGCTGGCTCCCCAAGAAGCCCAGCCGAAGCAGCTGCCCTCCCCACGGAGCAGCCTCCAGGTCCTCCTCAGGCCTTGCCATGAGGAATACGGGGCCCAGGACAGACTCCTAGGTGTCGCCCTCACTGCACCGGCTACCCCGCCTCTTCTACACGCCTCAGGTTAGCTTTGCAGCCCAGACTGCCTCTGGCGCAGCCTCCATTATCCCCCTCACCCTGTACACTTCAGTGGGCCCTTTGCATGTATGTGCCTCCGTGCAGCTGTGGGTGCCTCCCTTCCTCCCCAGCACCCCATCCTGCCAGGCACTTCGTTAGTCTACCAGCCTATCATATCATTCCATCCTGCAGGGGCTCCCGGAGAGGGAGGAGCTGGCAAATGCTGGAGCTGAGCTTTGCCAGGGTGGGCTCCGCCCCCGCTCCTCCTCCTCCTGGAGAAGCCGGAGCTCCTTGGAGCTGGGGCGGCAGCTCTTTCTTCCTTGGGGCCACAGCAGATGTCCCTAAGTCCCTGTTCACTCATTTCTTGGGCCTCTGAGGTGACAATGCAAGGAAGAGGCCGGTGGCTCGGGGCCCACAGCCTGTGAGCACTCGCGTCTTTCCCATCCCACCCCAGCCCCAGCCCTGAGCTCCCTGCAGGGAGAGGCCACAAGGGGCCAGACCTGTGGGGCTGCCCCCTGGGCCCTGACTGCGCTCCCTGCCTGGCCCTCTGGGCAGGACATGGGGAGGAGGAGGTGAGCAGAAATTCAGCTGGTGAACAGTTGGCAATGTTTATTGTAAGGCAGGGTGAAGGGTGGGAGCCCGAAGTGGCAAACTCCAGCGGGCTGGGGGTGGGGCTGGGGGCTGGGTAGGCCAGCGCCCAGGGAAGGCCTGGCAAGTGCCCAGCTAAGAAGATGCCCAGCTGAGGATGGGGCCAGGGAGAGAGGTAGTGGTCCAGTGCCTGCTCCAGACCTCAGTGGGGCTGGATGGTCAATGCTGGTGCTGCTTGTGGTGCAGGAAGCAGACCTTGCACCCCTGGGTGGTGATGTGAAGGGGCCCCTGGCACTCAATCCTCCAGGCTCGGGCTATCGGGCGGCGTGTACATGGGCTGGATGTGAGCCCAGCTGCGGGCCTGCTCGTCGGCCCAGGTGAGCAGCTCGGCCGCGCGGTGCAAAAAGACCATGAGCAGCGTATGCACATCTCCCTCGGCCGAGTGGGCTGCGCTCGGCTCTGCCTGGAAGTAGCGGCGAAAGAGGCTGCCCAGACTGTAGCCCTTGCAGCCCTGGGCCCGGGTGCCATGGCTGTGGGCACGGTCCAGGCCCCGCAGTGCTGGCAGCGTATCCAGGCAGGTGGTGTCCCGCGGCAGGTGGGCACCTAGGCGCTGCAGCTCCGTGCACAGCAAGGGGAAGTCGTAATCAAAGCCATTGTGAGCCACAAGGCAGATGGGGCCCTCCTGGCGGCTGAGGAAGGCCTGTAGCGTCCGCACCACGGCCTCGTCGAAGCCGGCCTTCCGGCACTGAGCCAGGCCCTCGCTGCTCAGGCCCGTGATCTCGCTGGCCTTGGAGGTGAAGGGGCGCTCCGGGCACATGCACAGCGTGAGCTTGTCAAGGACACGGGGCAGCACGGGGGTGCCAGCCTCATCGCGCTCTGCGTTCTCCAGAGAGGAGCGGTGGACGGCGAACAGGGATATCTCAGCAATCTCGGGGTCCACATTGGGGAGCCCAGTGGCTTCCAGGTCCAGGAAGACAAAGGTCTCAGCCCGGGGAACCTCAGACATGGTGACTTTCGCACAGGGACAGTGACACCTAAAGTTGCCAGAGCAAGAGGCACAAAACCTGAGGGCCAGAGATGGGGATGCCTGGGCCCAGCCACCTGCAGATGTCCCAGTGGCCAAGGCTCCAGCCCCTCGGGGTCTCCTTCATACCACCCACACTCCACTCGGTAAGACTTGAGGCTTTAGGGGCAATTTCTAAGGCCCACATTCAGGGAGCCTGCTAAGGGGCCTCCCGAGCTTGGACCCAGGGACCAGGGACTGTCACTTCTGACCAGGATGAGGCCTGCCAGGGGCTCATCACCCCCTCCATTCTGGCCCCCAGTCCCTCTCTGGCCATCCCCACTACCAAGTAGTAAAGAGCCAAAGAAAGGCCTGATGTGACCAGAGGCCTCTGCCTCCTGCCTTCAGGTCCATGTCATCAACGATGTGGGAGGCACAGCCCAGGATGGTATCTTCACTGAGACACCATGGCCAGGAGCCGCAGGCATAGCAGCCCAGGTTGTGCACCCCTAGGGTCAGCTGCCAGGAAGCAGGCACCTGGGCAAGCCTCAGTCATCCCCAGCCTCCCTGGCACTCAGGTGCTGGCCCCAACCTGGCCTCCACCTGCCTCCGGGCTCTCAGTGTCTGTCCTCGCCAACCCAGCCACGCTGGCTTACCTGGGGCGGACGCTGTGGCTGGCTTCCTGGGCTGCTGGGCACCTGTCTCCTGCACACAGGCTGCTCCAGGCGGCCTTTAATCAGTGCCCTTTAATCAGCAGCCGTGGCCCGCCCTCAGCCGCCTGTTGGGCAACAAGGAGGCCTGAGGCCGCAGGACCTGTGTGGCCGGCTCGCCATCCTTACTCGCTCACAGCCACCGGATACACGCCCGCCCGTGTTTACAGATCGGGAAGCAAGCTCCCAAAGCAGAATCTCGACCAGCCCATGCGTCATGGGCTGAGGACGTGTCGTCACAGGCACAAGGAGGAAGCGCGAGCCTCCTGCCCAGCCGTGTCTGCAAGTCTGAGCTGGCCAGGCCGCAGGAACTGGGCCTGGCCTACCTGGGTTCGATGCCCAGCCCCACGCTGAGGCCCCTCTCACAGAGGCACAAGGCCCCCTATCCAGGGCACAGTCCCCTTGTCATAGAGGACCAGGCTGCCTCTTGTGAGGACAGTGACCTTGGAGTTGGAAAGCAGCACCCGCACACACCTTATTCGGCCATGAAGGGGAAGGGTGCATTCTAAGGATGGGGCCTTAGTAGCACCTCCGTGACTGGGGCAGCTCAACCACCTTGGGGCCAGGAGGAGGAAATGGTATCTGCCTCATGGGTACAATGACTCACAATATCTAAGGCGCCTGTAGCAGGGGCTTCCGGGTTATGGTGAGGCACAAGGCCTGGCCCTTTGAGCCATGTGGGTTTCGGCTGAGCCAATCCTTCCCCTCTGAAGGAGCAATGTGAGGGGCGGAATAGCAGGCTGTCCCAACAGCACCAACAGCCTCAGGACCACGGGAGCAGGGGTGAAGCCCAGCCCCTCAGCCCCTGGGCTCCAGGGCCTTCCTAGCCCACCAGGTTCGGCCAAGGGTGAAGGGCACAGTTAAGATAGGAGGCGGCGGAGGTGGCAAGGCCGTCCCTGGTCCAGGAAGCAGGTGGCATCATCGGAGAACCTCATTCTCGAGCAAGATGTGCCAGCAGTTGGCCTGTAAAGTTGTTGGCTCACCTAGGCAGTGACCTTGGGCCTGCTTGTCCTCCCACCTCCCACTATAACCGTGTAGGGGATGCCCCAGGCAGGCAATCGGGGTTGGGGGAGGAGGCAGCTTGAGCAAGAGGCGGCCTGGCACCCAGCTCCTGGGAGCTTCGCTTTACAGCACCCACAGGAGACGGGGAAGCAAAGGTGCAGCTTCAGGGAACGGGGCAGAGGAAGTGCCAGTGAGGCTGGTGGCGAGTGTTTAGAGGGAGGCCTCCCCCCCTTAGGCCTGACGGAGACAGGGCCCCACCAGTTGTGCCTGTTCTTGTGCTAGAAGGGAGGGAGGTGGCTGTGACAGGCACACTGCTCAGGAAGATACTGGGTCACCCTGAAAAGCCCAGAGAACAGCTTCCTGGACAACCAGTCAGGTCACCAGCAAGAATTCCCCTGGCTGGTACCAGGCGCCCTGGGGAGGAGGGAAGAGGGAACATGGGCCGGTTCCGCTGGATCCCCGATGTACTGGGTGCAAGGGATGGGGGTGAGGGACTGTGAGAAGCCCTCACAGAGGACCCTGACACTGATCACAGGAGAGGCTGCAGCTGGACAGGGGGCATACTATGGTCATAGGCGGTCAGATGTCATGGCAACATGGAGACTTCCAGCACTTGGCATCGCCAAGTGTGGCAGGGGATACAGTGAAGCAACAGGAGCTACTCGTGCCCATGCAGGCGAGGAAGGAGTGGGGCAGGGCCCAGGCCCCCCAGGACAGCAGGTAGCACATGGCAGGTGTGCCCCAGGCCCACCAGGATGTGAAGGGAGGACTGGGCAGCAGGCACCACGGGCCACACAGCAGAAGGAAAGAAGGAAGGAGGTCATCACGCAGAGCCATAGAAGCAAAAAGCAGGCGAGAGGCAATTTCTTCTAACCTACGGTTTCCTTTTTCTTCAGCTCACATTGCCCCACCCCCCAACCTCTGCCCCTTCCCGCCCCCCACCCTCCCCAAGGAGCTGAAGGTCCATGCATTTGGAGGCTATGCCTGGAGAACATGAGGGTTATAACTGCTTCCCCTGCCGATGGCTCGGTCACCCCGGCTGCCTGGCTCTTCAGAGTGCAACTTCCAGATCGAAGCCTTCTTCGAGTCTCTTTTTCAGACTTACACTGAAGAGCTTGTATTTCTGGATTAGTTCTTCCATTTTGGCGGCTGCAGAGCAAAGAAATACAAACCACAAAGTGAGTCTAGCGCCTCCCATGGCCACCAAAGGGCTTACTGCTGGGGGTGGGGTGGGGAGGGCCATGGGGCTGGTTCCCACAGTGAACCAGAAACAACTGAACCAGTCGTTGTTAAAGGGGCTGGAGAGACCATGTGCTGGAGAGCAGTGAGGGCCACGCAGATGGAAGGGCGGTAGGACAGGTTGTTGTGACTCGATCAGACACAAATCAAATGACATGGTCCTTAGCAGTGACCTGCTGCTTTGCTTTTGGGGGTGGGGGACACTGTCACAACACGCATCTGCCTCTCAAGGTACCAACTTCAGATGACCACTGGGCATGGAATGGGGGCATTGAGCTCACTCCTCTCCCCCACGCTGGGTATGGGGGTTTCCCTGGCGGTGGGAAACCCCTTAAACACACACCTATTCTCTCCTCCACCAACTTGCTTCCCTGCCTCCTTGCCTATCCACATGGCAAGGTAGTTAATTGGCATTTGGTCCTGCCCGTCCCAAGGGTGACTCTGAAGCTCAGGAATCATGGGGTGTGCCTCAAGGTGACTGGCCTCAGGGAGAAGCTAGAGCAGGCAGACTCCTGGCAGAGCTGGGACCAAGCTTGGCCCACCCCAGATGGGTCCCGAACACCCTCCCCACTTGACATTGACGCTCTCAGCTCTCCCTGGGGTCATGATAGCACTCTTCCTGTTGCAATCACATTGCTCTACAGATGGGCTCTTCCTAAGTCACCTTTGGGTATCATCTGCCTTCATGGGATCCTTAGGTCTTCCCAACCTCTTCAGTGATGGTGAACCTTTTGAGCTCGGCATGTCAGCATTTTGAAAAACCCTCACTTAACTCTGGTGCCATGTCACTAGAAATTTTTTGATATTTGCAACCATAGTAAAACAAAGATGTATATTTTTGATGTTTATTTTATCTATTTAAATGCCATTTAACAAAGAAAAATCAACCAAAAAAATGAGTTCGCGTGTCATCTCTGATACACGTGTCATAGGTTCGCCATCACTGCCCTACACCCTCTAGCCCAGCGGTCGCCAACCGGTGGTCCATGAGGTCCGAAAGGTCGGCGACCGCTGCTCCAGCCCATTGCTCTCCCAGGCTGCCCCCACCCTAGCTGATAAATCAGTTAACATGTTTCCACTCTGTCCCAGACTCAAGTCACTACCTGTCCCTGTATTGGCTGAGCTGGGCTGGGTCTCAGATCCCAGGCCAGAAGCCCTAGGCTTTCTCTCTGGAAGCTTTGTGCCCCAGCCCTGCGTCCCTGCTACTCTGGACTTCAGAAGGCTGGGTGGGCCTGGGCACATGTCTCTTTGGTTTCATCTGTTCTAGGCTTGGAAACTGGAGACTCACTCCCTCAGCTCTGTGCACCTGTTGCTTCACTGGTATCCTCCCCCCTCCACTGTCTGCTCCACCCTCCATGTTCCTTCCTCTCTTTCTCTCTGGAGAGCCTGTCAGCCACCTGGATCGGGCCTCTCCATTACTTCTCTGTCTTCATTTTCTTTCTCTGTTTTCTTTCTACTCTTAGATATTTGTTGCCTCATTTTGTTGTCTACCTCTCTACTGACTTTTCAACACGCTGGCAAACCTTTTTAACTTGTAGGTGTGTTTGCTTGTTTTTCTGCACCTTGCTTTTCATTTGGACATGATAAAAGGCTTCACACTTAATGATGTCAGTGAGTTCTGGGACTCTAGTAAAATAACATATAATGAAACCAATTCTACCATAGTGTGGCTCACTAGCCGCAGTTTGCCGACCACTGGGCTAAGGGATAAAAAAGCATCTCATCAATATTCTACCACAAGGACATTGTTCGAGGACCTGCTGTATTGAATATGAGAGTTCATTTCTCTGAAAGAGCCATTAGCCCAGCTTTCCAGGTCTTCTGTCTTTCATGGTGCTGGCCCTGCTGTGTTCTGGTGGAGTCTCCATTCCCTGCAAGGTCTGCCCTCCACCTGAGGAGCTCTGTGGGGGCAGAGCAGCAGGAACAGACGGGGGTCAGCCCATGCCACGGACCCTCAAAGGCCAGAAACAGGTGGACTTCACCTGGACTGCTGCCTGGGTTTACCATTCATTCATTTCAATGGGGTCCATTTCACTGGGAGCACCAACCTGTAAAGACCTGCTTGGCTTTCGCCCTCTGCTTCCGGCCTACTTGCCAATGCCCCCTCGCCAGGGCTGTGGGCCACCAGGTACATACGCGCCCCCAATGCTGTGGTTTTCTCCACCCCCTGCAACCATCAAATTGCTCCCATCCACTTTCTAGCCTCCAGAAAGCTGCTACGATCTTGATCTCTCCATGCTGGTGCTGTCAACTTCCTCCCTCACCCCCAGCACGGACAAGGGTGCTTTGTTTTCAAAGTGCATTGACATTTTCATGGCACTGGGGACTCCGGAGGCCTGGGAAGTCAAATGGGGCCTCAGGTCCACCCAATGGAGATGATGACTGGTGAATGACAATGGGACAAGCAACCAACATAATCTGCCTACTGGCACCCAGACTGGTGGCCCAGCTTCTTATACTGGGTGAGGAAGTAGCACAGACACACAGACCTTCATAGTGAAAGGCTTTGAGGAGGTCGTGAAGACCTGTGCCCTCAAGTTTTCCGGTGGGAACAGGGGAAATGCACAGGCCATTCCGACTGGCCCTTGGCATGGACTGTGCCTCTGGGGTGTCTACAGCCCAAGAACTCCTTTCAAACAAAATCAGGAACTGAACTTGGACATGCAGTAAGCCCTCTATGTGTAAGGCAGCACCACCCAACAAAGCACAGAGGGGGAGGGTAAGGGGGAGGGTAGGGTTCACACATCTTAGACAAAAAGGGTGCCTATCTAAAAGGTAAAACTTGCCCTAGCCAGTTTGGCTCAGTTGATAGAGCATCGGCCTCGGACTGAAGGATCCCAGGTTTGATTCCAGTCAAGGGCACATGCCCGGGTTGTGGGCTTGATCCCCAGTGGGGAGCATGCAGGAGGCAGCCGATCAATGATTCTCTCTCATCATTGATGTTTCTATCTCTCTCCCTCCCTTTCCCTTCCTCTCTGAAATCAATAAAAATATATTTAAAAAAGAAAAGTAAAAGGTAAAACTTGCCACCAGCCCCGTGACCACAGCTGAGATGGCATGCAGTGCAGAAGACTAATGATCACCATTACATTAATGACAGCATGGACTGTAATTTATTAACAGCAATTACATACACTGGGGGTGAGAGTCATAGTGATAGTGGTGCTTAGGATAAATGTTAGGATATATTTTAAAATGGAGGATTCTGTTGCAGTTCAGTCCAAAAGAAGAGAGGTATCTGAGTGCCCGGTATACATATGGCAAGTGTCTGTGCCAAGGCCAAGAGAGGGGAAAGGCCAGAAGCCCGAGGACAGGGTTAGCTAGAGAGTTCATGCAAAAACAGCCTCCGAAGGGAGGGCCCAGAGGCTATGCAGCCTAAAACCTCTCCTTGGGGATACACTGGGGGGGGGGGGACGGGGACGGCTATAGGCACATGATTTAGTATCTGCTGCCTGAGGTGGTGGATAAGAGTTGAGACAAACCATAGACTAAGCAGAAAGCGTGATAGGAGAGGCTGGGGGAACGAGATGCCCACAAGGGAACCTTGAAAGCTGTATGCAGGCTCGAGGCTGTGCAGATGCCCAGGAAAGACCTGAGAGGGCCCTAAGTGATCACGTCTGGCTGACCCTGAGGCTCAGAGCAAAGAGGACTTGAAGGAGAAGAAAGAACTGTCAACTGTCTGGCCGGGTGTTAATAAAAAACATGAAGCCACACATCCGGGAAGCTTAAAACACTCCAAAAGGGATAAACTCAAAGCAATCCACACCGAGACATATTCTAATCAAACTGTCAAAAGCCAAAGACCAAGAGAATCTTGAAAACAAGAGGAGGAAGTGTACAAGGAAGAGTACAAGTGTACAAGGGCTTCTGTAAGAGTGACAGAGACAATCATCACCAAGTCAGGACAGCGGTTAGCTGTAGGCAGGAAGAGGCATGTGAGGGGTTTCGTGGCCGCTAGGCATGTTCTAGCTCTCAACCTGGGTCATGGTTACACAGTATTCACTTTAAAATCATTTGAAATGGAATAAAGGGGCAGTTGCATAGGGAAAATATCCAACTATTTCATGTTTCTACCCCTAGGAGTTGAGACACCTCCCTAAAGACTCTATTTCTTACCAGAGAAAAAGTCTTCTCAATGTATATTTCCAAAATAAAAAGATAAACTTACTCAGAAAAAAAATGTTTAATTCAAACTAAATTAAGCTACATTTTTGCCCCTATCCAGCAGTGGAAATGTCAGAAGGATCAAATCCAGTGCTGTTGATGATACAGCAAGATGGAAACCGCTTGGCCTTGCAAATGGTGATGAATGGAGCCTCTCCACCATGACCTCAAGAACCCCATCCTAAGGACATAATTGAAAGTGGGACCTACACTCTATGTATAAACATGTTTGCTGCATCCTTTTTATTTTTATTTTTTTAAATATATTTTTGTTGATTTCAGAGCCATGTGCCCTGACTGGGAATCAAACCATGACATTCTGGTTCATAGGTTTGCCACTCAACCACTGAGCCACACCATCTGGGCAGCTGCATCCTTTTTAAAAGATTGACAATGGGGGAACTACCTAAGTCAGTGGTTGGCAAACTCATTAGTCAACAGAGCCAAATATCAACAGTACAATGATTGAAATTTCTTTTGAGAGCCAAATTTTTTAAACTTAAACTATATAGGTAGGTACACTGTTATTAACTTAATTAGGGTACTCCTAAGGCTTAGGAAGAGCCACACTCAAGGGGCCAAAGAGCCGCATGTGGCTCACGAGCCGCAGTTTGCCAACCACGGACCTAAGTAATATGTGTTTATTGGGGGAATACATGAAGACTACAAAGCAGGATAAAGAAACAAATTAAACTAAACCACCTCTGATTCCAACAGGAAGAAAACAATATTTACATTCTGGCCCATTTCCTACGAGGGGTTCTTCTATATTGTTTTCCTTTATTTTATTAAATATTTTTATTGATTTCAGCTGCCTCCTGCACACCCCACACTAGGGATTGAGCCTGCAACCTGGGCATGTGCCTTGACCGGAATCAAACCCAGGACCCTTCAGTCCACAGGCCAATGCTCTATCCACTGAGCCAAACAAGCTAGGGTTAAACTCTTTTCCTTTAGAAAGGTGAGGTCATCTAGTGCATTTCCTTTTTACTCCGCATTTACCCTTCAGCATTCTATAATATGCATTTCCTCAAGGTGTGATCACCAACCTTTGAAATAATGAACACTACTTCACCACGTAGACCATTATCTACCTGAGTGCTACCCAATGGCAAAGCTTCACCTTGTTTTCATCTTACACTATTATAAACCCTGCAACAGCATTAAGAATTACACTCAAAACCTGAAAGTGACCTACAGGCTCAGTAACAGAAGATGGCAAGCAAATTATAGCAAATGGCTGAATGGAACAGTGTTTGATAATTAAAAATGCTACTTTGAGAACATGGGAAAATGCTTATAATGAGGTCCAAGGGAAAGAACATCTATATATATTTAAAAGGCTAATATGCGAAGTGTCCCCTTGTAAAGTGTCCCCTTGGGAGTTTGATGGGAGACCAGGAGTTCGATCCGCTCGCTATGACATACGCTGACCACCAGGGGGTGGCGTGGAATGAAGCTGGCAGCAGCAAGGCCCCAAACGGCCCTGATTGCTGGCCAGGCCGAGGGACCCTACCTGTGTATGAATTTTGTGCACCAGGCCTCTACTAATAATATAAAAGTACATGTGTTGTTATCACACTTCACTTATACAAAGAAATAAAAAAAATGAGAGGAAAAAGAATGGAAGGAGCCCAGCTGGTATGGTTTAGTGGTTGAGTGTTGGCCTATGAAACAGGAGGTCACAGTTCGATTGCTGGTCAGGGCACATGCCCAGGTTGCGGGCTCGATCCCCAATGAGGGGGCATGGATGAGGCAGCCAATCAATGGTTCTCTCATCATTGATGTTACTATCTTTCCCTTCCTCTCTGAAATCAATAAAGATGTATTTAAAAAAAAAGGAATAGAGAGAAATAGACCAAATATTTTGGTCTATTTCTGGGACAGGATATTGCATTGTTTTTATTTTACCTCTGCATGTCTTTGGGTCACCCCAAATTTCTACAATTTAATGTTCTGATTTTATAATCTGTCAAAAGCAGAAGGGGCCAGTCCCCAAATGTTCCCCAAATACGGGATGAGCACAGAAGGAACCCTGGCATGAGGCAGGTGCTAAGCCAAGGTGCACTGGGACAGCCCTGTCTGCGACTGCAGCGACATAAAGTGGTGACCACGTACCCAGACTCATCGCCACGCTGGCACCGTAGCTCTGCCCACCCTCCTGCTGCTTCTCCGCAGTCTCAACAGCATTTGCCGAGGTTTCAGTGACGTCCAACACTGCTTTCAACAGCTGAGAGGGAGGGAAATGGGTGGGCATTAAGTGCTGTGGTCTGACCCACAGAAGGCATCTCTTGTTTCCCACCCAGGTTCACGTTCAGTGTGTGCTCCTCCCTAGGCCCTCAAGCATGTGGCATTGATCCCCAAGGATACCCAAGGGTGACAGCAGGACTTCCACCTACCTGGAGGCTCACCAATCCGAGTTCTGCAACCTAACTTCCTTTTTCCTGGCCCAGCGGGGACACCACACTATCAGGTGCCCCATCCCACACTGGTAGCCAAACAAAGCCAATGGCATAGTGGGAATATATCCCACGTTGGGGAACTGTTGCCCCCAATTTAAAGGGCCTTTCTGATGGGAGAGGACAGGAGCCTTTCTGTTACATAACCAAGACAAATGTTGTAGAAGCCCTGAGCCAATGTCAGACTTCTACGCATGGCAACTGGGCTCATAATCATAACCAAAGCCTGCATTTAGATCAGCTCTGGGGCTCTGAAATGTAAAACTTAATGAGTAAATATTCACATAGTTGGCTCAGCAGCGTGAGACCACTTTCTCCTGTTTCTCTGAGCTGAGTCAAGGGCACAAACAGGAAGCATGTGGCTGTAGGCCATAGTTCTTGGTCAGACACACAAGAACAGGCCAGGATACTTTTGGGTGTATTGTGAAGGCAAGAATGAGACCAATACAGGGACAAAAATTGGAACGAAATACTCTGCAGCCGCTAAGATCACGCTTTCTAAGAAGAAAGATATGCACTGATGCTCACAATAAAAAT